>NW_017306284.1:895165-924284 GCF_000935625.1 Nanorana parkeri | reverse complement strand
CAGTAGTGAGAATCTCCCACAAACAACATGAAGATATACATTAACAATGCCAAAACAAGTGCTATGCAAATACAAACTCTAAAATAACAGTTACTACAGCACTGAGAGGTTGTTGATAACGTCAAAACCATTCACAACATGACCCCAACCAACACTTTATTCTTATATATAATCGGTGTCGTTAAAGGCTTACTGCTCCTATAAAAGAGACAGCTTCAGCAAGGACAAGGCTAATTGGCAAGTGCATGGGGCTTTCTCCGGGCCTGGTGCCAAACGTTAAAGATTAAGACCAGCAAACTAAGGATTTGGAAGTATAAAAGAAATGAGTCAAGTTCCACTAGGGAACCAGATCGGTGGTAAAATCCTGGAAAAAAAATCCAGAATGACTGCCAGCCCTGCAGAAAATTTTGATCGCTCTCATTATGGAAAGTGCGCTGAGAACATGTGTCAAGTACATTTCCAGAAAGGTCAGATGGAGAGAGATTGTGCAGGTGAGAACATTCCACGAGTACAAGATTATCTACTTACAATGAGAACCTAAATGAACAAATTCCATTAGCCCGGAATCCTCATAATTCATAATTTAATCACCTAGCACACTATGAAAGCTCTTAGTTACCTTAAATTCAGATTGATAGATAGCATATAAATTGCTTACACTGTTTTTAACTAAACAACACAGCAATACAATGTATTCTATAAAAAATATTTAAATTCATTTTTAAATGCTAGCAGGGAGTGTGGCAAATGTGAGTATAAGGGGGTCGGAGGAGTAATCTTCACTTTACTTTGAAAGGGTTGAGTAAACGTCTCATAAATGAGGCCCTTCTGTGCTTTAAGGTGCCCATACACTGCACGATTCTCGTACGAGAATCACGGGAAATCCCGCGATCGTACAATAATCGTGCAGTGTATGGAAGGCGTGCGACCGTTTCTACTGTACAGTCGCACGTCTTCCGTCGAACCAGCATGCTAGAAAACCCGCCGGGAATCGTATGATTCTCGGCGAGTTAGTGGCCTGCTGGTTCGACAACTGCCGAACGGGCCGGTGTGCGCACACGCACACTGCCCGTTTGCAGTCATCGTAAGCCCGCCCCTCATTAGTCATCGGAAGCCCGCCCCTCAGGGGGGCGGGCTTGCGATGATCGCAAATACGATCTGCCTGTACAAGATGGGCAGATTGTACGTTTTTTAAAGTACTTTACAACCCTCGCAAGACAAAAGTCTTGCGAGGGTTGTAAAGTGTATGGCCACCTTTACTCTAGTTTAGTGCTTCCTTTTAGTCAAACTCACCAAAACCATTATGGCCATACTATCTTATTAATTTTTTGTAAACATTGTGTGAACTTTCAGATATTTTGTACAGAGTAAATAAGAGAACAATAAATAAATACGAGAGTGCATGCAATTTAGGCAATAATATTTCAGTAAAGGCATTTTATTTTATGTTCTTTTGCCATAGGTAAGCAAAAATAAGTTAAAGTTTAGTGAATTGTCTTTCAACTATTGACTCATGTTTAGAAAAATAAATAGAAAGCAGAAATAATAGAAAACCTAACATTCACTTATGGTACTCATAAGTCAGTGACACAAGCAACAAGAACGGTTCATTAAAACAGAGATTGTGGATCGTATTAAAATTCCATTATGGCTGCACTAACAACAATGTGCTGTTAAAAGATCGCATGCTTTTATGGACCTTGAACTGGGATTTTGGCAAATGCTCCTATTCATTTTCTAAGGCCGAATATTGCCATATGTTTAAAATATGGAATTAAAATCTTGATAACGTTTCATTGCTTTTTAAAATTGATCACTGTAGCTCATGATTTACGTGACTGCCAAGACCGGCGTGTTCCAGATGGTGAAAGATGAAGAATCTGGCAGAAAGAGTGTTTCAACTGGGCAAAACCAGAACCTTATTTTTTCCTTTTTGTAAATTAATTCCTTAAGGAGTTAACCATCTGAAATCTGCAAGTTGAATCCCTGCAAGAATTAGTCACAAGCCCTAGTGCCAGTCCAGAACTGTGTATCTAAACAAAATAATGACCTTTTTTATCACAAGTCCAAGCTAAATACAGCAATAGAAAGATGCAGTGTGAAGTGTAAAACTGCAGTGTAACTATAGGTCCCCAGTTCACATTTCATTGGCGTTCTGATATCTTCTATCAGAAGAAGAAAAAAAAGGGGTTGGAAAAATAGCACCTAGCCAAAGTGGTCCTAGAGTATAACCATGTCCTTGTTTCTGTGTGACATTGGCATTATTTTGCACACTGCTTCAAAAGCAGAAGTGAATCGTTCCACGTTCTCCATCAATTGCTGCTTAAATAGAATCTATCACACAAAAAAGAAGCTGATAAAGTGCAAAGTGAATGCAGGAACCATACTTTCCGTTGCCTGCAACTAATTTTTCTTATTCTCAAATTCCTGCTAATTCTGCTTTCTACAACCTGGTCTGTATTCTGGCCTGCCCCTGTACCTCTGACTATCATTTGTGAACCTCTGACTGCATTTTAGACTCATGGCCTTTTGACTCACTGCATTTTGGACTCACTGCCGGTGACAGCTGCTGGGCTGTCATCGACCTCGGCCTGTGGCCCCAACTCTGTTTCTGTCTCCTGATTTGATACCCCAGTGCCCGGCTATTATGAAACTCGTCTTGAGTCTGGGCTTCCTGTAATCTGCTCTGGTACCTTGGTCCTCCTGCCTCATGGTATAATCATCTGGTCAATGCTTCAGATGGCCATATAGATCCAGTACTGCCTGCTACACCTGCACTCATGCCACTCCACATCCTCACATTCCCTTTCAACACTTCCAGTGGTGTTGGACAGGTGCCAGAGAAGCCCCTCTTCAGCTCAGTTTCCTCCACATACATGACAAGAAGCCTTGTTTACTTCCTCCTGCCTCAATCTTCTTTCACACTATTCATGCCTGCACAGTGTGCCCTCACAGACTAACATAGGGTCTCGAGAGATGGCCCCTATACAAGTCTACAAGGGTTCACTTTGCAGGGACAGCCAGCATAGAAGAAGATTGTGGCTGGAGAATGTAAAAAAAAAACACTGCTTGAGGCATGTCATGACTTTTCTCCAGGGGTAAGTAAGCAACAGGGATGGAAAGTTTATAGGATAAATAGGTTAGTAGGGCTGGAAAGGGAGGTAAGATAATTTTATTAAAAGTATTCCTACCCTTTTATATACTGGCACATATTATGAACAAAGACAGTGGTGCAACTACCCAGATAGCAAGTAATTGTGCTGCAAGTTTGAAAATGACTTGCTAAACTCTTGCAGACTTGCCAAGCTTCACAATCTTGTTGCACGATTACAGCAAGTCGGCATTGCAAGTCTCCAGACCAGCCAGCTTGCAGAGCTCTTGCTAAGACCTGCAGGACTCTTGCTGTAGACTTGCCAAGCAAATTTGCTACAAATTCAAAAAGTGTCAACTAGAACTTGTGCTGCAAGTGTTCTGCAAGTCTACAACTTGCCAGGAATATGTGCAGCAAGTTAACAAAATTACAATTTCACCCTGACACAAGTTTGTGGAAAGTTATCCTTGCTATCTTGGTAGGGGTCCTGAGCGTAAATTTCCTTACTTGTCACTACAACTGTACAGCTTCTGGACAACAGTGCTGGAAAAAAGATCTGAAAATGATAGAAAATCCTTGTGTAATCCTTATCAGTGGTGAATATAGACAGAAGAGAACGTATGAACACCATTTAAAACCTTAAAGTGACAATAAACTCAGGAGTAAAATCTTACAAATGCATTCAAGTACCTTAAACTATTAACGAAAATGTATCGTATGTGTGTATCACTCGACTGCAGATCCTCAAATCATCTCTGAATTGTTGCTGGTACTGTTCTAACTTTTGGAGGGTGGCTACTTTTGTCCCCATGGTCCCTGTGTGTGTTGTAAAGTAGCCCCAGCTGCAACTTCACTCCTCTGATGAACAACAATCTCAGTACAAATTAGCTAACTAAAAGTATGATTGTTGTCCATCACGGGAGTGAGCTTGGAGTATGGACTACTTTACAACACACACACGGAACACGAAGAACAAAAGTAACCACCCTCCAGAAGGAAGGACAGTATCAGCACCAATTCAGAGATGATTTGAGTATCTACAGCTGAGTGATACACAAATAAGGTAGAGTACTGTTAATAGTTAAGGTACATTTTTAAGATTTAACTCCTGAGTTTATTGTCAATTTAAGTTTATGCTAACATCTTAAGCCAAACAGCAGCCGCATGGTATCTACGTCCACCACATGCTTTTAGGAGGTCCACACAGCATGTTTTTACTAGTTTTTTTTAAGGGATGCACTGATATATCAGCTGCCGAAACATATCGGCCAAAAATGGCACTTTTGGCATAATGCCGAAAGTGCCATTTTCCTGCCGATACATGGGCGCATCCCTGCTTTCTCTCCTCTCTGCTGGGCGCTGCTCTGTGTCCCAGGAGGGAGGAGAGAAACTGTGATAGCCGGTGTCTCCTCCCACACCACTCAGCCTCCTATCACAGTCCGGCAGAGCAGTGTGTGGGCGGAGACAGGCCGCGCTGCCACAGGTGGCTAAGCTCTCCTCCCTACACCGCTCGATCAGCCTCCTGTGACAGCATGTCAGAGAGGAGAGCAAGGTACAAACACTCAGCGATCAGTGATCGCTGAGTGTTTGTAGATAATGGAGGACATGGTATGTGTACTGTACCCTCAATTATGAATGAATGGGAAGTGATGTACATCACCTCCTGTTCATTCATGATTGTGGTTATAGTAAACATACCATGTTCTCATGTTATGAATGAACAGGAACACTCAGTATAGAGGATTCCTGTTCATTGATAACAGGGCATACAGAAAAAGAGATTGAGAACTTTGTGTCCTCAATCTCTTTTTCTATTTTAAAAGGGAAATATCAGGGGTCTGTTTAGATCTCTAATATTTCCCCCAGAAGCCCCTACCAGTAAAGTAAAACATACAAATATGTAATAAAAAATGAATTAATAAATAGAAATTAATATAAAAAATACAAAGTTTATAAAAAATAAATAAAAATAAAATATTTTAAAAATGTGAAAAAAATAAAATAAAAAACATTTCCGGTATCGGTTTCGGCCTGACAATTTTGTTATTTCGGTTTTGTTTTTAACATTTCCATTTCGGTGAACCTCTAGTTTTCTTTCCTGACCTTCCTAGCAGTCCCTGTCCTTCATGTCCAACCAAACAGTGACCTGTTCATGTTGTGCACAATGCAATGTACTTATGCATTGGCTTTGAATTTCCATTTTCCTACAATACTCTTCCTTCAGATCAGTTTCTTACTGCCTGTGGAGAACCCTGGATCCTATGCAAAAGCTGTATACAGAACAAGAAGAAATCAAGAACCTGCATATAGCCTTAGTCTAGCATCCAGTGTCCACCTCAGACACAATGGAATCAACCTAAAGACAAAAGCAGGTATCTGCTGACAATACAAACATGTATGTATGTAACAGTACCAATAATGTTAATCTATACACTTTGGTCATCAAAAGGTGTTCTCAAAGACCAAACTGGCCTCTTTTTTTATGCGTCCACATCTATATTGAGCCACACTCACCAATAAAATTCTTAGCTGCACTGGGAAACGGCTGTTTGAATCTGCCTGATGGCTAGGAGCCAACACAGAACAGTTCTCACCTACGGCCCAAAATATATGAAGTTATCTGTGAACATCTGTGCCTTCTAACAAGCAGCAGTTGCAAGGGATTGCTGGGACTTGCAGTGGCTTGGAAGATGGAAGGACAGATGTTGTATGTGTGTGGGCGACACAAAATGTGAAGTATACAAATATAGATGACCCTAAGGAGATCATAACTAATACCTTGCTGGATTTCGTATTACATATGGGCAAATGATACTTCACCTGGGATGTCATTATCATTCTTGTCTCACAATGTGCTGTGCATATCCTGCATCTACATCTGGAAGAAGATCCCACAGAGGGAATAAAAACAATTCATTGGAAAATAACAGAGCACTGTTTTTAATGAATGGAGGACTGGAACAGACTATTCTGTAAAAGCAAGAAGTAGCAATAAACATCTTCCGCCAGTGAAACCATAACATTAATTACCGGACCTACATGATAGTGACAGTAGCAGAGGGAAGAGCAAGAACACATGACACAAATTAAAAAGCATGACTACACACATTACTGTGTTGCTGCAAAAATTATCCCCACCTCAATTGCATTAGAAGGAAATGGTTATTAGATCTGTGAAATTAACCATATTATACTATCAATGCAAAATGTTCAACTCATAAGGAACACCACCCAAGTGTATCTTTTTTGTGGTTGAGTCTGTGTTCATGCCCAAGAGTACTTTATTCTTCTCTGCACTCTGTAAGGACATTTAGTGCTCGTCATACTTGTAAATGATCTTTATTGCAGAGCAATCTCCCCCCACTCCCCCAAAAATTAATGCTCACAATGGTACACTGGCAGCAGTACTAGATAATTTCTGATACTTTCAAGTAGATGAAATATGTATATTTATTGAAGAGAATTGTTTGATTATCTCAAAGTAAACCTACGATTAGATTTATGTGTTCATGTTAAATGCAGCATGCTATCGTGCAATGCCATGGTGTGAATAGGCCCTTAAGGAAAAATTTGTAACTCAGCTAATGCCTGCATTACGCCGTCTCGTTTACATTCTATGGTTATAGTGGATGTTATGCGAGTCTACACATTCGTTCTAAATAACTTTTTTCCTTGTTAATATTCTTCATTTAAACGTCTCAATTAAAAACAAAAAGAAAAATACAGGGCAATCTGACTGAAACAATTGTAGATTTGGATGCACCTATACCAGTTTTTCGATATCGAGCATGAGTACTAGGGATGCACCGATACCAGTATTTTGGTACCGAGTACGAGTACCGATAATTTTTTTTCGGTACTCGCTGATACCAATTACCGGGTAACACAAGTCCCATTCAGGAAGCCAGGTGGCGTGTAATGACTCGCCACCTGGCTTCCTGATTAGCCGGGAAGCGTGTAAAGAGTCGCCACCCGGCTTCCCGATTAACAAAAAAGTCCCCTCTTACCTTAGTATGTGCAGCCTGTCATCCCCCGGGGCCTCTCCAGCGAGAACACGGCCTTCGTCCAGTACCCAGCCGGAGCCGGCCAATCAGGAAGCCGGGCGCCGTGTAATGACGCAACGCCCTGCTTTCTGATTGGCCCGAGAGGCCGGCTCCATGTTCTCTTGTCATGAGATGACGAGGGAGCATAAAGCCAGCTTCCCGGCCAATCAGAAAGCAGGGCGTCGCGTCATTAGACGGCTCGTGCTGGGTACCGGACGAAGGCCGCATTCTCGCTGGAGAGGCCCCGGGGGATGACAGGCTACACATACTAAGGTAAGGTAACCTTACCTCACGAGGCCAGCTTCCGGTCAATCGCGAAACCGGGCAGCGTGTAATGACGCGCTGCCCAGCTTCCTGATACCGGAAGTACTCGTGCTAGGCATCGGAGCATTTGGCCGAGTACGTGTACTTGCCCAAATACTCGGAATCGGCACCGATATCGATACTAGTATCGGTGCATCCCTAATGAATACTGATATTTGTTTCGGTACTCGCCGATACCGAGTACCAATACCGAGTGCTCCGATTATCAGGAAATCATGACCCGTCACCCGGCTTCCTGATTGCCTGGGAAGCAGGTGTTCTATCGAAAGCACACCAGCTTCACTTGCTGAGGCTGTCAGGAACCAATCAGGAAGCCGGGAGGCGGGTCATTACACGCCACCCGGCTTACTGATTGGTTAAGAAGCCAGGCTGCCTATCAACAAGTGAAGCTGGCATCCTAGCCAATCATGAAGACAGGAGGCAGATCATAACCCACCACCCAGCTTCCTGATTGGAAAGGAAGCCGGCTCCATGCTCCCTAGGTACTGCTCGAAGTTCTGGGATCGGAGGCAAGTATCGGAACATTTGGGCAAGTACAAGTACTCACCTAAATACTCAGTATCAGCACCGATACCTGCATCCCTAATTGTAGATGTAGAAAATGTAAAAACATTAGAAGCAGTGTGAAGCCTCTCCTCCTCTGAACAGATGAGCAGGTCACAAATGAGAACAAGAAATTGCTTCCATGGACCAGTAGCCTCCTGTGAAAAGCACAACAAAGATCTTAGACTAAGACAAGAGATTATTTGATGTGTCTGTGTTAGGAAATCAATAGGAGATCAGTATCTGGGTAATCTGTCAGCCTTGTCGAGCTCAGTTCATCGCACATGGTGCAATTACTAGCAGATTAGATCTAAAACAGACCTGACTTTCCCCACTGTAAACCCATATTTGGCCAACTTCACAGTTAGTTAAGGATTAGCTGTAGGAACAAAGACAATGGAGGTGAATTCCGGGCTTGTTACAGCCACTCTGTGCACCTTTTTTAAAACAAAATTCAACAGTGGTTTAAGAGGAAACAGAATGCAATAACATTGCTTGGATTCCAGTTATCTCTTATTTTATGGTGAGGATACTGACTTGGCAGTCTGGGGTTCTTGGCATTTACAAAATATTTGGCTTTTTATTCAAAAAGAAAAAAATATGAACCCTAATAACTAAAGCACAAGATCACATCCAGAACTGTATATTTTGTACATATAATGCACTGTTAACGCTCTACTACACAGTTAACAACTACATACATGAGTGTAAAAACCATAATATTCATATACCGTATATACTCGAGTATAAGCCGAGTTTTTCAGCCCATTTTTTGTGCTGAAAAGTGCCCCCCTCGAGTCAGCATCTCGAGCTGGTCAGGTTTCTTCTTACTTACCTCGCAGAGCGTCGCGTCACTGCTGCTCCGGTGGGCGGCGCTCCAAGCGGGGTCATCTGGCAGTCTCCGGGTCCTAATTTAGCAGAGCAGCAGTGACGCAACGCTCGGCGAGGTAAGTAAGAAGAAAAAAAAAAACCCTGCAGCGGCCAGTCAGGAGCAGGGGAGCAGGGATGAGTCAGCGGCGTGCTGGTCAGGCGAGAGGAGCTCCAGGTGGGGTTGTAATTTAGCTGGCAGGCACCTCTAAGTCAGCTAAATTAGGACCTCACCTGGAGCTCCTCCCACTGGACCAGCGCGCCGCTGACTCGTCCCTGCTCTCTCCGGCACACGGACACAGTGAGTGAGGGCAGATTTGGGGGGGAGATTTATTAAGCAATTATGTATTGTCTGCACTGTATTAGCAGTATATACTCTATATAGAGTATATACTGCTAATACAGTGCAGACAATACATTTACAATTATACTAACATGAATGTATTAAATGATCTGTATGTAGCCCTGTACTATGGATCATTTAACCCATTCATGTTAGCAGAGGATCATTGTAAATGTATTGTTGCAGGCACTCTATATGTACATGTACTATATACTACATATAGAGTGCACTGAACAATAGATTTACAATTATCCTCTGCTAATATGAATGGGTTAAATGATCCGTAGTACATGATATATCCCTGTACCCCCTTTTCCACTTACAGAGCTAGGCTTTTGTTTTTCTTTTAAATAAATATTCATGTAATTTTATTGGTATCTATCTTCATTTTGTACATTTACCAGTAGCTGCCTCATTTCCCACCCTAGGCTTATACTCGAGTCAATATTTTCCCCCAGTTTTTTGTGGTAAAATTAGGTACCTCGGCTTATATTCGGGAAGGCTTATACTCGAGTATATACAGTAGGTGTAGCGCCCTCTGCTATGTCGCTACTAAATTTAGTGTATATCTGGACTGTAATCAGTCTGGATGCTGATTTCTCTGAGTTCTGCAGGATTCCCGGGGTCTGGTGGATTGATTGCTTCCCCCTGTTGCTGGGTTGGGTCCTCAGCATACAGTGAGGGAGTATTCATCCTCAGTCTGTGACTATGCATCTGACTCTGACCAATGCCTGAGCAGGCTGACTCAGAGGTATGGCTGGGGGAAGGTGATAAATGTTTGGGGACACTTTCCAGAACTCTCTCTCTCCCCTGGGGCTCTCCCTGGGAGGAGGTCTGTGTGCTACAGAATGCTTGGCCTAGGCCTCAACATGTGGCAGATGCTGGGGGGCCTAGAAGCCTAAGATACTACAGGATGCCTGGTCTGAGCCTCAGTATGTGGCGAATGCTGGGGGCCCAGAGACCTTGAATGCTATTGGAAAGGAGCCTGATGGAAGCTGGGCTGGAGGTGGAATCTGCTTATTGGGGAGTGTCGCAGAGGAGCTGGTGAGAGCTACAGTCTGGACCCTGTAAGAGATCCCTCACCCTAATCTCGGGTACTATACTGAAGAAAAGTCAGTTGGCGCACTACAAGTCCTGTGACAGTTCTCCTTCAAAGACCTGGACTATTCCTGGCTGTTCTCTGTGCTGCTAAATTTTACTGGTCGCTCCCACGGGACCGTTGTGCTACTGTTTCAAGCTGTTGCTAAGGGAGGAGACAGAGTCCTTTAAATTGTTACTCGGGTATCCTGCAACCCTAACCCTCTCTCCCAGTTGCTAATGGGCAAAAAAATGCTAAAAAGACCCTACGACTCGAGCCTGTTCTATTCTAGAGTGTCGGTGTTGCTGGAGCTGAGAAAGAGGGGTCAGTGGCTGGCAAAATAGGAGAGACCTAGTTCATATTCAGCGGCTCTTTTGGGGGTGAGCGCTACTTAGGTAATATGTATGCTACGATGGGCTGACATAAAAGGAAAATTAGAGAGGTTTCCCACAGTAGCCAATCATTATTTAATGAGTATTTTAGGTATTTAGTTACCTTGGGCAACACAGCTTTCTACATCAACCTCAAGGTCTCCTCTTTTAGTATGCAGTGATTTTAGAGTTCCAGTCACATTTTACAATCTACTATTAGGGATGAGACATGGATTCATGGCTGCCTTGGATTTAGTGTGAATCTTGCTGGTTCGAAATTAGCAGTCCAGCCGCTGGTCAGTTTAATCCCCACTTTGTGTCAGATGTGACACTGTTATTTTTATGGCTCTGAAACACCTGCCTCCTCTTTCAATCTGGGTCTCTTCCAATTGCTCATATAATGCCCTGGAGCTAGCCAGTTTCTACCAAACCATACCTGAGGCTACAGATTGAATATTTCAGGAAGAACTGGGGGTATGCAGGGAATTTTATCTTTTTCTAACCATGAAGAAGATGCAAGTACCGTGCTGCAATAAAAAGAAGCTCACAAACTATGCTATCAAACTGTTGTGGCACTAGTCAATTTTAGCCAAGCCATACCTACCTTAATATCATTCAAGGCTCATGTAGCCAATTTAAGTGAGCAGCTGTAAGGAGGAATCGAGCGCAGAAGTCTCTATAGAAAACATACCTGCTTTAACATTTTTTTTTTTTTTAAAGACACCACCTTCAATTAGCATTTCAGATCTGATCTGGCAGCTACTTTTTCCAGAATGCTATTTATTGGACCTTTATCAAATAAGAAATAAATATATGAATGTATACAACAAGTGGGCATTAGGTTTAATACTCTTTTTTTTTTTTGCTTACCAGCTCATACGGAATCGATTTGCTACAAATGTTTTCTCAGCATTTCTGCACTAGGCACCCCAGACTTTGAGGCACGGATATCTTTCTGCTAATAATTACAAAGCTGGCAACTCCTTTTACAGCTTCACAATTTTTGCCTGTAGTGCTTATTTCTCAGCAGACAGGTGTGCCATAATAAGTCTTGCTTTCTGGAACACTCAAGATTTGCCTTCTGTGATTTATGGCCAGTGAAAGGGAAGCAGGGGAGAAGAAACGTGGGAGAGGTGAAAGAGACTGCAAGAGAGATGAAGATAATCTACATGAAACTGAGCTGCTGTATTAAATACATTGTAGAATAGTGCAAGTGATGTGAGAAAATAACAAAGCAATTTTAGAGAACCTTTAAAGAAATTTAAAGTCACTATTGCTTGTGTTCATTGCTGCCAAGGTGCCACCTGACCACAGACGTCTTGCATCAGACACTCCCAAGGCACCTAACATTATGCTGTGCCAGCAAGAGCAACTAAACACTATGTCACGGTTCTCTGCTTTATCCCACTGTTCCCAACCTTATTTGCTCGAGCAGCTTTGTCGACGTTATCACCAGTAGCAGTGGATTTACTACCTGTCATATTACCATCATCGAAAGATCAAATTCTATCCCCTCATTATTTAAAATTTGAACTCCAGACAAACCCCCAAATACACAGATTAAATCAATGTATTGTAGTGGTTTTAAATGACAAAGAATATGTATTTCTGTCAATTCAGAAATAGATATTCAATTCTGAGAATAACACAGATCTGTCACACAACACAGCCTGGCTGGCAGGGCATGAGACTTTATTTTTGTCTACTGCATTTAAGTTGCACTTACAGGTCTTGTCCCTCCTCCAGCCTAGGATGGACAGCGAAAGGAGCAGAAGCGGACCAAAGAGCTAATCTCTTTGTCACTCTGTTTTTTCTTGCTAGTATATAAGCACTGCAGCATGATTGACTGGCTTGTTGTGCTGCTGCTCCCTTTTTCAGCCTAAGCTCTGCTGTACAAGAGGCTGCTGACGGGCCAAATTTGGATACTAGCACTAAATGCACTCATTTGTATCTTTTATAGCAGTAAGGAGTTCAGCTTTAAATTTCCGTACTTAAATTTGAATGATAAAACAGAAGGTTCCAGATAAACTGTGGGAGGGATGACCTTACATGCTGACAGCCTGGCTCATTATGAGTGTCTTCCTATGCACAGCTGATGAGACTCTCTTGTCCTTGGGGATGGGGGGGTACTGGTAAGCAGCCGCACATTAATCCCAAATCTCATATCATAGTATCTATATCACAGTATCTGCAGTTTGGCACACATGACCATTTTTTTGCATGCACTTTACAGAATAAATTGTAGCCACGAAGAAAAATATCTTATATGACAACAGGCACAAAAGTTTACAATTGTATCAAATGCATTTTTTTTTTTACAGGTAACAAGAAAATCCAAATAAAGGAACATTACAAACAATGAAAACCACTATGCCTCACTGACCTTCCCCTTCCATTTACAGGTAGACCACACTGTGATAACGTACAGCCCATCACTATAGGGTAATTTTCTTTTTGATATTCTGGCTACATATAATCACCTTATTGGTTTAGCACACTTTGATGAAGAGAGGTGATGGACATTTTTGTCTTTAACAGAATATATTTGTACATCTGTTATAACTACATTCACTGATGCCAAATTGATTGATCAGGATAGACCTTTTTCCAGGTGACCGTTATTACTGCCCCGGAAGATGAGGAACCATTGGAGGGGCCAACAGGAACCTACCCCTTCCCTCTCCAAACAAATCGTCATGCATGTTAAGCATACTTAAATATTTGAACAGCACTTGTTAGACCTGGGAAAGGCAACCTTGGTACTCAAGTTGTTGTGGAACTACCAAGTCGAATAAGGCATTACCAGAGTTTAACAGCCACAGGCATGACAATCTGAGGCAGATGCATGGTGGGATTTGTATGGTGTTTGCCTACTACTGCATTAAACCATAACAATCAGACCTCTAGATCATATACAATCTGGCAGCTAAATTGTTATTGTCTGATTACATCTTTTAGTGCGACAGGTTCCTCGACCCAGCCAGGTGATGATAGAATTTGAGTTTAGATGGATTAGTGGTATGAGCAGACCAAAGATGGGAAGGTCTGTAATAGAACAAAGAGTGCCAAGAGACCTTCTTGCACCATACATACCATGTATTTTACATTGGCATATGAGAGTACAAAAACTCATTAAAAAGTTAGATCACTTGAATTCTTTTGCCCATGTAAAATACATATTTTATCACTTTATTAAAAGAAAAGGCCATTCATCACCTATGTCATCATGTAAGAGATAAACTGTGTTTTAATCTTTATTCACTCGAGAGGAACAGCAGGAGATCTGGCTCAGTTTTGCTCATGATGTTATGAACCTTGTGTTCTTTTTGCTTGTGTCTGGGGCTTATTTCATTAAGAACATAAAAGTACACAAGAAGACTACTTCTCAAGTCTGAATGTCTCAGGACAAGCTGTAGTTATCCATAAATAAAACTGTCAGACAGATGAAGCCAAGGCATCTATGGCACTGAAAGTCTTACAGGCAGTAAGCCATATTGAACAAAGAATGCTCATGGTGCGCTGGGTGTGAATGTCTAGATGAGAATCTTTGCTTTTAATTATGTTGCTGCTATAACACTATTTTACAACAGTTTAATAAAATCATATATGGATGCATCAACAGTGAACAGGTCTTCAAAAATTAAATGAACAATCCTTTGTTTTTTTGCCTGCAAATTAACTGTGATGACCTGTAAATTTTCTTTGTTACCTAAGCTCAGTGACCACTTTAAAGTGAACCTGTTCCCAGATCATGCACACCAAAGTACTTACATATTCTGAACTATGCAAAAAGTTTAATATCTATAGAGGTCCATAGACATAAACTGACAAAAGTGATTGCCATTCATCATTGTTTATTATATATTTACTGTAATAAAAATCAGACTTAGCTTTTGATTTTTGATTCTACAGAATATGTTAAAGCAAATGGCTTTGGGAAAAATGATGGGGCCCTTAACCCAATATTTTGTTGCCTTTACAATCATTGCAAACAAGCAATCTGTAGCTCTCAAAGAAGCTGTCACAGGTCAGCTCTATTGATCGGGAAGTAAGTAGAAACATGCAGCCGATCCGCTCACTTGCCGATCGTCTCCCCGCAGTGAGCGGTGACTGTCAGTGACCGCTCCCCGCAGGGATTCCCCCCGTCCCCTCGCCGATCCTCCAGCGCTGAGTGCAGGAACAAATGGGGGAGG
Source organism: Nanorana parkeri (assembly GCF_000935625.1). Lineage (NCBI taxonomy): Eukaryota > Metazoa > Chordata > Amphibia > Anura > Dicroglossidae > Nanorana > Nanorana parkeri. The sequence continues at coordinate 909,431 of NW_017306284.1, read as the reverse complement.
GGCGGGCACAGCTGGCTTTGCCTCTAGATAGGCAGGGCCAGCTGTCATTCACACAGCTGGGTGGATCACAACAGTATTGTCGGGATCCGTCCCGGCTGCAACGCTCCCCAGTATAGTGCGGGAGTATATGTCCTCCCGTGACCCTAAAAAGAACTATGGGGAAAAACACTTACCCCATAGTTCTCTTTTAATGATATAAAAAATATATTACTAATCTGTTTGTTTACCTCAAATACCATATATTAAGTACTACACATCCACTGCTAAAAAGCTAACGATAACCCTTTGATCATCAAAATTGGGGTTTAGCTTTCTTCTGAACCTTCCAAATAAAACCATTAAAGAGTTTCACTTCTTACTAACCAAGATACAAATGTTCTTGTAGTGAATTACTAGTACCCTGATTTCACAAGCAAGTCCTGATCCAACCTATCTAAATTTGCAGCTCTAAGTTACTAAAAACACACCGGATGCTGGTGCTGGATTGATGACTGTATATTACACAAAAAGTTTAGAAACAGATTTTAAACTAAAAATGCTACTGTATATTCTTCCCATAGTAGTCTTCATTGCCTGTTAAAGTGTAAAATAATCTGAAAAGAAAACATGGTAGAATGCTGTGCTACTTTTGAAACTCTAAACCAAATACTACACAATATAATATATAGGCAATAGGTTTCTGAGGTCTGTGGCTGTTATGATGCAAAAAAGCTGCTTCAATTGTTGACACAAAAGCAGCAATCAATGGAGTCCAAAGGGAAGCCACAAGTAATATAAACCGAAAGCACTCCAGAGCATGTTATCTATTTTTTTCCGATAAAAAAACAAAACAAAAAAAAACATCTCTAATAAAAAAAGAGGATGTTTTTTAAAATTGTGATCTTTAAATATATTGGAGGCTGCTTTCCCTGCAATAGAAAAGTGGATAATATTTAAAATCCAACCCCTGAATTAACAACATACTAGTACCAACTCCAAATGCTGACAGAAATACAAAACAATTGCATCTAGTCAGATATAACAAGCTGAGGAGCACAAGTGACCAGGCACAGAATGTATGATTCCAACGCAAATGCATCAAATAGCAGCATGGTAATAAAAGGTTTGTTTTTGTTATCTGCATGTTATGAAACATGGCCGTTTTAGATATACAGGGGAGCAATTCAATTAAGCAGTTCTTCCATTATGGCCAGCGCCATAATTTACGAAATCCCTGCAACAGTTTTCTTGATATGTCCAACAAATTCTGGTATTTCCTACGTGCAACACTTTTACATCCTGGGGCTACAGATGTGACAAGTTCATTAAGAATTATCATCATATTGGTTATAAGAAAAGTTGAAGTAAATAAGACCTCTTCCACATCGGCGTAAACTGTGTACATATAAGTATTGAGTCCCAGACAGATTGACGGGCTATACACCTGACGGACAGTTACAAGAATCTGTCCAAAGTGGCACAATTTGTTGCACGAACGGGAGACAGATTTTGAATGAGTGTTTATTAATTCCAGGGACAGTGTTCTTATTTAAATAATACAATCAAGTTTAACAAGTTACCTTTCCAGATTCAAGCTCACTTTCAGACAGCAAAGGCAACTGAGACACGATCTAGTAACTCTTTGAAGTTCGACTAAAGCTATTAAAATGTTACGTTTTGGTCAATAACTTGCAAATCTCATCAGTTCAGTCTTTGAACCCGGATCGTGCTGCACCATTTTCACTCTAACAATCTGCTGCCGGCTGCAGCAGCTTTAGTAAAAAGGCGGCATTGAGGGATACCCACCCCCACCTCCCGATATATGATACAGGAAGTGAAAGGATTGCCATGTATGAGAATGGGAATTGTTTACAGTTTGAAAAGTATTTCATTTTAACAACATCTGTTGAAGTTCAGTAGGAAACACTTTGGAACACGAAGGCTTCCACATCTGAGAAGCAGACCGCCTTTTCTCCAGGACGACCGGCATACACAGTTACACAGCTGACTGTTCTCTGTGACTTCTCTCGCTCAGTACCTCTTACGTGCGTGCTTTTAAGTCTGGCAAGCGTGCCAGTTTCATTTAGAGTCATGTATTATTTCACCGAGATCTTGAATGCCTCTATTTGCCAGCCTGCCTGCCCTGATGATCAATATGGTTTAAATCACAAGGTGACAGAAGCCAGAGCATGATATTTCTACAGCAACAGTGCTATGTTTCAGATGCTAATATTTAAAAACATATATAAAATAGGCACGTTTTCATTTTTTTTATACAATAATGCTTAAAAAGGGGTTGTAATCATAACAAAGTGTTCCTGTCAATCCTTTTGTTTGAAGTCTGAAACCTTTAGGAAATAGCGCAGCCTGTCCTGTTACAACGATTTGTGGCAGGAGACAAATATACTGAAAGGAAATATTTACACCTGACATTTTTTTCAGTTATGTCACCTCATCTCGTAGATGGGGTATAGTAATGTGCTAAAAGAGTAATAAAAATGACTACTAGCCAAAATACAATCTAATTGAAAATAATGAATAAAAGTTGAATTTTGCTTAAAGTGATACTAAACTCAAAAGTTAAATCTTAAAAATGCATTTAAGTATCTTAACTATTAACATCAATGTAGTTTATTTGTGTATCACTCGGCTGTAGATCCTCAAATCATCTTTGAATTGGTGCTGACACTGTCCTTCCTTCTGCAGGGTGGCTACTTTTGTTTCCCATGGTCCCTGTGTGTGTTGTAAAGTAGTCACCGCTCCAAGCTCGCTCCTGTGATGGACTACTATCTCAATACAAATTAGTGAACAAAATGTGAGATTGTAGTCTATCAGGGTAGTAAACTTGGAGAGGTGGCTACTTTACAACACACCCAGGGACCATGGGGAACAAAAGTAGCCACCCTTCAGAAAAGCCTGCTATTGAAACAATAATGGCAGATGTTAGGAGCTTGGAACCCAGCTAAAGAGCACCCAACATTCCTACGGGCATAAGAGTTTTTAAGTAAACACCTGCTTGAGCTGACTAAAATTTTGCTGGAAAATTGTACAAATATATTCTTTTCATCTAAATCAGTGTTCAATTACACTTATGTGTTCAAAATACACTTTATAAAACATTTTTAATATTTAACAGCTTTTACCAGGAAAGAAGACATCCAAGACATCCAAGTGGTTTAGCTTTCCAGCAACAACCAAAACCTAAAACAGTGCAACAACCCCCTGTAAAGGAAACTCGCAGAATAACAATTTGGACACTACAGAAATAATACAATTTATATTTAAGTAAAACCTTACCAGACAAAAAAGGAATGATGAACAAATTACTTACTGATAAATATCTTTTCTCAATACACTCCGACTGAGTGGGTTGTCTGCTTGTGGGGCCATGGAAACTGATCCAATTTTTAGCACTAAGGTATCTTCATTCATAATTTGATTGGCTGATAGAGAAGAAAAAAATATGTAAATTTGAAAAACAAGTAATACACACCCTCCCTTCTACTAAAAGAGGACAGAAAGGACACAAACAAGGCCAGAACTCTCACATGAATATAAGCTCCTATAATGAAGTAATAAAGAGGTTACAAATTAAATACATCATTCATTGATTCCAGCCAAGTTGGTTAACTCCAAGGGTTAACTACAGTTGTATCACTAGTGGGACAGGATGGTACCCAGCAGATGTAAGCATTTGGTAGAATAGAGACATCTCTATGATTAAGCCCACGTGGTGAAATGCATGAGAAGCGCTGAAGTGGGAGAGATCCTATGGTGGTGTATATGCTGTATTTACCTGACATGTTGGACTTTGTATGGAATTACAACAATAAACTTGGATTTTACGTATTCCGATCTTGTGCGGCTGATTAGAGAGATATTGTTTAAGGGGTGGGAGCACACTGCAGCCTGCACCTGGTGTGCATACTGATGTACAGTCGGAGGTGGAATTGGAGCGATGAGGTTTGGCCTTTCTAGACATCATTCGTTGATATTTTAGTTTCAATCTAAACTGTATTTATAGAGCACTTGCATATTATGCATTAATTCATGAAAGCAACAGAAAGTCCATATTTTAGTAACCTAGGGAAAGCCTACAGAAAAACAGTGAAAACATATTAACTCAATTTGGATAGTGTACCAGGTGTGCAAGAGTACAAATCATGTACCCACCATTTTGCACCAGCTGTTACCCTGTTTATAGTGACTGAAAATATTTAAGTGACATTAAAGGATATTTTTTTCCCCTCCCCAATGTTAGTGTAAAGACTTACCTAAAATGATGCCTCTTAATCCGATCATCTTCTACTTTCCTGTCGTTTTCAGATGTCCCTCCAGCGCTGGTGCAGGTCTCCGATCCAACGCTGACTCCTCTGTCCTTCTCTCCTCTGATGTCCTACGGAGTCTGTGCGGGTGCACTCTGCTCCATAGACTTACCTTGTGTGTCTCTCCTCATCTCCCGGCCAAACATCTGAACTGCACATGCGTCCGCCCCAAGATCCTTTGCGGCCGCCTGAGACTCTTCAGATGTTCGGACGGGAGCGTGCGGCAAAGACACAGGTAAGTTTAAACCTGTTTCAAAAGGTTTTTAAAAAACGTTTTTGCATATATCTAAATGCAAATTTGACCACAGAAATCAATTTCTTCAACTTTGGATCGCTTAAGAAAAACTGTCAACGCTCAACACGAGATAAATACGATTTAAATTCCATTCTAGTACACTATCATTAAACAGCAGTAAATGGCATGAAACTAACATCATGGGCATTTCAAACTTAAGCATCCCTAATCACAGCTATGATTAGGGACACAAAGTCCAAAGAACATAAGCTATTTTATTGCAATTCCTGTGGTTTTATTGAAGACAATCAAATGGAATTTAAACCGCACTGTTCAAGTCGTCTAGTGCCATATTTTTGGACTCACCCAAAAGCTTAATTTGTCTATGATATGTCAGAGTAAAACCTGAAATTCACTAGGGCGCAAACATTGCTGGTAAAGTGGAGTGGAGTGGAGATGGAATATGGAGAGAGTATTTTGCATTTAACCCCCCATCCACAAAGAGGATTTCTCCTTTAATATTTAAACCAACCTGCTACATTTGGTTGTCTTTCTTCAGCTTTGGGAATGAACACTCTGATGACACTAGCATTGATGTAGATCAATGGAAGACTCCGAGAGGTTAGTGTGTGTGACCTCATGGGTTGCCCAGATGACTTATGTTTCTCCTTTTGGCTTCGAGCTCGCCTAGCTTCAAAAATACTTGAGATTGCATTAAGCAAAGGGAAAAATAGGACAACATCAAAGGCTTGTGCTGAAATTAAGATTTCATGAAGGAAGTGAGGAGAACCATCTGATGAACCTTCACAAAGCTTCTGAAAGTTCCGAGAAGTCCTTTCACCTCTAGTGGTCAACTTGTGGCGCACGTTCCTGGTCACAGCTTTGGTGTATGTGAGAGAAATAAAGCCATGCTGTTGGTGAGAACTCTCTAAGAGTTTTGCTGTGGTCTGTGTAGAACAGAAGGGGGTAGAACACACAATAGGCAGTACCACAATTAGTAATGCAGTAAAACAGAACATATACAACACACAAATAGAAAAGTCAAGGCCTTTATAGTTATAGGTTCTAGAAACTGTACTTGACATGAATTACTTTTATTTCCCTGTACCATTCCTATTACACCTGCATTCAGTAAATGAAGGATTAGACAGGTTCGTTTTGATGTCTAAATAAGCATGGACAAAATGTGAAGAAACCAATTTATCGGAGTACTGCAGGTAGCAGAAAGAATGCTACAGGGGCAAAAAGAAGAAAATCATAAAGCTAGATGGTACCAACATTTCCTTGAAATCTAATAGAGCATGAATATATTGTGAATAAGTGTTTCTAAGATAACATTTTTATGAAAATTAATAGTTTAAAATGTTACATTATTTATATATACGTAAGACAAAACAATGTGGTATATAAAAATATAAAAATAAAAGTGGGAATAAAATAGAATTTCAATTTACAGCATTATTTTTAATAACATTTCTAATTAGGTCTGAAAGAAAAAGCTCTTTCACCAGTTCTGAAAAATATATTTTATATTAAAATTTAGGTTTTTAAGATAGTTCAACAACATGTGTCAGGAGGCTATGTAGACCCCTTTTATAAACTGAAATCGTTTTTTAAACACAACTTTTTTTTTGTATAAGGCAATTTGAGAATAGTCTTATAACTGGAACTATCTCCTTGTGTGGAAAGATTATTGATATTATACTAATGCATAACGTAGAGTAGGTCTGAATCAGGAAAAAAAACCTCTGCTCCCACATAACAACAGGAGCTTTCCTTTCAGTTATGATTATACAATTGAAGGGCTGGTAGAGCCAAAAAATAAATATTTGGAGTTCTTAAATAAACCAAGAACAATAAGGTTTAGTATTTTAAAAGTATTCAAATATAAATTAATCAAGAAAACACTGAAGAGGGCACCAAGAATTTAAAACATGGCAAACTGCCCCTTGTTTCACCAGGTTTTAATTATTTTCAGGGCGAAATATGTTAGGGAAATCACATTTTACATGTTGAATATATCCACACAGATAGACATAGCCATAGTTGACATAAATATTGAAGAATGAACGCATTTCTGAAATAAATATAAAAGAACAGGATTCTGAAAGAGCTTTTTCCGTGACCCAAAGTGGTTGGCTATTAGAGCAGGCAAAGCTACGCAGAGCAGCTAGTGGGCTCTTTGGTAAACTCTTAGACCATAGAAATGTATTAGCATTAAAATTCATCATTCAGGAGAACTTCCATCAACCTTATAAATATAGAATAAATGTGGCTGCAAATATTTTCCATAATATAATATCATGGAATACCATATACCGGTATGTAAATAAATACAAATAAATGATCAAATCTAGCAGGAGAAATAGAAGGGTTGATGGAGGTTCTTTATCAAAATCAATATGAAAATCAGATCTTACAGATGGGAAGAAGCCAGAAAAGTTACTGAAGGGGTCTTGCTTGCTGACGGGTCGAACCAATGTGGTACGTCTGTTCAGCTTGTCGGTACATGAAAGGAAAACGCCGCCATATTGCCCAAGACACCAACAGTTTTCACCAAGACTTCAAGATTTTTTACAAAGGGTAGAAAGAAGAAAGAAGAAAAATTGCAATAATAATAAGCTGGTAAATATGGTGGATTTCCTTTCTAGTTCAATAACCACAATGAGGTCTGCAAAGTGTATCAATCTAAACAACCAATAATTTCCTGACTGGACTAATATAAGTAGAAATCCAATTGGCTGCTAAAGGTTTTAGCACTTTATACATCCTAACTGTTCTCTTCATTTTCTCTGCAAACAAGCTCAACTACATATATACATAAAGCCATTATATGACATGTATTTTGTAAAGCAGACCCTGTTCATTGATGACTCATTACATTTTCAGTGATATCTAATTCTCTCACAAGAATTTCCAGGGTATTAAAATTCCTTACTTGCCTGAAACCGTCCTCTGTACTAACAGAAAGAGGTCCACATCTCTCATAGGCCTTTTCTATGCTACTGCAGGCAGCCTATCTTAGAACTGTTCACAGTACTTGGCAGAAATGTCCAGCCATGAGAGAGAGAATCATTGTATTTTATTTTTGCTTCAAGTTCAGATAACTTTGTGGAAGCAGTATGACGAAAAGGAACCTCTGCGGTATTACAAAGCAAGGCCTTTCAGTTTTCATCCAAAAGTATTTTAAGGGCTTTTGGATGAAACAAAAAATGTCATTTTAAACTGATAAACACCCCATGTGTCTTGTAAATGTAATAACCAGATCGGTAAATATCACCATCCTAGCTGGAGAGTCTGAGTCCATTATTGGTCAGCTAGGGACGCCAACAATACCAGAACTTGCATTTTAACAATGCAGCAAGAGTTATCCACCGCTGCTCATTCAGAGTTTACCAGCGCACTATAAATCTGGGAGAAAGAAATTTTTTGATAGGTGAATTTAGCGCAAAGCGTGATTAGGCTTGTGGCAAATGATTACAAGAATAAACCATTATTTAAAGGAGTTTACCGACATTAGGCTATTAATGTGTCAGCATAACTATTGTGTAGAACATTAGAAGACATCTTCCTTTATGTTTTCTAGAGTTATCTGTATCTTCCAGGCTCATTTGTCATGTTAGTTGCAGAATTTATTCTTGCTACACCACAATGTGAATGTAGCATATCTCGTGCAGGCAACACTGCACAACAGGGCATACCAGAGCAACAAACTCTTTCAGATGGCATTAACCATATCTGAAAAAGCAAATAATTTACTGCAACAGCCAACAGTTAAATGTGACCGGGACATTGTACTCGTATATGCAAATTAGAAATCCTTTCTTTTGTATCCTGGCTATAAAGAGTTACTTCTCATCTGGCCATCTGACTTTCTTCAGGTACAGAGAAGGCCAACCAAGGGCAAATATTTGCAGCAGCAAAGGGATTAATGCACTCTCTTCACCTAAAGGGCACAATGATTATTGATGATTTTCTACTTCTTGGAAAGCTCCTCTAATATTCACTGAGTGAGGGCATTCCCTTTACATTCATTTAACATTACTACAGTCAGAGAAAGGAAAAACTATACCAAACAAGGTCTCTAGTAAGGATAAGTTTATTCTTGTCATCACTGGCAGAGGTTAAAGGATCACACGGGTCAGAATGGAGGCTAGAGCTTTGATAAGTAACTTAGTGACTACATTCTCACCACAGGTTTCTCTTTGCATTGTAGGAATATTCCAAGAAAAACTCCTGCCTGCCAACTCTCACCTGGCCTGTAATAAACACAATGTTACCCTTGCCTGTATTGCACATCAGTGATAATCCATCTCAACATGGAAAGTGGCAGATTAAACCACCTTCTGGCTTCTTCCATCTCTCAGGGGCATTAGACTAGAGAGATAACCTTTTGCAGGGTTCCATTTGTGGCCTTCCCCACTACAGGGTCTCACTTCCCTGGCTTTATAGTATGACAGGGGTCGGTTAATCACATAACAACCACTATCAAGTGAAATAAATAAACATTCCTGCATGATGCACTCTTGTAATTTTCACATCAGACGGACCAGAGATTATATGAACAGAGTGGTTGAAAACAAATTATTTGAGAGATAAAAGAGGCTGGTGGGTGATGTAACCTACTTGTGTCCAGATAAAACTGATGCAACGTCTTGATCAGTATACTTCTCAGATAGAAAGGAGTAACCCACTGTCCCCCACCCCCAACCCATATTCCCTCATCAATGTAACTGTCAGCCAAGAACACACATTAAACAAGGGCATACATAATTTCAGTTTAGTATCTTGGTAGGATACACAGTGCACAAATAACAGCACATGGGGAATTAAGAACACATTAGCAGGAAGGATGAGCAAAATTTATTTTCAGCAAACTAGATTACTACCATCTTGAAATCAGTTTGTGATGTCAATGTAACAAGCAGATAATGGGAAACAGGAATAAGACTGGTTTCTAATTAACAGGTTGTGGATCTCCATGTTTTTCTTTGTAGCCAAAGGACCTAAGTTTTTCCACAAACAGCATACAGAGGCTACTTTTAGAGCAAAGGCACAGTTACAGACTAAAGTGTGGTCACAATGGATAAATACAAAACTGAAGGTGAAGAAAAAAAGTGAATTGCGGTTTGCTAACCAAAATATTTGCAATCCTTCTCAATCATTCTTGTGAACACCTCCACCATGCTAAAAATCCATCAGGGTGGGTGACACCATTATTTAGAATCTTTGGACGTGAGGTCTTTTTGCCAGTCTGCCAACCCCAGCCATTGCCCACTGATGGGGTCACCCCCATGCTCTCCCTCTTCTATGTCGCGGTCTTTAGAGACCTCCATCTCCAGTGTCTCCAGGCTGAATTGTTTACAGTGTTGGCATTCCATATTTAAAACAAACCTCAGCGTTTCTAATTTAGAGCAAAGCGTTGGGTTTCTGTTATCTTTCTTTCGCTCCCCCTGCTGTTCTGTTTAGTGGCAGGAGCCAAAGAAAATGCCTAATACTTCGGGGTATGGAGAAGGATGTGATTCATTCCATGTGACAGTGCTGGACCAATAAGCCCATGGCCCTGTGGATGCTTCGACCCAGTGACTTGCAGCTTACACAGGGCCTTTCTTTCGCTGCTAATGGCTACAAAGAGTGGTGGGGAAGCAAATGGAAGGTTCATCCATATTGCAAACAGGGAAGATTTCATTGCTGGGATCATAGACATACAAGACCCAGTGGAAGCCTGATCATTATTTATGAAGAAAACACTGTCAAGTGTCAAGTCCAACCAATGTAGTGGAGACCTCATATCTTCCAACCTTCTAAGATGGAAAAGAGGAACACATTTTAGCACACAAAGTTTAGACAATGAAAAGCATCCCCTATCATGTAGACCATGGTGTATTTACAGTGTATTTACTTTTACTATAAACTAGCTTTAAAAACTAACCAATGACATAATCTGAATGATGTTTGAAGTTTAGTGCAACTACCTGGCAGCTAAAATAGAACATTCATTGATACAGATTGCAACAGGCAGGGGAACAGAGGGATTTGGCTAACAATGAGGAACAGTAGCTATGGGGACCTACCCAGAAGTTAATCTCTTTTTGCATATAATGTTTAACACTCTTGCACTGGCCTAGTTTTAGCAGTACATTAAAAGCAAGGAAACTAGGTAACTGTCTTTACCTGCTCCTATAATGATCGATGTTGAAGCTTTCAATCTTGCATTTCACTTTAGTATAGACATCTTGGACATCAACAGAAGCATTGAGGTCCTCCAGTTCACTGACTACACAGATCTCTGAAAAATAAAGTTAGAAAACATTTATATACAGTATATATAAAATGTTTTGTCCCTGTGCCCTCTGAAACATGGGTAGATCTTGCATTATTTAAATAGATAACTAAACAACGACAAACATGCACTGCTAGGGCAGCGGCATAAAGAATAGTATTTAGTAAGACACCACTGTCTAAAACAGATCAACAGATCAGCCATAAGCAGCTGATTTATAACTGGATGCTCTGACAATCACTTCAAGTTAGCAGCTAAACAGATCTTGTACCTAACTGACAACACACAGAATTTTGTAATTTCAAGAAAGCCATACTTGTTCCTTTATTTCCGGGATCCACAGCAAAGAGTTTTACTGTAACTTTGGGTAACATCCACTGCATCCAGAGACTGACTCGACCGCTGGACACTCCGATATTACTTGTTGTTTGCTCCAGGGTAACTGAATCAGAAAATGGTGAGTCCTCTGCTGCCTGCATAGAATCTCCCTGTATGGAGAAGTAAACAGAACCTTAAAGTGTAGCTATTATTTACATTTGCAGCAAAAATCACTAGATTGCAAGCTCTCACAAGCAGGGTCCTCCTAACCTACCTGTGTTGAATTGTATTATAACTGTACTGCCTACCTTAATATTGTAAACTACTACGCAAACTGTGGGTGCTATATGAATCCTGAAGAATAATAAAATAAAACATCCTACAGTCTTTACAAATATGTATTTTTTTCTGCCCATTTCCTTTTTCTACGCTTTTGTCAGTACAACTTACTACCTAATTAGGTAGTACTAAATTATTATCCAATGTCCCAAGAACACACACACATACTCCCAAAGGGCCATTTTAGGCAGTGGCCATATACTATACTAATATGTTCAAGATTGCTATAGGAAACATTGGTCCCTAAAGGAAACCCACGCACAGTTAGAACATACAAACTTGTATACTGCATGGATGACTTCCTTGCTGCAGGGGAGAGTATTAGCTACATAGACTGTGCAATAATGAAGTAAAAAAAATAATAATAATAACTATGCCGATCACCATGCAAGTGCCATTTTTCCAGAGCATTATTGAGAAAGAAATAATCCAATTGGCTGCTAGTGACTATAAAAAAACATCCATAGCTTACAGTATCTCCATCCACAAGAACAGCAGATATTATGTATGACTTACAAATGGACAATAGTTTAACAGCATACAGTCAAGAGTTTATGAAACTGTGAAAGATAAATGAGGATTATGTATATGATCCGGACACCTGGCTCACCGAGAAAATACAGTATTTACCAGTGTCATTCAGCTTCATTATCTGGATGTAAATTGTGTACACTATGTAGACACTCGAGGAATAAAAAAATAATGCAATGTATTTACTCAAGTCATTTGGCCTGATTAGCCAGGTTGTGCCGTTGAGTGGCTCGTAGATCTTTCCATCAAATTTAGCCACATGAAATGCTGTAATAGGCACATTCCAGCATGGGTGGTCTTATGAAAGCTTGCATAACACTGGTAAGAGCTGTATACTTTTACAACAATTACAATGTTAAAGGCTGAAATAAACACACTTAAAAGATGCCACTTGGCAAGGTTCACTGTGAAGGACAAAAACATAAGGGAGGGACAAGAAAGGGGGAAAATTAACTCAGTGTGGGAAAGCAAAACAGGTCAAACATGGTTTGTAACAACGTAATAAATTAGGGATTATTACTACACTTATATATATATAAGTCTCTGGGACGACTTTACCACTAAGCTCTAATAGGGGGATGTAAAATTCAGCTCATGCTGTATAAAAACATACATGTTAACATATTCCACAAAGCACCTGCCGTAGTTTGTACTGCAAAATTATATTCATTTTGGATGTTGCGTACCGGTTGCAAATGTGCTTAAATGTTGATAAGGTTTTCAAAGGCACCAACATGCATCAAAGAAAACATTCTTATTTATTTAGTTTTGCACAAACTAAAACCAGGTAAAACATTTTTAGATTGTAAGCTCGGATGAGCAGGACCTCCCATCTTCTCTTTCATTGTATTTTAACTGTACTGTCTTCCTTTATATTGTAAAGCACTGTGCACACTGTTGGTGCTATATAAATCCTGTAAATAATAACAACCACATCACAGGATCCCTGTCATCACTGATGGGGGCTTATGATACTTGTGAGGGATCTGTAGCCCTAATTCTACTTTGTCTTTCTATTCTAGATACACTGCTGGGGGAAGTCTCTCTAGATCCAATCCAAGCTATGTGGTTCGGTCAGCAGGGATCTTGTGTTCACAGATGTTACTGTCAGAAACCATCTACTACTGCGCAGGGTACTAGAGGGAAACGGGCACTTGCACGTATGCGCGTGTGCCATGGAAAGGCCACGCAAAAGCGTGCCAAAACGGTGCACAACAAGTGACACTGTCTCCTAATAGATCACTCTAATTAAACTGGCCTGCCTGACTCCAAGTTGCTGGATTGTCTTCAGCTTACCTGTGTTCCTGACCTTCTGTTTGATAATCGCTGACTTCTGACCCGGCTTGCCCCTGACCACGTTGATTGCTGCCTGCCCTTGACCTTGCTTGTTTACTGGATCTGCCTCCTGCTTGTGTACCTTGCTGTCCGACTGGTGTGACCCCTGGCTTGTCTGACCATGATCTTGGATTTTGCTCTGCGCCACCCTGCCTGCCTGGTAGTGTCTTCAGCTCCACTTGTCCCGATCCAGTGCCCGGACTCCAGCTTGCACGGTGTGATCACCACTGGCCCTTTGCCACTCGCTGTCCTCTCAGACTCTGCCCCAAAGACTTCCCAACTCCAGAGTCTTTGGGACACGAGGTGCAAGGGAGGCCTCCTCATCCATCCAATCTTCCATCAGGCAGGGGCGGATCCAGAGTCTATTCTCGGGAGGGGCACTGCCAGAAAATTAAGTTTTGCTTACAGAACGGTTAATATTTTATTTAAGACGGTTTCCCGGCCAACCACAATTAAGCCGGCCAAACAACATGCAGCCGGCTTCCCTGGCAATCAGGAAGCCGGTTGGCATGTCATTACCCGCTACCGGCTTCCTGATTACCCGGGAAGCCTGCTCCATGCCAGTGGAAGCACCGGTATTGGTATTCAGTAGCGCCGAATACCAAAAGCAAAATATCAGTACTCGTACTTGATACCGAAAAACCGGCATTGGAGCATCCCTAGTTTTGATTAAAACTATTTTTTGTATTGGGACAAGTAGATTGTCATGAAGGGCAAGTAGATTCGGCCCCCGCTTTAGCCCTTGGACAAGTCGGTTTTAAAAAAAAACTTCCACACCCCTGATTACACAACAATGCAGAATACCATCAGCTATAGAGGACTACAAATCCCAGCAATAATACATTATACAGCAATGCAGACTGCCAACAGCTATAGAGAACTACGATTCCCAGCAATACCATTATACAGCAATGCAGAATA
>NW_017306284.1:884541-886142 GCF_000935625.1 Nanorana parkeri | reverse complement strand
ATTCAGCAGTGCTGTATAATGATTATACAGCACTGCTGAATACCACCAACACAGCTACAGTCCCCCAATCCCCCCTTTCCCCCCAACTTGCCAGCCATCACCCACAGTCTCCCCAACCTCACCTACCTACATGCAGGCTGCAGCACCTCTTCCTCTGTGTCCTTGGCGGCCAGTGGAGGGGAGGGGTCACAGGAGAGGGTCCTCACGATGACCCAGGATGTGGCTGCCTGGCTGTGCCTAGAGACGGGTATAGGCTCCGCCTCCACCAGGCTAACAGTCACTTTCAATGACAGGCAGCCGCCTGTTTCATTCGGATCCCCGCACATACAGCTGTCCCTCCTCCGTTTCACAGACTTTACTGCAGTTCATTGTACAAAGTTTTTACAATGAACCGCTGTAAAGTCTGTGACACGGAAGAGGGAGAGCTGTCACTACACACTGTGGGTGGCTGGCCATGGATGGGGACAGGAGCGGCACTAATCTGGGGGGGGGGGGGGGGGGGCAGCTGCGGTTATTTATCCACTGCCATCAGGTATGTGACAGTCATATAATATCAAATATGAATCAGAAAGCCAAAATGTGTTGCTATGACCATTTTTTGGGGGGGACAGTAAGCCTATAAAATTATAGTATCTGATGACATCACTGCAACTTAAGAACATTAAAACCACACGTCTCAATAACGTTACAAGTTTCTTCTTAATTCACGGCCTTGAGTGTATGAATCTCGACTATAGAATTGTGGTCTGCATAAGTGACAGGTACTCTTTACCAGCCAGTGACATTTGCATCACCATGTAATTTATTTTTGCGATTCCTTTATCTCTTTTACACCTTTTCTTATTGCAGATCCAGATGAACAGAGAGCTATCCCCGTATCACTCACAAACTCCCTCACTTCTCTTTCTCTCTCTCTCTCTCTCTCTATGACTTTCCCACACCTTCTCACGCCAAGTCCTAACATAAACAATTTAATTATTTCGCCAATGCTTTGCAAATTGGTCCAAATACAAAGTTTATTTTCTTAGCAGGAATTTATCTTTGAGCATCAGGAAGAACAAAACACATAAGGTCTTCATCCATGGCCTGCCTCAAGGCCTCAAGATGATCGCAGCTTTTTGGCCACACTGGTGCTAGGCCTTATCAAAATAACTCAACCTTCTTGTTCAATCACAAAGTGTCCCCCAGGACTAAACACTTCGACCACTGTGTAGGCCTAGGTAAACAGTAACAAGTGGTGTGTTCAAGCCTGCATTACCTTTGCTCTCCAACCTTAAAAAAAAAATGATTAACACTTTTTAAACTTTCATCTGAAAGAAATAACCTAAGTCTCTCCCCTCCTGCTGCGTACCCCTGCAGCCACCCAGATATAAATGAATGCAGGAAGCTGTGGTGTTCGGCCTGCCCTCTGCCCATAAGCGCACACAGGAGTTCAATGCATACCATAAACTTGTCAGCGTGAAAAGAATTACTCACAGCTCAAAATATAAATCATCTATGGATATTGTAAGCAAATGCCTCCTTTTCCAGTTCAATGTAAACAAGCGCTCAGATGGGTTCCCTGCCCCCCCCCCCCCCCCCCCTCTCTCTCCCTTAAAAAG
>NW_017306284.1:833764-884529 GCF_000935625.1 Nanorana parkeri | reverse complement strand
CCCCCTTTTCCCTTTAAGAAAGAGAGGAAAAAAAATTCATTTAAAAGTTCACTCCACTTTAAAGACGACTTTGAAAAATAATCAGTCGGCCTTGCAGCCCTTCGAATAGAAGATGACTTGTATGCAAAACATACAAAGTTCAAAAATTCATAAATACAGCCTGGGGAAACTTATTTTTGTTTGACAATGTTCAAGGCTTTAAAAGTAACTCAGAAAAATACGTGTGTAGAGAGACAGGGCGGGTGATTGCGGATGGATCCCACGGCTTACTGGCCACACAAACACTGAAATTAGGTGCTGCAAAGAATGTCCTTTAGTCTTAATCTCAAGCAAGTTAATGACAAAAAAATCACAATAAATTGCAACAACACTAGCCAAGACTAATAATAAAAGGCCCATTTTGGGGAAAATTTTTATATATTAAAAAAAAATGGAGTGTCTGTAGAAAAAAAAACAAAACTAAAAACCAGCTCTGGTTGCAATACTCATCCTTTGTCTGATACGGTTACCCGCAGTAGATAATTTCCCCCACTAGATACCCTCAGTCTTCCAGCTTGAAAGCCACAGGACATGAGTGGAGGGCATCATGGACCATATGGAAGAGTGCATGCTATGAGCGCAGGGCGTCACCACAGCGCCTTACACAACGGTTTCAATAGAACATATACCATCATGTCAGCTCCACTCTCTGCATCTTAAAATTGCTCACCACTGGAGAAGATCTAAAAAGGAAAAGGCCCATCATGTCAAGTGACCCCACTCTAAAAGGTATGTATATAACAAGGCACAAAAAACAGCTGGGATGGTCTCGGGGGGTGGGGAATACCCTTTCGCTGTCATAATAGTTTTTGCATTTGTCACACACGGTAAAATGCACATTTTAGGCAAAAAATGTATGTAAAGCCCCTAAAGTTATATATGTCTTTAAAAAAAAGATACCATGGGGAAAAAATGTTGGCAGTGGCAATTTTTTCATGTTACACAATTTGATATTTATCAAACCTATATAAAAGATGAGGCTACACCGAGTAAATAGATAACAAACTTGTTAAAGTTGAACCCCCGGGCAAACATTTTATTAACTGCAAGGGTTACCTGCTCATTTTTGCCTAGGGACCAAAAAAAGTTATACTCACCCAATCCTTGGAGCCAGCAGTGCTCCCTCTAGCCTGTCTCCTCCTCTGCATCTCTTGCATCTCTAGTATGTCCCTTGGCGTCCTCACGCTCTATACAATGTATTGGACATGATGCCTCAAAGAATCCTAGACCGCAGCAGAGGGGGGGAGACGCTCTAGGGACCGGTCTAAGAGCTGTCCGGCTTGCAGGATTAGGCGAGTATAACTTTTTTTTTTACCCTAGGCAAAAATTAGCAGTCAACCCTTGCAGTGCAGTCCCCACTGCAACGGTTGATTCCAAATCCTGGAGTTCAAAATTGTGTCCGCCCATGAAACTGCAAAAGGCTTTGTTACCCCACAGCTTTCCAGACCTTAGATGTGGTGGCCGCATTCATTTTCTTTTTTCAGGCTTTTATTTTCACCTGGTGAATCCTGCCACTAAGACACTTTCTGTCCTTGGATGACAACACTCACTCACATAACTGTATCCATAACGGAGCTCATCACCCTGGGATAGGAAATGTTAGGAGTAAAGCAAATAGAAGAACATCTCCCCCGTTTCACTTTCAAATAGCTATAACAAAACATTTGTATTGGTACATTTAACAGAAGGACCAAAAGGGCAAATTAAAGAAGTTAATTGTTAGGGTTTACATAACACTTTAAATGCTGTGTAAATTGGCAGAACCATTGTGGTGAAATAGCATGCTTGTGAGTACAGATAGATTTGATAATGCTCAGTAAAGTAATGGCAATCACTTGGAAGCTAAAGGCATTTTGCCACATGGCCCTCTGGGAATATATCAGCTAGTACTAATGTTAACCACTATTCGTTTTAAATGACCAGATCTCTAAAATATAGCCATCTGCTATTGTACGCTATTGCATACTATATGATCTAAAGCAGTGTCTTCTCAACCTTAATTCCTCATGTACCAAAGCGATGACCTTTGACATATCCAAGTACCCCCTTTATTATATAGCTGTTCACAATACGGACTGGGATCCTAACTGTATAGCTGTCATATATGGCAACAGCTTTAGGGTTCCCTTCAACTCTATTCACTGTGATAACGCACATTATCGCTACACACAGCACTCTCGCCAGAATATTGCAGTGCTATCCATTAGAATACCACCCCAACCCAGAATGCAGTAGCTGCCAATGGAACACACTGCAGTGCACCACAATGACCATGCATTGTGGCAGGCTGTGTTAAGAAGATAGGTATAGATCCAGTTTTGGTTTCATCGCTATGTGTTAGCCTTTTAAAATGAATGGGAAGTGCAGTTGCTCCACGGTGCCTGCAGCTGTAAATGTCAGTAAGATCATGTTTTACAGCTTGTTAGGAATTTTTAAATACTTGAATGTTCATAGCCTGGCCCAGGCTACACTTCAAAATAAACATTTAGAACTGTTAGAAATGCAATGCGAGAACAAAAAATTATTTTTAAAACATGCAAGTTCCAGGCCTTTTATCATGATGCTGGCTATCTGGAGAGATGCAGACCTGAAACAAGCATTCAGAACAAGAATTCAGACTTTTCAGATGTCACTGGTTTAATTTTTGTTCCAGGTTAGTGGCTCACTATGTAGTGATAGCAGATGAAGCCTGCACCTGGCGATGAATAAAAAACCTATGCAACAATTATTGCAAACTCTTACATAAAAGGGTCGCAACATTGGTAATATACCATACAGAAGGTAAATGCAACTAAAAAAAAACCCTAAAAACTTTCATTTAAAAACACTTTTGACCATAAAAATTAAAATTGCCTAGTGCAATGAAAATAATTTCTCAGTGATATAAAGCCACCAATGTAGGGTTATGAGGGGGAGTCGTGTTCACCCCAGAGAGCACACATTATAATTATGTGCTTTGTTCCCCTCCCTGAATTTTCTACATATTTCTAATTGTAGAAGAGACATAAAACAGAAGACGTTTAAGAACTAAGCAGAGGTGAAAATGAACACAGAGAAGTTTATTGTGCACACAGTGATCATACAAGACGACTGCTTTAATGTTTTTATTGGTGCCTTTGAACCGAAAGTGGGAACAGAGCTGAGTGGACAGAAGAAAAATATAAGATTAGGTTTGACTGACACCTTTCTGTTTACAGCAGAAATGTTGTACTGTATATAAAATATTTACTATGCAACAAGGGATTAGTTTCATTTTGGAAACTAGTATAGCGTACCATTGTATGTACAATCTTAAAAAGATGGAACACAAACAAGAAATCAATATGAAAATAGTGTCAAACTTTCAGGTAACCTGTTTGCAATAACTTGAAGCACCACTAGAGTGAAACATATTGCATTCTGGTAACTGTGTGTGGTTAATACCATTCATGATGGTATTTAGTATACTTTTTTTTTAATGTCACATGCATTTATATTTTTCTCCACATTCACATGCAGACCAAGCTGTTCAGCAGATGTTACAGTTACAGGGGTTGGGATAAATGCTATAAAACTACTGGTGGTGCTCACAACAGTCAACTTTCATTCAAAAAGTTTAAACTTTTTTTCCAAAATGAAAACTGCAGCTAGTGTTACTAAGACATGGCTTTATTTGGTTTGTTGCTTACTTAAAGTGAACCTGAACTTAAAGAGTGAAGATATGCTATCTTATAGGGAACATCTAAAATGTTAATTGTGCCAAAAGCAGTACCCTTAAAATGTAAATTGTACATTTTGCAAGAATTTTCTCCTATAAAATAGCAGTGAACTTCCTGTGCTTAAGCTCCAGTGTGCCCTGATTTCAAAGGTGTATATCTGCAGTGTGAATTCTAAGGCACTGCTGTCTCTGGCTGCTAGTGTCAGGAGATTTGGAGTGGATGTCACTATTGTGCTGCTGCACTGTCTTTGCTGGAGAGATGACTGTGTCAGGGGACCTGAAGTGCGAAGATCACCCTGCTACTGCTTTATTGATTCTTTGGATCTCTGCCTCTTCTGCCACTGCTCCTCCATCAGTCTTTAGACCACAGTCACCAGAGGGGCAACTATGAGATGGGGAAGCAAGGCCCAGCTCTTCTATCAAGCTTGCCACCTCCACACGGAGACACACTGTGGAATGAAGCTTAGTACGGCTGTAATTAGGAAAAAATGAGGGAACCTGCAGGCAATACTTATGACTACTCCTTTTTTTCTCTGCTTGCCTATTTTGGGCACAGCTTCTGTGTGATATCACTCCAGAGCAAATAGTGTTGTTAAAGGGAGTGTAAAAACAACAGGTCTACTGGCAGGACTAGTACGTAATAAAACAGAAGGGCACAAAGAAAAACAAAAGCTGTTGTGTTAATGCAGATTGCATTATAAATGTTATTGTTTTATTCACCTATAGTTCACTTTAAAGCATACCTGAAATAATAAAGTAACTTTAGGGCCACCACCACCACACACACACTTCAAGGAAATCCTAAACAACTTACTTGACATGCTCCTAATTTTAGTCCGCCCCTGGCAGTAGGTTGCTTTCTGATGTTGGGTTTGACTAAAATGGATTACTTGCTTATGGAAAGAAATTAAAGAATGTACTGAAAGGCTTATATTACCCCATCTCTCTCTGCTATGAAACCCACTCTCCCAGTATGAAAAATGTCAAAGAGGAAAATATATCTTATTTTTGGCCAGCAATCCCCACAGACGTGTAGTGGCTTACTGAAGAGAAATAAGGCATATTAATATAAAGGGATGACCATTTAAATTATTTCAAGCTACACAGCTCATCTGTTCAGTATTAGTGATGCCAATGGATGAAGAGGAGGGTGGGATCACTGTTCATTGATGCCTCACCCATTATGCTGTAACGCTGTGTCTTCGGGGAACTGTGAGACAAAGGAAGATGAGAGCTGATTGTCTCTGCAATTTTATACAAATAACCCCTTCCTAATGCATTGCAGGTTTACAGTAGAAATCGCATTAATGATTTATGTAGTATCTGTTTAACATTTTGAGAGGTCAGAGGGGAAATGGTGATATATATCTCCATCTATTAATATGATGTAAGCAGAGCATTTTAGGGGGAAGATGAAGAATTATTAGAACCAAACACTTTGTTCTACTGTTGGGGGTTTAGAAGTTGTCTCAAACACATGCAAGGCAGATTTTAAAAAAAACCATTAAAAGTGGCATATTAGTATCTTAAATGATCCATATCCTTCAGTTATACAATAATAATGTATATATAATATAGTATATACTGTGTGTATATATATATATATATACAGTCTGTCCTTCAGACCTTAGAGGGGGGCTTTTGAGCAGACTGTAGTAAGTGGGAGTAAAAAATGCCCTGGCATCAGTGGTCAATGGGGTAAACAATGGCCCAGGTTAGGCAGTCAGCAGAAGTAAGAAAATTCCCAGTGTTGGTAGTAAGTGGGAGCAAATATAACCTAGCACCTATTACCCCATTGTTAATGTCAGTGGTTTTTATCAGAGGGAGGAGAAAAAATACCCCACTGTTAGTGAAAGAAATACCGCACATTGTTTGTATCAGTGGGAGAAAAAGTACCCTTATTGTTGGTGTCAATGAGGAGTATAGTCCCCCATAATTTGTTCCAAGGGCGGAATAGTGCCCTTTTTGTTGGCGTCAGTGTGGAGAATAGTCCCCCATCTTTGGTATCCATGGAGGAATAGCTGTTTGCTCTGTGTGAAAATTAAAGATGCACCAATACCGATACTATCATCGATATTGGTGCCGATACCGAGTATTTGGGCGAGTACTCTTAGTCGTCCAAATGCTCCAATACCTTTCCCGACACTGGAACTTCCGGTCAGAGGGAGATTTCCTCTGACCGGCAGTGCTGCGAGTAAACATGGAGGCGGGAAGCTGGTTCCATGCGATTTGGCCGGCTCCATGCTAATTGGCCGAAAAGGCGGCTTCCCAGCCAGTGTCGAGCCGGGCAAACAAATCTAATATGGTGACACGACCCCCACCCTACAGGTACCTCATTCCCCTCACATAGATCCTTAGCAGCATTCATTCTGCCGTTTTGGCCCTCAGCTTGCTACTGCGCATGCACTGGATTTCTGAATGAGCACGCTGGGCAGTCTGCGCATGCGCAGTAGCAGGCTGAGGGCCGATCACGTGGGTGCTGTATACACAGGAGACAAAGGCAGATCCCTGAGAGCTTGGAGAGCGGTGTCTGCCCAGCTGGCCGAGGGACTGGTACATTAATGAATGCTACTAAGGATCTATGTTAGGGGAATGAGGTGCCTGCAGGGTGGGGGTCGTGTCACCATATTGTCAGATCTGTTTGGCCGGCCTCGATGCCGATTGGCTGTGGAGCCTGCTTCTCAGCCAATACAGCCCCCATACAGAATGGAGTCAGCTTCCCAGTCAATCAAGAAGTCGAGCGGTGGATAATGACATGCCGCCCGGCTTCCTGATAAATATCGGTACTCATACTCGACACCAAAAAAACTGTATCGGTGCATCCCTGGTGAATTTTTTTTCTTTACAAGTGGAATTAATTTTTTAATGCTTTTATGTAATAAGTAGGGCTGCGGAAATTAACGATTAATCCCTTGATTAATCGTAAATTTTTTTGATCAATCAAAATTATTTTGATCGGTACCCACCTCTCCGCCGGCTTCTGGGTCTTCCGGGAGTTCTGTCGCAGATCCGGTGACGTCACGGACATCGACGTCACCGGACTCCTCCCCCCTTCCCCAAGTGGCTGTCGGCTAACGAAGGGAAGGGGGGAGGAGTCCGGTCACGTCGATGTCCGTGACGGCTAACGAAGGGGAGGGGGGAGGAGTCCGGTGACGCCCGTGATGTCATCAGACTCCTCCCCCTCTTCCCTTCGTTACACGATGGAGCCACTTGGGGAAGGGGGGACTTGTTACTTTCCTCTTTTGACCCTGTTACCACAGAGGAAGTTACAAACCTCCTCTCTGACACCCACCTCACTTGCCCCCTGGACCCTGTTCCCTCAAAACTACTTCGGTCACCCTCATACTCTATCCTACACTCTCTTACTCACATTTTCAATCTTTCACTCCTCCAGGACTTCTCTAGAGTCTCTCCCATCCTCTGGAACTCTTTACCCCAACCTGTCCGTCTATCTCCCACCCTGACTGTCTTTAGGCGTTCACTGAAGACTCTTCTCTTCAGGGAAGCCTATCCCACCTCAACCTAACCACTGAACCATCACATTCTCAAACAATTCATCCCCACACAGCTACCTCCTCATGTATCATTTCCCCCTCCTCTTTCAGATTGTAAGCCCTCAGGGGCAGGGCCCTCCTTACCATCCTGTCTTGAATTGTATTGTAATTGTAATGTCTTCCTTACATTGTAAAGCGCTGCGCAAACTGTTGGTGCTATATAAATACTATGTAATAATAATAATAATATTACATTCCTTTGTAAAGAAACTAAAGCAAATTTGTGTTGGCATATGTCTGCACATAGAGAACACTAACAGATATTTGCAGAGTGACTGGCCCTTTGAATAGTTTATAAATAGACCCCTCTGTGTGTCAGTCCCATGCATGATGTCACTATGGCGATCTTGATTAGCTGGGAACTTTTCAGCAAAGTCTTGCCACTTAGGGTTAGGGTTATTGCCAGTTATTATTGCCAGTTATTTTTTTATCTTTTTTAACTGGCCTCAGATTCTCCATCGATTTAGCGGCCTGGCTGGTAAAACACCAGCTGAGTGGTAACCCTACGAGATCACCAGGTATTATATTAATAAAACCACATGTTTAAAAATATAACAATTTACTTTTAAAACGGCTAACATGTTAAACATAAGAACATAAAAGATTTTTGGGTACACACAGTCTTAAAAAATGTAACAATCACACGTAGCAAGTTTTATGTGGATCCAGATAAGAGATTCCATAATCCCAGATTAGACAGAACCTTGGTAGGCAGTCTGGTGTATGTTGCTCTATATATACCCTTAAAAACCTTAAAATCTGTTAAATTTCTGTTTGAAGGTACATGTGATAGAGTTCATGGTAATGAAAAATCCTATTAATGTGTGTTAGGAACAAAAAAAAAATTATTAAACCTTTTTTAAGTCCTAATACCTAAAATATGCTGATCCTCTTACCTCACCAAACGCCTACCAGATATCTAAATGAAAACATACACTGCATTTCCTAATAAACGAAAACACCCAAAATGCTACTAGAAGCTTGAGACTATGTGATCTAGGTTGCACTTGCTTCAGGTCAAATGAGGGAGCTCAGGAGCAGCATTTTTTGTGTGCTTTGTAATTGTTGAATTGTGATCTATTCATGTGAAATTTCAATTTTAGTTATAGGTCGACTTTAAGCAGTATGCTGGAGCGACAATAATTACATGTGGTAATCCCTGTCCTAGGCAATGCTCTGCTAATGCAAAATGTAAATGTAATTATATTTTATTTACAGCCCTTTACTAAGTCCTTTTACACAATTTAGAATTATGTTAAATTTCAGTTGTTGCAGTTTGCCATTAAGAAGGCAACCGAGATAAATCATGTGCAATATAACAAACTGAAAGATCTGGAGCTTGCCGTCCTGATACTGGAAGCAGCTACAACAATACACCAGATCAATGTTCTCATATTATACTCTGTGCTGCTATAAAACCTACTTTAGAGCGATGAAATATAACACAATTTATGTGGGATTAGTTTGCAATTATAATCTAATATAAGCACTGCTGCTTTACTCATTAAACATTAATTGCAATAAAAGCAAACTATCATAAGAATCCCAGGTAGTCAAACGTAAATGGTACATTGTATTGTTCGGCTGTAAATGTTAGCTGCAGTCGGACTTGTATTAAATTTACACCAAGAAAAAAAAATGGCAGGGAAAAGTTAAGGGATTTTCCAAAGCAGCTTTCAATATTCCTGCCATCATGTTTTAAGAAAACATTAACCATAAAAAAAAATGCAGTAATTAATATGTTGGGTGAACATTTCTAAATTAAAGTAACACTAAACTCAGGAGTTAAACCTTAAAAATACATTCAAGTACCTTAACCTATTAACAAAATCTTATTTGTGCATCACCCAGCTGTAGATCCTCAAATCATCTCTGAATTGGTGCTGACACTGTCCTTCCTTCTGGAGCGGGGCTACTTTTGTTCCCCATGCACCCTGCGTGTGTTGTAAATTAGCCACCGATCCAAGCTCGCTCCCGTGATGGACTACAATCTCAATACAAATTAGTAAACTAAACGTGAGATTGTAGTGCATCACAGTAGTGAGCTTGGAGTGGTGACTACATTACAACACACACAGGGACCATGGGGAACAAAAGTAGCCACCCTCCAGAAGGAAGGACAGTGTCAGCACCAATTCAGAGATGATTTGAGGATCTACAGCTGAGTGATACACAAATAAGATACATTTTTACTAATAGTTAAGGAACTTGAATGCATTTTTAAGATTTAACTCCTGAGTTTAATGTTAATTTAAAGTGGCATAGAACTGAGAAGTATGCAACCACAAATGCAGATCAGTGCATGTTTCTGCTCACTTCCCGATCGATAGAGCCGACCTGCGACAGTTTCTTTGTCACATGTCGGCTTTAACTATGAGTTAGTGGAAATCACTCACCTCATAGATCTCCTTTAAATAAGCATGGAAGGTAGACAGCTTGAGACGAATTATGTAGTGAAGTGGGAAAAAGAAATTAGAAGTGTTACCATTAACAAGCAGTGGCTACTTGTCAGTTGTCTAGTGCAGAAAGCCAACAGATGATTGGTTGATGTGGTCAGCAATAACTCTTTCCTCCAGTTTTCATACAATACCTCAGTCCTATATTAGCATGCATCTTACTGTGTGTTTATTCAGGTTTTTAATTTGCTAGGATTGACAGATTGGAATATTCCACTGGGTAGAAATAATAGTCTTCGCGTTTATTGCAATCAAACAAAGAACACTGAAATATATTTATCCAGATATATTGAAAGAAAAATGTTTCTAATCTAGTATGTAACATCAATTTTCCACTGCCCGGGAACAAACATGTGGGTTTCTTATTGACAATCTGGTAAAAATGTGTTCGCTGTGCTTAGAAAAACGATTGTTTTTACATTTGCTTTCTAGTCTCATGGTGTTGTATTAAATTGCACCAGCTCATTTTTCAATTGCCAAAAGCAATTTCCCAAACACTTTTCCCCACCCTTTGCTCGGTTCCCTGCCAGCTTACAGCGAGACCACAGCCAAATTAAGCAGCCCTGGGCAGGAAATGTTTGTGCTCCACTGTGCTCTCCAGCAGTAGAGGAGAGGCATGTGAAAACGGCCTCCATACAGGAAAGCCAGGGCTTCCATACCTGTGCTAACACACTGCACCTGACTGGATGTGCTCCATTAACAAATTAGACTTGCTTTGATTTATTCCTGTGCTAGAGAATATCTCTACAAGGTGCTGCATAGTTTTCCTACCAAAGCAGACATTGCATTCAAAGCTAGAAATTGAACCCTGAATTACATGCAGGGGACACAGCCTCAACTAAGGGTTTTAGTTTTCTATCCAGGCGCAGTTGTAGTACTGCCACACTCCTTTTAGAGGGTAATGTCGTGATCTGGAAACCCCTTTTCTTTATCGAGTATTTAAGAAGAGATATTACCAATCCCAACCAATGTAGGTCGCTTATCCACTCTCACATATTGGACACCAGATAACTACGGAGCATCTCACAGCCTCTAAATAACCCTGTCTTAGAAGTTTGAATATGACTGGTAAAAGATATATCAAGAAGAGGGAAATAGGAAATTGCATAGCACCATACTTCAAAAAGCACAGCCTCCCATAACACATGTGTGGAGCTCATTGAAATGTGGCTGCAGGGGATTACAAGGAAATTAACTGCAGTTAAATTGACGGGGACTTTCTGACATTATAACTACTGCAATATCATTACCAGTGCATTTGCTGGTTGGAGTGCTCAGGCTGTACAGCAGGTACCAAGTAATGCTCCAGTCTAGCACAATGAAATCAGGCCACTCTTGTGATCAGGCCAACCTTGCTGTATTGTACCATTGCATAGGATAAGGAGGACAGCATCCGTTTTCAAACTTTTTGTTTACAAATTCTGCTGTATAGAATAACAGTGCGTATCGCTACACTATTGTTTGGGCTTGGTTCGAACCGAGTTCGCCTAAGCCCCCTTCAAAACTGTGCCTGCCACTTCCACCTTGAAGGCAAATCAGTGGCAGCAGTTGTGGTGGGGGCATTTCCCACCCATTTGATACAGAGCTGAATGTGTCGCTGCAACAGATTGGGTTGGGGGGTGGCAGTCACAGTTTGAAAAGGGTGTGGTGAAACACAGGTGAACTGGTTTCCTGCCAAGCCCAGGTTCATCACTACTGGTGATGATGCCAACCCTTAGAGTGCTACTTTAAGACTTATTACTTAATTTAAGACGCGTCATCTAAACTTTCAGCTGGTGTGTTGCAGCAACTGTATAAAGGCAGATTACAGGTAAAGTTTCTAAATTGAAAAACATTGCCTGATGATTTCAGGAATACATAAGGTAAGTTGCTTTTATAGATCTGGGATCTGAAAATGCTCTGAAAAATTTGTTTGGGGCAAACTTTGGGCATCAATATAAAGGCCAAACTGACACGTGGGGTGTGTGTGTGTAGGAACATTGAATGGTATGAACAATGGTATATAAGCATTTTCAACCTTTGCTTTTTTATAATAAGTTCAGGCCGTTTAAACTGGGAAGTGGATAGTTTGCTTTAATCTTAGAATGGACAACCACAGAAGATGTAACCATTACATAACCATGCTTACAATAGGATATATATCCTAATTATAATACATTGTATATTTAGCATGGACAACATAACTACACAACCAATGCTCACTTATATGCACATTACATGATTTGACACCTTCTCCAGGTTGGTCAATACAAATCCAAGCAACCAACAAGTAAACTTCTAGGCCTGTTACAGCCTCAAGAACCTCTAATTGAAGAAGAAAGGGAGGATAGGACAATGGGGTTAGTTTATTAAAGACAAATAGGCTACACACCTTGCTGATTTGGAAGTAAGGAAAGTTGTTTTTACTGGACTGTGCCTAATCTTTTTTTCTTCATTTGAAACTACACAACCTAGTTATGATGTGGTGGCTTGTGTATAATTAAAAGAAAAGTGTCAACAGAAAAATATGGGAGCTGTCATAGCTGACAGCTGTTTTGAAAGGTTCAAGGTCTGCTCTTATCTTATCCTTCAATCAGAACTTTCAGAGTCAATGACCCGGAACAAGCAAGCATGTGCTTAACAGGTGTTAACACAAATCATGCATTCAAGCTTTTTCTGGGACAATTACCCACAAAGTGGTAAAACAAGTATGATAGGGATAAAAGCCTTGTAGCTTGCACCTTTCAAAACAAGTCAGTAATAGCAGATCCTATAAATCTATCATGATAGGTTCTCTTTACATTCAATTTAAGCTACTTCAGAAAGCAAGTTAGAGAAACTGCTTATGGCAACCAGTCGCATTGAAAATTGGAAGCAAAAATTTAGAGGCTGATATGGGCTAAAGTACACTGCTCTGGCTCAACAAAATTATAAACGAGCTCCAATCGTTTTTCCAAACCGAAGCTGAGGAAATGATCACCCCCACACCCCAATTGTAAAAGCTGCCTGCCATCTTCTATTACAACTAATGTGATATCACACATTCTAAGACTGGTGTGGTAAAGTATGCCTAACACAGCTGGAAACAACTTCACACCTGATATTCTGAAAGACAGAGAGGAAAGCAATTCACTGATGTGGGCTGCTGGCTGTGACTCCGGAAAAAAGGTGCTGGAGAGTCAGCTAATATAGGAATTCATGTCCACATAATCATAAAACCTTCCCTATCCCAGACCACAGGCTGGTGAATCACACCACATGTGGAAGATTTCTGTATCAGGGGAAAACAGTTGACTGTACTTTTCTTCTTTACTGTAGCAACATACGTCATTATTGATACATAGTTATGACATGCAGCTGTATAAAAACGGCTGCCTGGACAATGGTCAAGTGATGCAAATTCTAAAAAAAAGAAAAACCCAGCCCTCTTTTTCTAAAACTCCTTACACTATACTACAGAAAGTCAATTAACTTTGTAAATTATATAATCAATGTTCTTTCCCAATATGCGTGTGCATGTTCAGAGAACGTTTCAGCTTTGCTTGTTTCCATTGGAAAATTAGGCCTGCAAGTCCATTCTTTAGAGATAAGGTGAGCAGGAAAAATAGAGAGGTGAATCTCTCAAACAGGGACACAGATGGCAATAATAATCTAAAAGGGTTCTAGCACCTCCTCACTCTGTCCAAAACTAAAAAACAAAGTTGTGGCTTTGCATGCACTTTAAATTCTTATTGGCCTACTCTCAATTTCCAAGGCAGAGTTGAATCTAATAAACTGCTAATTGGCAAATTAGTTTAGGATACATTAAGCCCACTTCGCAGAGATTCGCACAGAAAACAAACCTCATGTGTCAGCTTACCACACTAGAACAAACAAAATGTCAATTTTAGATTGTAAGCCCTCAGTGGCAGGGCCCTCTTTACCATCTTGTCTTGAATTGTATTGTAATTGTAATGTCTGCCCTATATTGTAAAGCGCTGCGCAAACTGTTGGCGCTATATAAATCCTGCATAATAATAATAATAATAATGTCCCTGATTGTATTAATTTCCAAAGCCCACCAGGCGTAATGCACCAAAACTAGTAATTAATGCTATTCAGAAAGCTGATGACTCACACAAATATTCATATTCCATCTAATAGGCAGAGCTTAAGGCACAATTCACACAGGGTATGTTGCTCCATACAGCTTTAAGGGTTTTTGATGTGCCTTGAGCTGCAGGAAGAAGTGTACAGGCAGCTCATGTAACTCTATGGAGACACATGAGCTGTGCACCCTCACAAGCCGCTTCCCGCAGCTTCGAGTTTGGACAGCTGCACACAGACGATGTACAGAGCAGCATCCATTATGTCTGCATCCGAGACCTTGCACCGTGTGTATGAAGCTGTCAAAACTAGAAGCTCTGGGCGCATAGATAACCGGGCCTTCACGCTGCATGGGGCAACATGCCGCATGTGAATGAAGTCTGCGGCTTCTTTAAACATGTTTACCAAGCTAATCTTAACTGTTTTGCTATAAAAGAAGCCTATTCTTCACATATAGTTAAAGCTGAAATTAAACACATATGCAGGTGATTGCTGTAGAGGAAAAACTGTTCCCTTTAAATTCTGCTTCCAGCTTTTTTTTTTTGGCTGTCAGCTCTGACATTTTATAAAGTAATAGACCGGCTATTAATTTCCTGACATACGCCACAAAAACAAGGGATTTGGAATCTGATGTGTCCTCTTCTACAACACCAGCTGTACATGGAGCTGCATATTGTTTTGTGTTTGTATATGATCAGCTCTTCAGATATCTCTCGGATAATTTGCTGGAGAATTTCTCATGGTCACAGGAGGTGGAGCAGAATGAAAAGCAGAACACAAATGTGTTGTGATGGATCAGTTATATACACTGCTGAATTAGGATGTTTGCAATGTTTTATGCACTGACAGCTCACTCTTTTATCACCAACACTTACCTCAGTAGTGGTCCCAATATCAGCAGATGGGCTGCATGTGCTGGTATCAGGAGGCGCGGTGCCAACGCTGCTTCTAATTGGAGAACTAGGAGCAGCACCCGATGAAGGGTCAAAGTACATGGACGACTGGTATAATACTCCTCTCTTCTGAATCCTCTTGCATACTTTGCTCATGGTGTCTGTCAGTTGGTACAACAACTCCACCTACAAATAAGAAACAGGTTTCCTGTTATTACAGAGCAAACAAACTACTGCAAACTGCAATAACCAAACACTATGCTTCTTCCCTGTATATCAATTCATGGCCCCTGGTTAAACTGGATGCTCATAGACTTAGGAGGACTTCATATAAGCAAGATAGTAATAATGAAAACCTGGCTTTTGCAGAAATTGGAACCCTTAAACATGTTTTAAAAATGGCAAAGCCTGCTTTGCATAGTTTGGGAAACATTAATCTCTAGCAGGTGGTCTACCCTCACTTACTATTTCAGTGACCATGGAACCAGAAACACGGTGGTAGAACCTCCTTGAGAGACACAGACAACAGGATAAACTCAACAGTTCTGTGCTAACCCTTCTCCACACCAGCACAAACTATTCAGAAGCTTTAAAGGGGATCATATACTGTAAATACCATCTAAAGAGAGCTTACTCCTCACATCCCCTTAACAGGGAAAATGTTATGTCATTGTCAGTTATATAGCTTGCCGACTGAAGGCTGGCAATTCATTCACACTACTTCTTATATAAAACTATTAGATTCTATGCTTGTAGAAAATTACCTATTTCTGACAATTGTAAATATACTGCCCCATTTACATTGATTTTCTTCAGCTCTCAGACAGCAGCCCTCCCCTCCAGTTTGCAGGTGTCTCCTAGCATAGCAGGTTGCAAAGAAAACACCTGTGCATGCATGCTCCCGGCCATCACCCGAGCGAAGCTGTGTGCGTCCACTGAAAGTCACAGTACTTGGCAAGCCACACCCATGCTCCAGCCTTCTCACAGTAATTTGACCGGCAGCTGCAGCAGCCTATCGCTGCCTTATCCTCACAGCCCTCGGGATCCTTCCTCCACAACTTGGAACTTCAGGGAAGCAGTGCAGACCACTTTGAACCCAGCAGCGAATGAAAGGTACGTTTTTAGAGGTGAGGGGCATTAAAAGGTACCAAAGCATTTTTTTACTTTAATGCAGAGAATGCATTAAGGTTAAAAACGCTGTTCCCTTAGGTATTACTTTTAGGAATGGTAAAATCCTGTAAATATAGAGGGGGAGTTGTACTTGCAAATGTTGCCTGCACTACCACCGGCTGTTGAAATCTGGTATGGCAGCTTTTCTCATTTAATGGCACTCTAGCAATAGATCTGATGTAGTGAGACCTTAGCCAATAGGTACCCTATTCTGTCCACAATAGGTTGGGGGAGAGGGGTTATTACTGTGCACAGGAATAAGGA
Organism: Nanorana parkeri; assembly: GCF_000935625.1. Taxonomy (NCBI): domain Eukaryota; kingdom Metazoa; phylum Chordata; class Amphibia; order Anura; family Dicroglossidae; genus Nanorana; species Nanorana parkeri. Next base: position 868,391 of record NW_017306284.1, on the reverse strand, counting down.
AATCCACCTATAAAATCTAAAAAACAGACACTGGCTATAATTATTACATTACTTTGATGTGAAAGTCTGACAGGGAGGAGTGTGGAAACCTATATTCAGAATGAACAGTAATAGGGAAAGAGCATGTGGAAGATTGCTGGGAACCAGACTGCAATGATAATCTTTACAAAGAAAACATTTTGGCAAGAACTTCAATTCTGTAGTGATAGCGAATGGTCGCTTCTGGAGATGGGGAGATTTCAGAAAGTAAATATATAAACACAAGTCAAGCCAAGCCTGGGTTTTACCAATAAGACTGCTGGAGAAAGCTACATGCACCAGTGGGATTTGTCATTACAATATTCACAACACATACGGATTTGTTTGCACATAATTTGACTGCATTGGAAGATATTGCACAAGACTTTCTAATTAAGCATCAATCACAAAATGTATATGGCATTGTATTTGACAATAGAGTTAAGAACAACAATCTGAGGAGTAGGCCTAGTAGTTAACCACAGCTGGATGCTGACTATATTGCCCGTGTAGACAAGTGGGCATCTGAGGTCTTTCGTGAGCTGAACAGATGCTGGGGAAAAAAGAGAGCACAATGTCCAGCAGATGTAAATTAATTTCTCTTGATTTTCCTGTGCAATAAAAGCTGTCAACAGTGAGAATCAAAACAATTTAAATAAAACGGTGCTTGAATGTTCTATGCATTTGTTTCATATGGTCTATGCATAGCTCAAAGCCATATAATTAGCATCCTAAGCATCTATCAACAGGGGCCTTTCTTGTTTGATTTACAGTGTAGCCATACAGTAAGAATGTGTGAAATGCAGTGTTTCTGCTGGCCAAGAGATGAACTTGGCAAGGCATAATTAAGAGGCAGCTCTAATGATCCTAAACACAGTCAGTACAATTATTGCTCCCTATTCTATTCTCCAGGCAGTTGCATGCTATGTATCAACAGTAGTAGAAGCAATGCATTTTAACAAAGCCCAGATCTAAAAAGTCATCCAAAAGCCTGCTTATATCATCAAGGTGAAGGTCCTTTCACCAATATGAACTAAATCAAAAATCACCCATCTCTCTGTGATTGGCCATGGATCTCAGCAAAGGTAGGGATCAGACACAGAACCTGTCAGTTTTGGTTGCCTGAAACCGTTAAGCTGAAATTATGTGACCCATGCCTAGACACTGGAAGGAGCTATAATTTTCTAATGAAGGGTATTTTCATGTCTTTTTACCATCAATATATTTAGTGTGGCAGAAGTAGTTAAGATCAGAGAAGTCATCATAGATCTGCTTCAAGGGATCATTCTACACAAAATTAATATTTTGTTTTTAATAGATGCTGACTAGTTTCTCATCTGTAGGGAACTTCTGCACTGGGATCTCTACACCTTGTTTCCCAGTTTCCCATTTGACCTACCATGGTCATCATGAGTGGAACAAAACAGAATTTCCACTAAGGAAGTCTAGTAACTCAATTCACAAACCTAACACATCAGGAAAATTATAGTTATTTAAAAGAAAGATATTTTCAAATGAGAAAATTACAGTCACATGGATAAAATCAGGCTCTTTATACTTGGGTTAAAGCTTAGGAAATGGAGCCTTTTATGCAAAAGCATTTTACTACTTAAGCTGGCTGTACACTAGTCATTTTCCTTATTCAGGCCCGTGGGTTGAACAAGGGAAATGTTCAATGTACAGTATGGCCAGCTTTACTGTGAGCAGAATGGACAGTTTATATACATACACTAAGCAGATAATAGTCACACTTATCACATAAAAGTAAAAGACTACAGATCAACTTGTTAAAAGTACTTTTTTTAAATGATTTGTAAATTCTTCAGACTAAATTATTGGTGCATTTCCATTTATGTCAACTGAAAAAAGGAGTATTAAAACACATAACACAGTTTGTCTAAAACACATTAACACGTATTTAGGTGTGAACGAGCCTTGTATATAATCTTATACAGAAACACACAGTATTTTCAAGATAGAAGTACTAGCAGGTGCTAAGTACACAACGTTTGCTGCCCCTACCCCAGGTTACTGTCCATTATTAAAATCTGATGTCAGGACCTCCTTGAAATACACTGTTTGAATGCTGCTACACAAATTCCCACAAATAGCTAAGCAATTAAAGTAATTCCCAAATTAGTGTGAGGTCTCGCTTTTTGTCTGCTTGGCAGTACTTCTGACACTTGCTGGTGCCAGTTTAATTGTTATTAGCTGCAGTAAGTAAACTCGCTCTGCTGTGGATAGCCCTGGAAGGCAGGCCAGTCCTGTAGAATGTGCTGTGGCTTTTTTTAGTGTGTTGAAGAGGGAAGAGGTGGCTTACTGTAAAAAAAAAAAAAAGGGGGAATATTGTTGGTAGCAGCATAAAGTTACATCGCTTTAATTGTACTGCCAATGTGTAAAGAAGCACATCAAATTTACAAAAAAGGCTTAATCTATAGATGAAAAATAAATCCCAGCAGTGCTCAATAGCAGGCATTGTGATGAAACCCAAAAGTACTTTTAGGCCAGGTTGAAACTTTTTTCTTCCAGATTGAGGATGATTATGTTGCCTAATGTGGAATAAATTGATCTGCCAAGCTTTCCCAGATTCTTCCAATTCTCTTTCTGTTCTTGTAGTGGCGGTGGGAATGGTGATATCAGGCTGTGAACCTCTCTGATGACAGCTCCTGAGTCATACAGAGATTCTGCAGTGGTCTTCTTCCTTGGAGCAATGTGCGCACACATGACAGGTACCCAGGGGTGGAGCTTGCTACCAAGGACTGGTAACACATGAAAATGTGGTATAACATAACATACGCGCATTGTGTTGTCATAGACTTCTATGGGTCTCATAGAAAGTGAAAATGCACAGAAAAATTGACATGCCTAATTTTTCAAAATACAGTGCAAAGCAGCACATAGATGTGAACAGGCTCGTTGGCTTACATGTGTTTCTATGACACATGCATTGTTGCACTCTAAAAGAGAGGTGTGAATGGGGCCTTTGTTAGATTAGAAACTAACTAAAAACATAATAATCCCTCCATTATTGAGCTTAAAATCAAAGTAGAAAAATCAACTTCATAAGTCAGAAAACTAACAGTGTCAGTAACTATACCTTGATTCCATGTTTAATTGGACAAAAACAACAGCAAAAATCTCACTATTTGTAGGAAGTTTTTGAATTTGCTGTTTATTTATTAGGGTTACACCAAAATTTGGGCAAAAATTATACTTTGGGCAAAATGCAGAAAGTACAATGTTTTGGCCTAAAATGTGGTGCATCCCTAGTTTCTCTCCACCCCGCTGGGCGCTGCTCTGTGTCCCCTCTGACACAGAGCAGCTTTCAGCGAAGAGGAGAGAAACTGTCAGGAGCTGAGTAGGGCGGGGAGGAGAGCACTGTCAGAGGACGCTGAGCTCTCCTCTCTCGCACTGCCCTGCTCGCCTTCCTGTGACAGATCAGGGGAGTGGTGCGGGAAGGAGACATAGTATTTACAGATGTCACAGATCAGACCGGTGGTGCGGGGGAGGAGTCAGCTGTCAGCCGTGCCACAGGAGGCTGAGCTCTCCTCCCTGCACCGCCCGTCAGCCTCCTGTGACAGCGAGTCAGGATGGAGAGCGGAGTACAAGTGCTCAGCTAAGCGCTGAGTGCCTGTAAATAATTTACTGTTTACTGTGTCCCCAATCTACATCGCTTCCAGTTCATTTATAGTTGTGGACATAATAACTTAAACTATATCTAGAATTTGTCAATGGACAGAAGCACTCAGTATAAAGGCTTCCTGTTCATTCATAACAGGGGCTGTGTCCTCAATCTCTTTTTCTATTTCAAAAGAGAAATATCAGGGATCTGTTTAGACCACTAATATTTCCCTGAAGCCCCCGACAGTAGCTTAAAATAAATAAATACAAATAAGATATGAAAAAAATAATCTTCGGTTTAGGTTTCAGCTTGACAAATTGTAAATTTTCGGTTTCGGTCTGAAAATTATATTTTGGTGCACCTCTAGTTTTTTTTATAAATGGGAATGTTAAAATCATTATGATTTTCTTTCAGCTGTTCTGTTTGTAGCTATCCATATGTAAAAAAACTAATGATGATTATCATTTGGGCAGTCTGTTGACGTTGTATAGAGTCTTACACATGTAGGAACTGCATGTCAAATCCTATTCCTACCTGTAGAGTACCAACTTGCAGTGAATCCCTTTAAGTCCAGCACTGTATGTGATTATGGGTGCAACACTTTCATACCTTAACCGCTTCCCGTCCAGCGGTCGTACATTAATGGCCGGACAGGAGCCTTGTAGATGCAGGTGGGCATTTTAAAATGTCCTTCCCCGCCCCCACAGGAAAATGTATTAATGTAAGCAATACAAGTGTTTCAGTGGGTATAGAGCGCGTGGGTATGTGCCCCTCCGCCGCTGCTGGTCCAGAGCTCTGCTATGCCCAGTGAGGGCCAGGACCAGAACAGCAGCTCTGTGACAGGAGATCGGAGGAGGATCAGTACACAATCTCACTCTGATCAGTACACAATCTCACTCTGATCTCCTCCTCATACTCTGAATGCAGGGAGTGATGTATATTACATCACTTCCACATTCAGCTGTCATTCCTGGCTGCAGAAGCCGGGGAGAAGCTGGTGAAGCAGATCTCTGCTCCATCAGCTTCTTTGGGGATCCCTAGGTGACATTAGCGGTCTTAAAGACCCCTGATATCTCCATAAAGAGGACCTGTCACATAAATTGGCTATTACATAGGGGGCTTGCTAACAATAAAGCAATAAAACAATAAAGCAATAAAGTTAAGCGTACAGTGTTGCATGACGGAATGAATGTCAGTGAAAGTACCTCAGTGCTGAATACTGAAAAATTGCCTAGCCAGGAAGGGGGTTAACACCCAGCTCTTCAAGTGGTTAAACAGGGTGTCTCCCCATGCTCTGGTATCTAAAAGCAACACTGTGTAAAACAAAATCATTTTTGGCACATGAGGTTAGTCTAAAATAAACCTGTATACAACTGTGTAAAACTCACATGAGTACTGGGCAAAAATATATTATTTATAACTCCTAATACTAGGGACGCATAATTAATCAAGTATACAGACAGCATGGCTGTAAACAATGCATGGTTTAAAATGGCCTAGGCCTGTAAAGACAGCACTCAACAATGGTAAAGAACAAAGGTATAGGTCAGGGGTCTGTAAATGATGGACTGAGTGGCGGTTCTGTCCGGACTATGATCGCCAAACTGCACTGGGTTATGGCTGGCTGACAATGGATATAAAGGCCTCCAGTGCTGGCCCCCCTCTGCTTCAGTCATTGGTTGCTAGGACCATTGGCATCCTAGCAACTGATGACATCAAGCAGGGCCAGCGTATCAACTAAAAGTAATGTGGGCAGCTGTACAGCTGCACCCCCGCTCCACTGAGGGGCCCAGGACCATGTCAGAGGGTGCCAGGCTGGAGAATTGTAACAGTGCAATGTGCTGAGATCGGTGCAACAGCACTGTGCCTGGGAAAACACACCAGAAGCTGTGCATTGTCGTCCAGCTGGTATGAATGCAGCCTAAATGTTGGACCGTGGTACAGACACGGACTGATTGACTGTCCTGCCTGAACCACAATCGGGACCTCTGCTCGATAACAATTTTACTCACTGGACCTCCTTTAATTTTAACCCTGGTATAAGCTAGAATTGGAAAGACACATTGCACCCATGGATATATTAAAGGAGTTACACAGGTTTATACATACAGGTATTCTTTAAAGGAGAACTATGGGGTCAGTGTTTTTCCCCATAGTTCTCCTTGGGGTAACGGGAGGACACAAACTAGCCTCCTCCCGTTACCCTAAGCTCAGTATACCGCGAGCTACAGCTCCCGGTATACTGAGACGCCGCACCTGGAGCGGATCCCGACGTAGAGGACGGGATCCGCCCAGCTGCGTGAGTGACAGCTCGCTCTGCCTATCTAGAGGCAGAGCCAGCTGTACCCGCCCCCTCCCCCGTCCGTTCCGCCAGTCAGCGCTGGCAGATCGGAGAGGGGAATCCAGCCCCTCCCCCTATCACGGCAGAGAGCCGTGACAGGATCGAGAGGTGAGGGAACCCGGTATGTGTTCCCTCACCTCCCGATCTACTGAGCCGACTTGTGACAGTCTCATTGTCACAGGTCGGCCTAGAACTATGAGGTGAGTGGAAATCACTCATCTCATAGTTCTCCTTTAAGGTGGACAACATGGAATGCCTAATACATTTCTACATACACCACTCAGTGTCAGACATCAGCAAAACCATTTTGATCTCTTCTCTATTTAAAGGTCTGCTGCAAACTGCATACTTTTCCAGGGAAATGTGTTCCTTGCATATTATATTTCCAAATATGCTATTACCTTGAATGTTAAATTGCATCAAATCACAGGGGTACATTTTATGAAACATCTTTTCTATAAATGAGACACACTAAGCCTGCAGAGTGCTGTGCAGGTCACCCAGCTGCAGTGGAGTTGACAGTGGCCCAAGACACATTGTAAGACACTCAATACCTTTGTGTGATGACCAGTTGTGAAGTCACAGTGTACATTCTCACAACAACGGCTTGCCAGAATGTTACAATGATACTAGAAAAATATATTGCTATGAACGTGCACAATGCACAGAACAATAAAACACATTTCTATCAGGGGATATCTGTGAATATACTTAGACGAACACTCCAAATCATAAAATGATGAAGAACCTGTTTAAGGGCTATCAGCCAATCACTACATAATTTGCACAATCTGCATTCATGTAAATTAAATTGTAAACATTCAAAGAGTTACTCTCTCCCAATCAAGAAATCAGTTGCAACATTATAGCAAATATTTTATATGCAAAGAAGGTCACTCACCTGAAATAAGCATACATACTTTTCCAGGTAAGTGACCCCCTACATTAAGGATAAGGATGATAGCACCACAGGCAAGGCTTGTTTGGCAGTGCTTGCGAAGTTTAGTATGCACATTTTTTCACCCATGGCACAAGATCCCTCTGGAACAGCACTCCCGAAAGCTAGAGAGCTAAAATCACTACTGCATTCCCACTGTACTTCCCAGTGGGGTCATAACATGAAAGGCCTAACATAAAAGCCGCCACCTCACCAGAGTCAAGACTAGGGATGCACAGATATTTTTCGAGTACCAGTGCAGATACTTGGCATTTTCATGAGAACTACCAGGGTTGCAGCTGGGACCTGGCTGTGGAACTCTACCACTGTCCTGAAATCATTAGTCTGTATTGTTTTAGAAAAACTATCACATGACAATAAACAAAAATGTATCAGTACTCGTACTTGAAAGTACTCGGCAAGTACCAGTACTCGTAAAACTGGTATATGTGCATCCCTTTATTTATATTTATAAAAACAAAATCATACATTAAAACAGAGATGTACAAATCCCAGGAGTCCCGTATGCTCCTTACAAATGACAGCCGCCTCCTAATTTTTGAATTTTTCTCTAGTCTAGTCTTGGAGCTCAAAAGTATCGGTACATGTACTTGTACCGAGTACTGTACTTGGTATCTGTACAACTCTAGTCAAGACTTAAAAACTGAACACTTCTTGTGACAGTCTCATTGTCACAGGTCGGCCTAGAACTATGAGGTGAGTGGAAATCACTCATCTCATAGTTCTCCTTTAAGGTGGACAACATGGAATGCCTAATACATTTCTACATACACCACTCAGTGTCAGACATCAGCAAAACCATTTTGATCTCTTCTCTATTTAAAGGTCTGCTGCAAACTGCATACTTTTCCAGGGAAATGTGTTCCTTGCATATTATATTTCCAAATATGCTATTACCTTGAATGTTAAATTGCATCAAATCACAGGGGTACATTTTATGAAACATCTTTTCTATAAATGAGACACACTAAGCCTGCAGAGTGCTGTGCAGGTCACCCAGCTGCAGTGGAGTTGACAGTGGCCCAAGACACATTGTAAGACACTCAATACCTTTGTGTGATGACCAGTTGTGAAGTCACAGTGTACATTCTCACAACAACGGCTTGCCAGAATGTTACAATGATACTAGAAAAATATATTGCTATGAACGTGCACAATGCACAGAACAATAAAACACATTTCTATCAGGGGATATCTGTGAATATACTTAGACGAACACTCCAAATCATAAAATGATGAAGAACCTGTTTAAGGGCTATCAGCCAATCACTACATAATTTGCACAATCTGCATTCATGTAAATTAAATTGTAAACATTCAAAGAGTTACTCTCTCCCAATCAAGAAATCAGTTGCAACATTATAGCAAATATTTTATATGCAAAGAAGGTCACTCACCTGAAATAAGCATACATACTTTTCCAGGTAAGTGACCCCCTACATTAAGGATAAGGATGATAGCACCACAGGCAAGGCTTGTTTGGCAGTGCTTGCGAAGTTTAGTATGCACATTTTTTCACCCATGGCACAAGATCCCTCTGGAACAGCACTCCCGAAAGCTAGAGAGCTAAAATCACTACTGCATTCCCACTGTACTTCCCAGTGGGGTCATAACATGAAAGGCCTAACATAAAAGCCGCCACCTCACCAGAGTCAAGACTAGGGATGCACAGATATTTTTCGAGTACCAGTGCAGATACTTGGCATTTTCATGAGAACTACCAGGGTTGCAGCTGGGACCTGGCTGTGGAACTCTACCACTGTCCTGAAATCATTAGTCTGTATTGTTTTAGAAAAACTATCACATGACAATAAACAAAAATGTATCAGTACTCGTACTTGAAAGTACTCGGCAAGTACCAGTACTCGTAAAACTGGTATATGTGCATCCCTTTATTTATATTTATAAAAACAAAATCATACATTAAAACAGAGATGTACAAATCCCAGGAGTCCCGTATGCTCCTTACAAATGACAGCCGCCTCCTAATTTTTGAATTTTTCTCTAGTCTAGTCTTGGAGCTCAAAAGTATCGGTACATGTACTTGTACCGAGTACTGTACTTGGTATCTGTACAACTCTAGTCAAGACTTAAAAACTGAACACTGCCAATTGCAAAAAACACAAACAAAAAGCAAACTCAGGTCATACTCGGTGTCCCCAAGCACCTTTCCAATCCAACCTACTGTGATGTGTTCCAGACATTCTTCCTAGCTGCCTGATATTCATAACTTCATGTAGCGTGAAGGAGCATAGGGGTGTAAACCCAACTGGAAGATTTTTTATTGTTGCCTAGCATGTGCTTTCACAAGCCAGTGCTGCCATGCATAAAGGTCCACAAAAACTACACATCTGCTACTTGTTTCATCCTATTAGGCAGGAGATGCCGCTGCTAAAACACATTAAAGAGAGTGACATTTACAAAAACCCACAAACACATCAAATAGCACATACACCGCAAACCTTTCTATTGCTTTTAGAACACAATGAAAGGTTTAACTTTAAAGTTAGATTTTCTTTGAAAATCTTTAAAAATAAAATAATTTTATGAAAGAATAAGTGTATATTTACCTGAAGGATCACTATGTTCCCTCAGTAGGAATAGATATAAAAGGGTACTGTTAAGCAGACAAATGAGTTACTACTGTATGGGTTTCAACCAAACCAGCAGCCACCCTTCCCCCAGCCTTTGTTGTTTTTTTAATTCTTCTTCATACAGGTCTTTTTTTATTTAGATCTTCAGTCCTCTGATGAGACATTATGGGCCTTGCATGCTGCATAGGCTGTTGTTCTCCAGTGGATCCAGAATCTGCAGGTACTTGATGCACTGGGCCCAGAGTCTTTCCTTTAGACTGCAGAGGTAACTGGTCCTCCTTCAGGTGCCCACATTAATGCCTGGTTGATAATAACACTTCTAATTGGCTGTCCAGTGCGAGACCTATACAGGCTCCAGAGGACACCAGCAACGTATGACATCACAATGAGGAGTGGCAACAAGAACATTTGGTGGCAGGCCCGGACTGCATTGGGAAATCAGTGGTTTTCATTCCCAGAAGTTTTTTTGTGGGTGGCGGGAAATGGGGAGGGGGGGGGGTTAAATTTGTCCAAAAACAAACTTTTAGTTTGTTATTGGACAGAGAACAATATCCTCATGCATACAGTATGTTGTGCGTAGTGTGTAGGATCAGAAGCATTTGGGGTATTTTGAAGTAGGGGATTGTTAGGAGGAGAAGTTCTTGTGTAAATATTGTTTATCAGCAGACTTTTATACCTAAAAATAAAATAGTGTTTTCCCCCAAACCATCCTTTTTTTCCCCCAAAGGTGCAGTAACACTTTCATTTAGTCCAAATAAATGAACCGACTGCTACAAGACTGTAGTGTTTGCTGAAAAGCATTAGTAACAGTTGACTGTAAAGACAACTGGAGATGATAAAGTGCAGTAACAGCCATTTGTAATCTTTTCCTAAGCTGTAATTTAAATTGATAACAATTGTTTACTACTATTTTGAAATTTTAATTGTCCCTCTGAAAAGCTTAACCGAATAGGAGTGAAATTATTGCCAGGTTAAAGCAAGATTAAATGCAAAAAAAGAAAAAGTAAAATCTACCCACCTGGGGATTGGAGCATTTTATTTCTAGAGGTTCAAGATCAACATGAAGACAGACAACAAAAGAGTGTCCAGCCTCGGGCCCAGCAGAGGGCAGTGCATTGGATGTCACAGCCAGAGTGGAGGTACAGCCCATGGGCTCCACTAAGTTCAGTATTACTTGATGTTCCAAGAGAGTATAGACGCTGAACTGCTGGAGGTTGATGGTCCAAGGGAATGCAACACCTGGTGGGAATAAGAGGGGGGAAGCCATTATTCTTCAATACATGCATACATACATACATACTGTACATACTGAAACATGCAATAAAGGTCTAATCAAACTAAATTACACTTACAGTATTTAACATGTATCTAATATAAATTCTTTTATTTAAGTGTTCTCATGGAAGGCTATTTTGATCACTTCTCTGCACATCATATTTTGGTAATGTGAGTTTTCTGAAGAGGATAAGTAGCTTCTATTTTACAACTGCTATACAAGGCTTTTATTTAAATATGAAATACTCGCTAAATATGTCTTTTCATTTTAAGTCCAGCCATGTTTTTTGAAAATAGCAAAAAAAATCAAAAAAATTCTAATAATGGCAACATTAGGAGTGCTCTGTACATTGATTGTGTAAATTGTGCATCCCCAAAAAAGGAATTTACTGCTTGTGTTTGAATGTCTCACTGCTTTTCCCAGAAGTCAGCACAGGGCTTAAAGTGATATTAAAGTTAAACAGATTTAAAGTAGAGCTGTGGAAATTAAAGATTAATTTCTCGATTAATCATTAAACTTTTTGATCGATTAAAATAATTTTGATCGTTAATGAAAACACTCACCTCTCCGCCGGCTTCCGGAAGTCCCGTCGGCAATCCGGTGACGTTACGGACATCGACGTCACCGGACTCCTCCCCCTTACCCAAGTGGCTCCGTCGGCTAATGAAGGGAAGGGGGGAGGAGTCCGGTGATGTCGATGTCCGTGACGGTTAACGAAGGGAGGGGGGAGTAGTCCGGTGACGTCGATGTCCGCCGACGGAGCCACTTGGGCAGGTGAGTTTGCCCAAGAAACTTTCTGCACGAGCGCCAGCCAAGGCATTGGCGTATACACATACAGCACAGCAATGAAGTAATAAAATGAACTAGGATCACACTAATCCAGCACGTTATTATTCTGAGTTGCCCCCACTCAAGCGGCGGCCATATTGAGTGGGGCACGTGAGATTAATAACGGGCTGGATTAGTGTGATCTTAGTTCATTTTATTACTTCATTGCTGTGCTGTATGTGTATAGGCCAATGCAGTTGGATCTGTATGTGCGTTATAATTAATCGAAATTAATCGATTAAAACAAAAATTTGATTAAATCGAACACAAAAATTTTAATCATTACCAGCCCTAATTTAAAGCCATTTCAAATGCTGATTAAATCACTTACAATGAATGTTGCTCCTTGATATTTAAAAGTTTTAATTTTGTGCAGGATCAGCTGGTCTTCTGAGCACTGGCCCTAACTTCCTCTCAGAGTGCTATGCAGTCACCCTTGTGTGTGCTAGTAAGACGTGTGTGTCTCCACAAACACAGCAAGTCAAGCTACTTCCCTCCCGACTGGCCATCTCCCTTCTACAAGCTAGTAGATGAACAGTTGCAGGAGTCTGCACTGTTCTTTGTGATTGTGTACTTGAGATTAGATTTAGGGAAGCTGAGCTGAAAGACTTGGCAGCAGCTGTACAGAAACATGATAATTGTAAGAGCTCTCCAGAATTTCGAGACAAATTGGGTTCCGCGGTTTGATATGAGTTGAGTTGGGAGGCCATGGAGTCTCACAATATGTTTCAGAAAAGCTTCTGCCGTCTCCTGAGCAGTAGGCAATCTCGTAAGAGGGATGAAGTGAGCCATTTTGGAGAAAACGTCCACTACCACAAGTATGGTGTTGTGGTTATGGGATGGAGGTAGTTCCACAATGAAATCCAGGGAAACGACCTCCCACGGATTGTTAGGTATAGGCGTATTGATCAAGAGTCCATAGGGCTTTCCTTTATCGGATTTACAGGTTGCACATACTTCACATGAGGCTACGAATTCCCATATAGTTTTTTCGCTATCTGTGGCCACAAAAAGATCTTTTAATCAATTCTACGGTTTTCATCATACCCGGGTGCCCTGCGAGAGGCATATCATGCATCAGCCGAAGAATGGCTACCCGTAGGGAAGGAGGAATGAACAGCTTGGTGTCCATGTAAAGGAACCCTTCCTGATCTGCCACTAAGTTGGGAGGAAATGAGATGCCCGGAGCGCTCAGTGCTTGTCTGAGTTGATCTTTGATACTGGAAATGGTAGCAAGAATCTTATCCTGTGGAACAATAGTACCTGGATTTAGAGGTGTTGTTGAAAGGCCGGGATAATGAGTCGGCCTTTCCGTTCCTTGAGCCTGGCCGGTATGTAATTAGGAAATTAAATCTATTTAGGAAGAAACTCCAACGGACTTGACGTGAAGAAAGGGTCCGGTTTGTTTTCAGATATTGAAGGTTTTGGTGGTCTGTGTATATGATGATAGGAGTTGGTGTACCCTCAAGTAAATGGCGCCAATTTTCTAGCGCACATTTGATGGCTAACAATTCCTTTTCTCCAACCGGGTAGTTTAACTCAGCCGGGTTCATCGATCTGGAGTAGAAGGCTATAGGATGAAGGGGTTTTAGTAATGACTCCCTTTGTGACAAGATTGCTCCGATGGCAGTATTTGAAGCGTCAACTTCCAGGATGTAGGGTAAGTTCTAGGTCTTAGCTCAAACATGAGGGTGCATGCATTGAGGAAGTCCCGATACTGACTCCTGTCTCCTGAGAACACATCAGGAGGACTGACCTTGGGTTCAGGAGCTTCCCAAGGGGGGGCTGCATGCTCCTTCATGCGAGCACCTAACTGCTGATTTTCGGCTCGAATCTCGTTAACGGTAATAGAGAGAGCCTCCATGCGTTGGGTGAGGTTTACAATATGATTAGCCAACTCCGCTGGATCCATTCTAGGGGTTCTAGCGACGTGTAATGATTGAGCGAGTTTGGCTTAGGATCTCAGCTGCGGAGAGGCTTTGTGGATGGCTCAGGGTGGGGGGTTCACACTTACTCATGCATAACACTATTGCAGGCTTATCAAACAGTAATTAACAGTACTCCTGAGCAACCCCCTTTGTAGAGCAGTGTCTCTTTAAACCCCACTGAGTTGCAGGCAATGTAAACAATTACAGAGTCCAGGATGGTACTTGCGGTTTGTTGGGGTATTCAGAGCCCTCCAGGAGTACAGGGCGAAGGATCACTGCTGTGCTGGAAGAAGTCCGGATTACAATGCTGCTGGAGTGAAAGGTTCATGTGCTGGAGCAGAGGTATGAGCCCTAAGAAATTGCTCAACGTTCTACCTCGCTAGAACATTGAGCAAGTGTGCCTTCCAGGCTTTTAAGAGTAGGCAGGTGTGTTGGGGCGGAGCAGTCAGCAGAGGCCCTCCCGAATGTCTCCTAGCAATGGGATGCTTCCCAGGCCCAGGCTGCTACGCCCTCACTCCTATGTGTGACGAGTCCGAGGGAGACGTCTTGAGGGAGGAGCCGAGTACGCAGGCCTGCCGGCCCGTCTCCTAGCAACGAGATGGCGCCACGGCTGTGTGAGGAGACGGGGCTCGGGTTCGTGACAGGGGGTGATAATGGTAGATGCAATGTTTGAAGAACATGAGGTTTATTATACGCTTATCAGAGAAGGTGAGTATAATGGGTGTATTTAAAGATTTTTAGGGTCATACAATACTGAATGATACAGAGAAATGGATTCTAGAAAAGAGTGAGAAATGTATAAGACACAAAGAAGAAGAGTTTGTAGCACAATGACCATACGGTTTTACTTTGTCTAGCAAAACAATAGAGGGAGACAACTGATTCTTCATTTCTCGGGGTCATGCCATTAAGCAGAATGCATTTCAAGATCTACACACTGCTTTAGGCATTGAGATGTCTAGATATCAGGATTCTGTGATGGGGTAACACAAATTCAACTTGGCATGGTGTATACCATGCATTTGCATATCAAATGTTTTCTGCATGCATGTTTTTAATCCATAGGAGCTAGAACTACTATAACTCAAGTTTTCACTTCAAATACTGGACATGTCACATGTCCCAATACTCCAGAAACCAGCCAAAATCTTTGCTGGGTGTCAGGTTTATACATTTATTTTGTCAGAGGGAGAGCTCCCATCACAATATATCCCAGACCTTATTTTACATAAGCTCATGCAAACAATTTCTAATAGCTGAAATTCATTCACAGGGAGACAGATTTTATGTTACCAATCATTTCAAACTCCTTCAAAAGTAAAAAGAAATTCTGACTTATTCCATGTTGCTAACAAACAATATTTAACTGTGTGGACTACCAATATGTATTAGATTGTCAGCTAGCTATAGGTAGAATGAGATAAAACAAACCCAAGATATATGACCCAGCTACAATACACATTTGCTCCATGTCATTGCCACTTTCTGGTCGCATGTAATGCAATAAAGCCAGAAAGGTCACTTTTATTGTTTAATTACTGCTCTATGAGACTTAATACACCACTAACGAGCAGAAATCTATGTTTAAAAGCTACATATATTCTAAGAAAACAGTGGAAGACAGGTCTTTGCCTGCTCATCACTGGACAGCATAACACAAACAAATGGAAGAAGCCTTGTTAGGATGCATGATACCAGAAAATCTAAATCCTGCATGAACTTTTTTTTATTGACTGTTAAGAAGTTTAGGATGAATTGAGCTGTTGAAGATGTACATAAGAACGGGCATACTTTATATTATATAATTTTTGGGTCTGTCCCAACATGATGTCTTACTGGCTGCATGTGCTACAGTTTGTGGCTGAAATGACAACATACAAATGAAAACCAAGAAACAACCATGTCTGGCTGAAGAATTGGGTATTACTTTTCTAAATCTCACAATTTACTATGTTATAGACGTGAGGACACTGAGGAACATTCCAATTCTGCATTGTAGGAGACGACAGGCTGGAGGGAGCGCTGTGACAGACAGCTGGTTCAGAGCTTCGGGTAAGTATAACTGTTATTTTTGAACCTAGAATAAGCACTTGACCCATGCAGCTTGGGGGTAGCTGCAAAAGTTCATATGTTTTGCTCAGGAGTTCTTTTTTATATATAGGCATTTAAATAAACAATTATGAGGGAGTCCCAGTCAGTCACTATTGTTTACTTGGTTTATTGTTTTTTATGTAAGCAGTGCACAATTTTCCGTATGGAGTGTTACACAGTAAAATGAAATAAAGAGAATTAAAAATTCACAGCGGAAGCACTGGATTGGTTGTATAAACTATGGCTCCATAGTGCCTGCAGCTATAAAGGTCCATGGGGGCTTGCTTCAAAGCTCATTTACTGTTTATTAACCCTTATCTGTACAAAAGCACAAAACGCATAGCAAAGATAACCAAAATTAGTCAGGTAATATGTGAAACATACCATTTAATTATAAGCGCAAACATTTCAGGAGTCAAGGAGGATGTATGCAGTGCTAAAACAGGAGTAGCTGGAAGGTATGATATGGTAGCTGGTGAATGTGGTTTACAGGCTGTGAGGGCACTGGGGCTATGTATATAAAATCATATAGATTTCAATGATACTGTTAAGAGAAGTGAAAATTCTATATAATAACATTTCCCCAAATGTTTATTCCAGCAAAGAAAAACAAAGTCATTACGGAACAGAACTGCATGTTATATATTTAAAACACAGAGGTCTCTAAGGTTTTCCCTAATGAAGATAGATGATTTTTTTATTTTTTCCTCTGACTAACACACAAAGGCAACAGTGGGTAAGATATTCTTCGGTGACCTGAAAAAGTACATCCAGAAATAATATTTAGTGTTCATGTTCTTCTTCCAGTCATCTGTGCCGTGTTGCACTTTTTATGAAATGAAAACTTGGATTATTTTTTTTATTTACACTGCATACTTTTACTAATACCGCCAGTAATTAGAGAAATAAATCTGCAATGTCTGATTGAAAAACTTAGCCAAACACTATCTGTATTTAAAGCGACATTACTGTCTAAAGGTTTGTTAGCTATTTCAAATGCTGATTACATCACTTAAAATGCATGGTGCTTCTTGATGTTTAAAAGTTTTGGCTTCCTGCAGAATCAGCTGGTCCCCTGAGCACTGGCCCTGATATCCTGTTTTACGGTGGCTCCTTTTAGGGTCCCAGGGAGCTACCCTTATGTTTATTAGTAAGTTGTGTGCGTCTCCACAAACAGTCAGGCAAAGCGAAGCAGTTCAGTCCCCTGCTCCCTGGCACTGTACAACACCGGCTGTGAAAAAAAAATGGTGTCCATGTGACTGGAGCTAGGACACATGTAACCCCTTTGTCTCTACACCTCATGTCATTAATAAGATTTTAATAACTTAGAAGACTTTTATCATCTAGTTAGAATATAATGGGGCAGCATGACAGCTAACTGGTTAGCCCTCTTGCAATGCTGGGGCCTAAGCTTAATATAATTATCCTCAAGGCAACACCTGCATGGTGTCTAAATGGGTCTCTTCCTTCCCCCTGAAGCTTAGTTTTCCTATAAAATCCCAAAACATACTGGTAGGTTCACTGGATTCCATCTAATGTAGCCGACACAATAAACTGTAAGATCCATTAAGAGCAAGGATTAATGTGAATGATTTAGAATTCTCTATTATGCTAAGCAGGAAAATTATTGGTGTGTCCCATATGTGTACAGAAAATGCAGCGCTGGGACAAGGTCATCCAGTGCTCAGGGCAAAGATACCAAATTATGCCCCCAGGGTTTTAAACAGCGGTGCACATTCTGCCCACAGTAAAATATGCGGATAACAAAGGTGAAGAAAGAAATGTCCCAGTGTGAGGGAAAAAATTCCCCTGCTATCATAGTTTCACTGAAAGTAAAAAAATGCCCCTGCTTTAGTGGTGACAATGGTATAATTCTAAGGAAAAAATGTCCCTGCATTGGTGGTCAGTGGAAGAAAACCATTCCCCTGAGTTGATGGGTTTCACAGGAAGAAAAAAATGCTGCTGCATTGTCAGCGGGAAAAAAAGCTGCTGTGTTGGTGTCAATGGGTCAATGGAAAACAATTCATTTGTGTTGATTATGTCACTTATAGGAAAAAATGTCAGTGTCAGTGGGGGAAAAAAGGGGATCTAGGGGAGAGAGCGGAAAGGTTCTGGGGAAGTAAGAGAGCAGCAACCTTTTCTCTATCACCAGCTCTGCTTCCTCTTTTGAGATGAAGGTGGCAGCTCCATCCCCAGGCCATCCCTAAGGAGGCACATTCTGTCCCTTCCCCCACCACACACACTACCCCGCCTTGCCCAAAGCTCTTTAAATGTAAATTATGTGACTCCTTCATATGCAAATCAAGTGGCTTGATCAGAGTATTTGCCTATAAATAAGCCTTAAGTCGGTGGCTTTTACTACCTGCTATAGTAAAAGCCACCGACTGGCTATAAGCTGCTATAAGCTCAGGTTCGCTTTAGCGACCCTAAGCTTATACCAGAACAGTTCCCCTGACTCCCCCCAGTAAAATATTAGCTCTCATCAGTGGCTAAAAAGTTGTGAACAACAGCTATTAACTAAAAATCCTTATCTTATGTGATGCCTTTTGTTCCATAAATCTTCTTCCTTCCACTGGTTTCCAAAAGTCCCTCCAGCTAACGGCTGCGTGTACTCACCTACACTCTGTCTCTCCTCCTCTCCCCGCCGGTGATAATCAACTACACATACTCCCGCATACAATTCCTCATGCACGGCCATTCAGGAAGCTGGATTCTACAGCCAGGAGCGAGCAGCGCAGACACAGGTAGGTTTTTACCTTCTTTGGCAAATGTTTTTATTTTTTTAAATGTTTTTGCATATATCTACTGCTTAATAGCAGTAGCTATATGTAAAAGCAACTGAGACTTTAATACCACCTTAAGCTTTAATAACTTTGTGACTCTTTTATATTGGTTTCTATGAATTTTATAAAATAAAAAACACTTACATAACCCATTATATAATTCAGATTTAGTGGAATTTTAGTGTGCTTTTCTGTATTCACATACATTCTCATATACACATCGAAAAATTCACCTGTTACACAGAACAAATCTGTAATTTGTATGGCACATTGAGACTGAACACAGACCAGCTAAAACTTCAATTAGCATAACAAAGGCATATGGGAGCAAAACATGCAGACACACATAGAACTCTGACAAATTAACAGAAGGAAGCACAAATGTTAGTAATGGGAAGAATAGTTTCCAGTGATACAGTGCTGTGTATAGTCTGTACTCAGATGAATTCCCCAAGTAACTGGTAATTTCTCAGTAGAAGCCCATGTCACCAGAATGGAACGCTATAGCTGGATAATGGTTTCTAGCTGTAATATGAATAAAGAAGAGAAGAAGAGGGGATTTTATAGTAAATAAAGAAGCAGAGATGTTTATTATCAAAGCAAAGAGCTGTGCAGCCATAACTTTCCATCCAAGTGACATGGTGTCTGTTCTACCAGATGGCTGGAAAGAAAACACAGTGAGACCAGCAGATATGTTTTAAACTAGACATCCTCCCATTATAATTAATGATCATATCATTATTCAGATGCGTCATGGCCATTGGCATAGAGTACAGTACAGCTCTATTCACTTAAGTCGTTTTTCTTTTTTTTTTGTTGCTTCAAAATGTTTTAATGACACGTGACAAAAAAAAAAAAATCTCAATTATTTCCTTATTTAGAGATGTACAGGCTAAGAATTTTTTTATTCATGGGTTTATCAAAATGTCCAATGAATGTACAGCATCCAAAGCCACATCGTGGCAACACAGCACAACACTGAATTATGTAACAATGTCTCCTTATGAACGGGTGTGCAAAATGGACCTAATGGCAAGAAAGGTTAGGAAGCACCTCAGGTCCCCATTGAAAACATTTCTTTAAAACTCCTGTTGTAGAGACATGACATTCTCATTACACTTAGTGAGAACTCCCCAATAGGTTGTAAACCTTCCCTCTAGCCAAACAAACAATTCTGCACTTCAGGTAGGGATGTCCAGATACCAGTTCAGATACCAGATACTTGGCATTTTCACGAGAACTGTTAAGGTTGCAGCATTTGCAGCTGGGACCGGGCTCTGGCGCTCCACCTCTGTCCTGATATCATTAGTCTGTATTGTTTTAGAAAAAACTGTCAGATGACAAACAAAAATATATCAGTACTTGTATCTGTGAGTACTTGGATAAGTATCAGTACTTGTAAAAATGGTATTGGTGCATCACTTATGTATATTTACATTTTAAAAAATGCATTAAAATGGGGATGCACAAATCCCAGGAGCTCCATATGCTCCTTAACCACCTTCCGTCCATGGCCGTTTGTGAACGGCCGGACGGGAGTCTGCTAGGAGCGGGAGGGCGTCCTAAGACGTCCTGCCCCTCCCCCCTCTCGTGTGCGGCAGCCAGCGCGCACACGAGAGGGAAAACTGTGAGCATGTAAACAGCCAGCGATGGCTGTTTACATACAAGCGATCAGGCGTCTCTACGTCTCAGGCGCCGATCGCTTGCAGGAGCTGCAGGTGTGCGGCCTTATCAGTACAGCGTTGCATGACGGAATAAACGTCAGTCAAAGTACCGCAGCGCTGAATACTGAAAAATGGCCTGGCCAGGGAGTGGGTGAAACACCCCGGTCTTCAAGTGGTTAAAAATGACAGCTGCCTCTTAACTTTTGATTTTTCTCTAGTTAGTCTTGGAACTGGAAAAGTATCTGTACATGTACTTGTACCAACTTCATGACTGATTCCCTCACAGCATTAGCTGACTTCTACCACTGTTTGAATTGTTCTTTGAGAAAATCTGTTTTGTGTCCTTTTTATACCACGGCAAATGTTTTTCTTGTCTTGCAGTTTGCCCCCCCCCCCCCAAGTCTTGGAAGTGTGAAAAATTTGTAGAAGTGCTTTTGTAGAAGTGCTGGTGTTGTGCAACAAAGCAAAGAAATCTTGCTTTGTTGTCCAACACCAGCTCACTAGCATAGAAGCTTCTGTAAGTGATCAGCTTTCTGATTTCTATTCTTGCTCTAGCCATCTCTTTATTTAAAATGTACTGTAACTGTAGACATTGAATACACAAACATGTGCTACAAAGTGAAGCCATCCCTTCATTGGTGAGCTGATTGGAGTGCATGAATACAATGAATGTTGCATCCAGTCTGTTCAATTGGTGGAATCATTGAAATAAAAGGATACATATGCCATAAATCTTTGAGAACATAAGAGTGGTTTTGATGGAAAGGAACTGATTACATTGACTAAAGTGAAGATAATTGTGAGGCAATCCTTCATGCATAAATCATTACTACTCTTCAAAGCTGTACAGTACATTTTGTAGCTTTTTCCAATTCATAAAATGTTTTCCCCTGAAATATAGGCTATTTTAATTATTGTCTTTCTAGATGACCTTAGCTGACAACCTATATACAAAGAAAGCTGCTCAGGTAGCGCAGTTCAATGCAGAAACAAAAAAAGAATTGTTATACACTAACATAGTATACATATTATGTTACACTATGTTATGTTACATAATATAATTTTATAGCCACTTAATAACTGTTGTTCTTTAAATAATGTATTTGTAGAATTTAAGGAACTCTCAGAATAAAATATTCCCATGTAAACATAGCAATTTTTGCACAAAGCATGTATCATAAGCTGTCAAATCATGCAATTTCATCCTCTGTCCTGTCACTGCAAAACTGCTCTCGATTTGCAACATATCCCACAACATAATGCTCTGTGTCTATTGTCAAGCCTGGTTATGGCCATTCAGAAGAAAATTGTGTAGGCACACTTATTTTCATTGGACTACTTGAACAGATTGTATGTATATACTATCTATCTATCTATCTATCTATCTATCTATCTATCTATCTATCTATCTATCTATCTATCATTTAGGGGTGCGCTTACTGTTTCTAGAAGACAAACCTGCATTTTTGATAACATGGTAAATTTTATGTAATTTTTTCAAGTATGTTACCTTTATAGGCATTTTTGAATCACAATCTAATATTTGCCTGTTCAAATATGTTGAAAAAGTCAACAATCTTAACGGGGTGTACTTATTTTTTCACATAATAATAAGAACTCCTTTTCAAAAATATAAAGATTTGCAATCTTATTTCTTTAATTTCTCTTGCACGTGATCGGGTATTCAGTGTAAATACACATTCATTCTGCAATGCACAAAATGCCTTCATTAGATCACTTTTTTTTTCTGTTAATTCCTTACCATACCTAAGACAGCAGTACTGCCAAACTCTTAAAGGTGTGATATTTATACTGAGAATAAGGCCACCCAAGTAAAGTCTAGATTTCAATATAAAATACACAAATAAGAAAAAAGTTCATCCCTTTAAATCACTAAACTGCAGATCTTTTTCAAAGGGCATGTGCTAAATAAAAGTTGAATCTAATTACAGTCACACGTTTAGAGGATCTACAGTCCAATAAACAGGAAGGGCTGAAATATGTATTACAGACATATTTATATAAAGGTAGATGTCCAACAATTCTAGTTTGGGTCATTTCTGATGAACCTTCTCTGCTGAAATTTTATATTAGATTAGCAGTTCTGGCTGCTTTCTTTCATCATCACAATTTAATAAGACTGTGCTATTTCCTCTCTGAAAGAAACTTTGACATCTTCCTGGTATAGATTACAGTCTGCTATCTTTCTCCCAGTCCCTAAGAAGCTAAATAGACATGTGAAGGGCTACAGGCCTTTATTCTATACAGCAATAACATGGAAGAAGATGGTCCAAACATATTACACTTGTATCTAACCAGATACTCAGGTCTGCTGCAGGAACATACAAACAGAGTAGCAAATTTATAACTTGGAGAATAGTAAAGTGTCTGTGCTGTTCATAGAACCAAGCCAGGATCCAGCATTCATTTTCTAACCTGTACTCTAAGGAAGAAAGCGGGTATCTGGGCTCTCGCCGGCTGTACTGGGGGAAAAAAATTGATCAAAT
Source organism: Nanorana parkeri (assembly GCF_000935625.1). Classification (NCBI taxonomy): domain Eukaryota; kingdom Metazoa; phylum Chordata; class Amphibia; order Anura; family Dicroglossidae; genus Nanorana; species Nanorana parkeri. The sequence continues at coordinate 845,781 of NW_017306284.1, read as the reverse complement.
TGATCAAAGTACCAATATTTTCTTTTTAGTACATGCCGATACCGAAAGTCCCATCAAGGAAGCCAGGCGGCGTGTAATGACTTGCCGCCCGGCTTCCTGATTAGCCGGCTCCATGCTCCTTCGTCACTAGGTGACGAGGGAGCATGGAGGCGGTCCATACATTAAAAACACCATTATTTTCTCATACTGCAGGCCTTTTTTTCACCAAAGTTTATGGTGCGGGATAGCACTCCATAGATGTCTATGGAGTCAGCTCCTAAGTGTCTCCTGTGTTGAGACAAAGCTGATCTGCAGGATATACTGCTGCTCTTGCACAAAACCAAGAGAAAAAGAAAACAGCCCCAAAAGAACCAATCAGACATCAGCTTGGGAAGCAAAGTGTGTATTCAGTAGGTTTTTAAGGGGAACATTTCCAGCTTTCCTAACCAGGGTGCAGGGGATCCAAAATGTACCATAAGTTTTTAAACAGCCATCATTTCCCTATACTCTTCTGTCCCTCAGACAGTACTAAAGTTAATAAAAAAAACAAGAGCACGGATAAGCATTTCTTTGCGGTCCGTCACCATGTACATCTGATAGACATTCACTAACTCGTAGCTGCACTAACCGCCTTACTTGGACAAAGATTATAGGCATTGGTAAATTGTCTTATTAACCAGCGGAGACAACATATTTTGGGAAAAGCAAACCATATTGAAAGGTTTTAGGAAGGAGGGATAAGCCTGCACCTCCTATTGTCAATGTGCTTCTCATTTGCGGGGAGAGAGAAGTAAGATGTTTGTAGATTTAAAGTGGAGTGGAATGTAAATGACTAACAACCACTGTCATGCATGGAGAAAACAATGTTAGATGGTGTTTTTCACATTTTCATACATGGTGGCTAAGCAAAACTGCTGTTTCTTTACAACAGTAACAAGGCCGAGTACACAATTATTCCTAAATAAGGAACAACTAGTTCTTAGAATAGTCGTATTTAGAAAAAACAACTTCCATGGACACATGTATGTTGAGTTATCTGTGAATACGGTCTTGAATGACCACAGAAAACAATATACCTATATCTAAATCTACCCCAATGAGATCAATTGTAAAGTGGGGACAGCGTCCCTCTAAGTGCAGAGGCTGCATCTAGAGTAGTTTGCATGAAGTGGGGTTGCAAAGAGGGGAAGAGGTGTGTGCATCAACCCGCTATCATCATATGAGAAGAGTGAACCACCCCACAAGCAGGCTTCACTACAAGATAAGCCATTGCCCTAAAAAATGTATGTGCATACCAGGTGTAAAAACTGTTCCAAGTCAGTGGGGTTGATTTACTAACCTTATAAACACACCACGAACATGTATACACCTCTGTAGTGTGTTCCCTCCCAGCATGATCTATGGGTAGAATCTAAACACCTTTGTAGTGTGTACACACCCAGCAGGTGTGTTGTGCAAAGCCTTGCATGAATTGCAAGGTGATGTTGTGTAAATTAGCTCTACATTGTGTTGCTTGCGTTGATGTATACAGGATTGTAAATGCATGAGCTAACCATTTTTGTCTAAACTGTGAAGCAGCATTATATATGCATCATGTGCATGATTTTTCCATATATGGCATTAGTGGAAATATGCTTTTAGACACTTTTTGGTTGATAAATACGTTTTGCTGTGTGAAAATCACACGCACCTGGTGCGTGCGTGTGTTTAGGTTAGTAAATCACCCCCAGTGACTCACCAAAAAGTAAAACAAAGCATGAGAACTCTACCTGCACTCTAACTCAACTCTAAGCCTGCACCTTAAAAAAAAAGTTAGCAATGGCAGCTAATGATTTCTTTCCTGAAAGGTTGCTTTAAAGCTGCACCAGTCCACATAGCAGAAAGTGGTAAGTAGGTCATTTGTAGCTAAAGATTTATGTGGAAAGGGCAATTTACAGCAAGCACATAATACTCCCCTTTGGCAAAACTCTTATTTGGCAGCCTTTAAGTCATGTATTCCTAAAGGGATAAAAAAAAGTCATGCAGAACAGTGACTCAGTGGTTAGCACTTGCTGCCTTGCAGCACTGGTTCTTTGGTTTGAATCCTGAGCAGGACACAATCTGCATTAAAATTGCATGTTCTCCTTGTGCTTGCATGGGTTTCATCCCACACTCCAATGATAAGCTGGTAGGTTAACTGGCTCCTGTCTAACTTGGCCCTAGTATGTGAGATAGGGATCTTGATTGTAAGCTCTTTGAGGTCAGGGACTGATGTGATGTATTTAAAGCACTGCATAAATTGCGCTTTATAAATGCCTGCAATAAATTAGTATTTTCCTGCAAATATATAAAAAAAGCCAAGCAACACTATCAAGTTAATTAAAAAATTCTCAATCCACCATTTAGACTTCTTAACAAGCATTTAACCTTTGCGGTTTGGGATTTGCCCCAATGAAAGGGTAATTGTTTTCAAATTCCTGGAGTTCTTCTTCAAAAGGAGAAGTATTGGGAGAGTAAAATGCACTCTTCCCAATACTAGGAGCCACTGCAGGTGTCACATGCCGGCTCTATAGATCGAGAGTGGATCCTTTACAAACCACTGAGCGTTCAGCTTAAGGTCTTTTCTACAGTCAGCGTTCCCCGCAGGGACTCCCTTCTCCACTATCTTTTCTTCCAGCGTTCATTGGAGGGACAGACAGAAAAGGGGCACTGGTTCTAGAAAGGCAGAACCATCTGTCAATTAGGCAGCTGTGTAGATCCCGACACTATATTGACAGCAACTTTGCCAGCTGCAGTGCCGCTCTGCAATGTCAGCAAATAGCATGCAGTAGCCTTTGGGGCACAGGAATACAATAGTAAATATACCCCTTTGACCCAAAAGAGGACTACAGCCAAAAAAAAAAGGTTTGGCTTTAGTTCTCTTTTAAACTACAGTTGGGCAGCTTAAGCTGAGCATACAAAGAATAAATTCAGGAGGAGGTGTTATCGTTAGTAAAAAATAAACATAAGATCCAAAGATATTGGTAGCTAAATGTATATACAAATATAGACTAGAGCTGGAGGGAGACCTGGCTTTACTGCTTAACAGCAGCAGAGTAGGGTCAGGCCACCAAGCTTGCTGAGCAGTCTGGTAGAGCTGTGTATATATCAGGACTGTATGGAGAGAAATACAAATCCTTTGACAAGTGAAACTTAAAGTGATATTAAAGCCATTTTTTTTATTTCCCCTTTAAGAAGACCCTCCTTTGCTGGAGGCTGTTGTTTTTGTTTTTTTTTTAAAGTACTTATTTCCTCGTTTTCTAGTGTGTCCCCGCCATGCTCTTCCCCCCGCCCCCTGCACGGGTGCCACAATCGTTCTAATGGAGGCACCCGTGCCCCCGCTCGTCCCGCAACGGCTGTGTGCGTCCATAGACACACACAGCCCTGTAGCAGGCCACACCCCTTCCTTCTTTGATTGATGGCAGAAGGAGCCTATGGCTCCTCTGCCATCAGTATCCTCCCCCGCAACACGGAAGTTCGGGGTACGGAGGATCGCTTCAGGACCGGCGGTGGGGACGAGCGCAGCTGAGGGGTAAGTGTGGGGGAGCCTGGAGGGGACTGGGCTAAAAAAAAAGGTCCTGGGCTGTTTTTACCCTAATGCAGAGAATGCATTAAGGTAAAAAACGCCCAGACCATAATACTACTTTAATGCATTTCAGCTGTTCGGAGTTCAACTTTAAAGGACAAATAGGGAGTCTACTTTGGAAATGGTGACAATCTCAGTTTTTAGTAGTTGGGACATACATTTAACTTCAGCTTCGGGTGTATGTGGAACTACAGAACATTCTGAAATGAAGGTTACCTTAGCTTATGTATTTTTTTTTTACATATCTCCACCTCCAAGTGCACAGGGTTGTTGCACTTTTTTTTATTTTAGTAGTACTTGTACGTTCAAATTTAAAATGATCGAATTTAGCAATTTCTAGAACTGGAACACAAACAGAATGATACATATACATGAACAGAACTATAAATAATATTAATAACAGCTCAATTGGTATAATGTTGCAACTGTAATCCTGCCTTTTTTCCATGCAGCATGGGATCCAGAAATTATCCATGGCAATGGTTGTTTCTAACCTATACTATCAGACTGCTGCAAATTTACTTGTATATTTATTAAACCCTTTTGATGCATAAACATTAATATTCACGGGTAGATGTTTGCAAAGTAAAGGGCACGTCTGACTTTAATTGTGGGCACAACCAAATCTGGATGTCTGAAACACTTCAGAGCAATCAGAGGAGATGCAGCCACAAACCTCCAAATTCCTTCAAAGCAGTACAAAGGAAACAAGCAAAATATATTTATCCCCTAATACCAAGCACAATTAACCAAAGAAAATGTTGAGCTTCCACTGCATCTTAGAATAAGCAGTTGCTCTGTGAAACAATGACTTTGAGGACAAACAACAGATGCATTGTGTGTACATGAAGAAATAATTACCAGAAACAAAACATTTTCAATGATAACTATATTTAAAAAATTGCTGATCCGGATTAATCTCACGGTGGAATACAAAAATAATTTTCCATACAAAATAATCTGTGTTTCCATGACACAATAATGGCATGAGAATCAATAATTAAGTTCACTTGGAACACAAAGAACAAAATCTCTGCGTCTTTTATCCCATCTTGGCACCTTGAGGAGATCACAGAAAACCTGGATTGGTATTTTTATGACACTGTTGAGGAACTACAAGCTTCATGGTGTTCCTTAATTTCCGTGCGGCCGCAAGTCAAACACTGCACCGCCACACGGAATCTAAGGACACTCACTGGCAATCCTCTCCCTGGCAGGGACTGAAGACTCTGGGGGGGCAGGGACTGAAGTCTCTGTTCTCCTTAGATCCATAGAGCTGCAGCAGCCGTTAACACTGGCCACGGCTCATTCATATGCTAATCACATGATTTGCATATTATTGAGCCGTGGTATTCATTTGCAAATCAAGCCGTGCCTCATTAATATGCAAATCTCCCTTCCCACTCCAAGGCCACTGAATGAGGGGGGTGGGACAGGGGGGACTCAGGCCCTCAAGTTGCAGAATAGGGAAAGCAGAGTTTCGGCTTTGTTCACACTATATACAGTGCGTTCAGCACTGTATCGCATAGAAAACTCCCCTATGCGTGCTGCGGCGGGAAGGGGTGTGGTAGTGCATTGAAGTCAATAGCACCGCTGCCACGCCCCCTGCCCGCAGTGCCACATTAGTGCCTGTGTTGCGGTCCAGTGCGATCGGAAAAAATGGTGCATGCACTAGAACACAGGGAGAGTTTACTATGCCATACAGTGCGTTCCAGCAGCTAAACGCACTGGAACGCATTGTATATGGTGTGAACAAGCCCTTAGAATTGGCCGGTGGAAGAGAGGTGAGATGCTGTGCATCCACACTGCCCACTCTGTGTACCCGCCCACTGTCACCCTCTCTGTGCACCCACCTAGGCTTCCACCCACTCTGTGCACTCACCCACTCTGTGCACCCACTCTGTGTACCCGCCCACACTGTCACCCACTCTGTGTACCCGCCCACACTGTCACTCACACTGTCACCCTCTCTGTGTATCCGCCCACACTGCCACCCACTCTGCGCCCACCCACTCTGTCACCTTCTCTGTGCATCCACCCACGCTGCCACCCTCTCTGTGCACCCACCTACACTCTGTACCCGCCCACACTGCTACCCACTCTGTGTCCTCTTATAGTCTGTAATGTTAAAGAAATTGAAAAAAATTGTTTCATGTCAATTTTTCACTACCTTAATGGTCTGGGTTTTATGCTTCTCAATAAAATACAACAAAATACAGCAAAAACAATATCGTAACATGGCCTCTTCATGGCTAGTACAACGGGGCAAGTAAGACATAAGCATAAAAAGCAAGTAAAGTTCAATGAGACAAAGAGCAAATGTACACTTCAACAGTAGTAATAGCAGAACCACATGACACAAATGTTGGACATAGCAAGTCAAAGAGCTAACTTAGGCATATATATCATTATAAAGTATGAGGTCCGATACTGAATACTGCAACAATAGGAACAATACTATGAGAAAAAAGGAAAAAAAGGAAGGGGCAGAATAGAACAAGGAGAAAAAAAAAAAGAAAGAGGAGGACGATAGAGATGACAGGAGGACCCTCAAAACATTGGACACACTGGGAGAAAGTCACATGGACATATTAATAGCTGGTGGAGACCCTAATGCAAAGGATATGCCTGGTGCTTAGCTGAGAGATAGGGAGCTTTGAGCGGAGGAGAAAAAGTGCAGCCATAGCACCCAGACGGAAGAAACAATGTTTTGGTTTTTAGAAGAATAACTTAAGGTTAGCTGGTGCCTGGTGTAAAATCAAGGCAAAGATTCCTCACATTTTCCCACAAACAAATATATAATAATAAAATGATGACTTCATTATTTCGATTTCAGTGGAGCTTGTAAGCCTGATAGAGGCCTAAAATGTCAGTTAAATTGGACTTGTTGCAGTATTCCAAACAGCTGGGTATGAAGATTAATGGCAGCTTTGCTTGGTCTATGCTGAGACTCATAGACCTATTGGCTCAGCTGCATTCTCAGTAGTTCAGACAAGGTAAATAGAGAATAAACAGCAAAATGAAATGAATGGCTACCACTTAATCACAACAAACACTGGCAGCAGTGCGAAGTCTTCACAGTAAGCAGCGCAGTAATGACTTTGGAAGCCAACACCAGATATCTATTAATGTTAGTGATACATGGACGTTCTTGCAGGACAAATCAGAATGTTAGCACAGGTCCTCAATGTTGCCAGTTGCCTTTTTTGCTCACTGACAAAAGTTACTAACTGCACTGATTTCTAATGTTTGCTTCAAAAAACAATCAACAATCATTATTACAGAAATTAACAGATGTCCAACATGTCTGTCAGTTCAAGATCTGCAAGACCTCCATGTTCACTGAATAGGGCATTTAAAGAACATCTAAACTTAATCATAATCCGGTTTTCAATCTTTAAAGTGAATATTGAGCCAAAACTTTTTGGGGGTTTTGGAATAGAACCTCTTTCTGGTTTTTACTTCCATCCAAAATTTTACAACAGTTCCAAGAAAGATACATTACTGTTGATTGGCTGGGGCATGAGACAAAAATCATATGCTACTGATGGAATTAGGTAAAATACTTCATAATGGAGTAGCTAGGATATATGTAATGGTGGAAAGTATAATGTGGTAGGGAACATGCCACAATGGGTGACAATGCTTGCAGGCACAAGGCATTGTAGAATGCCTGAGATTTTCTGATAAAGTAGAACTCTGGCCAGAGGGCATGGTTGCAAGAGGCAATACATATTAGGTTCTCAAAATGTTTCCTTTGGACATTTTGCAATTTAGGGACATTATTAGTAATGAGCATATAACCTACTGTGAACTTAAAGCCCTGCGTACGTAGTCTTAAACACAATGTTTAATTAAGGAACCCTGCACTTAAAGAAATGCATAGATGGGCACTGTTGACCTCTTATAGGAGCCACTGACCCAGAACAAGCAAGCATGCAAGAAGCAAAGTCATAACACTTGATCTGGCTACTTGTCCTGGCTCAGTGTTGCTAAAGCAGCATGGCAGCCATGCAACTAGATTTTCAGGAGGAGGTAGCAATGGAACCGTAGGAGCGGGGACCAGATAAGCAACGCCTTTTCACAGGCGTCTATCATATACCTGTGCGGAGACTGGATGTAGGAGGAGGCTTCCCTTGCAGCTCGTGTCCTAGGGACTCTGGTATTGGGGACAGAGTCCTTATAGACAGTGAGTGGCAGGAGGGCCAGAGGCAGTTCCACCGTGCAGGCCACTCCTTGGTTTTGCGGCAGGGTCTTGTAAATCTTGATATCCGAGGTCAACAGGCCGAGGTCACACCGAGCAGGCAGAGCAAGTACAAAAGGAGAAGGCGTAGGCAGTCCAGTGAAGCAATCCGAGGTCAAGGGTATAGGCAAACAAGAATGGTCAAACGTTCCGAGGTCAAAGGCAGGCTGCAGGCAAACAAGGTCAAAGTCAATCCGGGTCGATAATCAATGGTACTGGAAACAAGGATCAGGAGACGTCAGGGCGGTTGAAGAGACAATCCAGCAATGAGTAGGTGTGGAGTCTGGGTTTAAATAGTGAAGGAAATGATTTGGATAGCATCACTTCCTGTGAGCCTTTTGGATAGCATCACTTCCTGTGAGCCTTTTGGATGGCATCACTTCCTGTGAGTCTTTTGGAGAGTGTCACTTCCTCGGACAGTCCTTGGCGCGCGCATGCGCACAGGCCCATTACGGGAACCCCGGCTTGGCGCATGCGCAGAAGCAGCAGGTCTCTGACAGCCTCGGGATGCCGACTCCGGCTGGACGACCAGGAGGCCCCTGAAAAAATCTACGGATCAAGTTGGGAGCATGGACGTGGGACTCGGGCTACCAGGAATTCTCCTCTTGTAGGAAGCTGCGGGCTGAAAGTACTGTGTCAGTGGACCTTGGGTCTTCGGATAAGTGGTACATCCTGGACAGAGCATCGGGTTTGACATTCTTAGATCCAGGTCAGTAGGTGATGTGGAGGTTGAAGCGAGTGATAATAGGAAACATTGGAGATGAGATGACCGAGTCTTAGTAACTCCAGGTGTTCTGTTTCGGTACGGGCTAGTAGTTGGCAGGTCTTATGGGTGATCGGCCCAGAGCTGGGTATATAGGAGGAGGCTTCCCTTGCAGCTCGTGTCCTAGGGACTCTGGTATTGGGGACAGAGTCCTTATAGACAGTGAGTGGCAGGAGGGCCAGAGGCGGTTCCACCGTGCAGGCCACTCCTTGGTTTTGCGGCAGGGTCTTGTAAATCTTGATATCCGAGGTCAACAGGCCGAGGTCACACCGAGCAGGCAGAGCAAGTACAAAAGGAGAAGGTGTAGGCAGTCCAGTCCTACTGGAAACAAGGATCAGGAGACGTCAGGGCGGTTGAAGAGACAATCCAGCAATGAGTAGGTGTGGAGTCTGGGTTTAAATAGTGAAAGAAATGATTTGGATAGCATCACTTCCTGTGAGTCTTTTGGAGAGCGTCACTTCCTGTGAGCCTTTTGGATAGCATCACTTCCTGTGAGTCTTTTGGAGAGTGTCACTTCCTCGGACAGTCGTTGGTGCGCGCATGCGCACAGGTCCATTACGGGAACCCCGGCTTGGCGCATGCGCAGAAGCAGCAGGTCTCTGACAGCGTCCTAGATATTAAAGGCAGTAAACCTTTGGCAGGGAGAGTGGAGTATTTTTTTTCCTGGAAATAGGCTTTAGGTCCTCATGCACAATGTCATAAGAATGTTAATTAAATCCCAAAACGAAGTTAGTTCTACCATCTGGTTCATATGTTCTGTAGTGACATACAAGTCGGAAGAGAAATAGCAACATGTAGCAGAAACATGGACACATCTGGACATGTAAAATATCTGCAGCGGACGGGAAGCAGCAAAGCAGTGGTGTTTGAAGACACAGGCCACCAGAAAGTATAAATGCTTTGCTTTTACAGTGCAGACTTATTTCAAAAGTGACCTGGTGATGACAAGTGGAAGTAAATCAGGCTGAAAAAAAGTGGCCCCTAGGAGCATTTAGCTATAATGTGCTAGAATGCACAGTTTTCTTGCCAACCACATCTCCAAAAACCCATATTAGACTTTTAAGGTACCAACCCACATAACATGTCTTATTATACAGTATATAAAAACAATTGATCCTTATTGTTGCAAACTAATGTAGTTCCATAAACCCAATACTCATTAAAAACCATACAAAACATGATAATGTGTATTGTTAATCATCCTATACACGTCAGCATGTATCATCCTTATCCCCTATGAGTATTATTGCATGCATCCAAATATTTGTTGCATAATAACATATACTTTCAATACCACAAATTTTCTCAGACCGGATATGATCTACGCACTTTGTGGACTACACGGCTTCCTCGGGAGCATCTAGGATCAAATACAAGATACATCTTATTACAATATGTCTTAAACAGTAGTGACAATACGACATTTTGTTTGGGTTGGTACCTTAAAAGTGTGATATGAGTTTTTGGAGTCATTAATGATTTTTGTGGATGTAGACCCCTCAAATATCCCGACTGGTATACAATAGGTTACATTTAACAGCTTCCTTGACATAAGACACAATTTACAAAACTAACACCAGGGCAGAGATACCTTTTCAAGAAGGCGACAGTTATTAGTCCAATTTTTGAAAATGACAGTCAATGTCCAAAATAAATACCAGTATACTTGTATAAAAGTTTTGTAAATTTAGTCTCTACAGCTATAGTCCAGGTAACTGACTATTTAAATTGGTATGGCATGAAAAAATTGTGGGAAAGACTATCCTGAACAGCTGTCACGATTAAAGCAGACCTTTACCCATATCTTTAAAATAACAACAAACACACCTTTAGAAATGTTTAGTAATGACAATCTACAAACACATACTTCTAGATCATTGCCGGCTTTGTATTCTTTGCATACCTTTCATCCCCAGTCTTCTGACAGTAGCCATGTTTACTAAGGGCAGTTTACTAGCTCTCCATTTACTTCCTGATTTCTGGTACATTTGACTAGGACATGTGACCATGCACATAATTTCAGGGGAGGAACATGCCTTTCCCCGAGGTCTCATGAGATTACAGATGAGATTTCCCAGCAATGATCTGCGGATATAAACTTCAAAAGATGCAACGCTTTGGCACATTACATAATTTGTGCAAGAAGTGAACCAGTAAGTAGATTAACTCTATTTGTAAGTAAATAAAAAACATTTTTGTTTAACTAACGAATGTAAGATGATTTTGTGATTTTAAGTGAAAGGAGTTAAAGGTCCACTTTAGCTAGGTGCACCTGAATTCTATATTGATAATGTTATACTATTAGGCTTCATTTACAAGGATATGCACAACCATACAGAGTGCACATCCATGTATAGAACTGTGCCCAGGAGGGACAGGTGCTCCATGGAGCCACTTGTACATCTTTATGACAGGACACAGTTGTATACACACCGACCCAAACCTGAACATCCATTTTGTCATCATCCATGGGTGTGTATCCGTACCTGCATGGATGTGCAAGGTCAGGTCGGCATGTAGCCGCGTCCTGTCATAGACATGTACAGACAGCTCCCTGTGACTAGATGCAGCACCTGTCCCTCTCTTCTCGGACCTGTACGCTGTATGGCTGTGCATGTCTGTATGAATAAAGCCTTAATGTTATTTATCTCGTCAAAATACACTGACTTGAGTTCCTAGTTTACATTTTATTTCGAATTGTTTTAAAGGATATTAAGAACGGAAATATTTCACCATTCTTGCGTGGATTTTGTTTGGGCATAAAACTGTAAGATATTATCCTTTAACATCTCATGACAGATATCCATATGTAGAACAAGCGAGGGAGGAAAATCACCTTGAATGATTTAAAATGTGCCCCATAATTGTCTCAATAAGGCAAGAGTTCCGGCATGAAGGATCGGCGTCAGCTACATTAAAGAATTGAAAATATCGGGATTATGTGAACATTTGGTTGGCATTATTCCCAGCGCACAAACCACTATAAAAATAAACTTTTTATAAAGGGATTTAGCCTATCGTAACAAGGGAAAATTTCTTCCTTTATAGAGAAGATTGAATTGCCGGATTTTGAAATCAGATGCAATGTTGAAGCGGCTACTTGCTTATCATCTGTCCATCTAGACTGAGCCTTCTCATCACACGGGACAGTTCTTACATCTTAAACTGAAAGCTGGCCCAGGGTTTTTTTTACAGCCACATTTCAAAGAGAATCAGACACAAGGCCTGACTTCTGGGTGTGAAAGGAAACAAATTTTCTCATATGTGATTTTAATAGTAAAGATTTCCTTTGATCTCCCTGGTACAGAGAATAAAAGGGACACAGGAAAATCTGGGCACCTTACACAGGATATGGAGATAGGAGAGGTAATTGGAAACATAATCGTGTCACCTGGGAGTTAAGTGGTCGCAGAAAGTGCGGATTTCCT
>NW_017306284.1:822536-833715 GCF_000935625.1 Nanorana parkeri | reverse complement strand
CTGGAATTAGGAAATCTTAAAAGGAACCTGTCGGTATGAAAATACAGGAGTTGACACTGGTGACTTGATTTTGAAGGCGCAAACTCCACTGCTGTCATCCTTATCCTTCCTTCTAGATAGTCCTTCAGTGGCCCAGAATAAGTAAGCACATATTAGCTGTCAATACCTGTTATAAACATGTCTGGTGATGGTCACTGACTCACCAAGTAGTGATGCAAATGTACAATAAGGGCTCTATTCATAAAGCAGTGCGGCTTTCACCAAACATTCACTAGAGGTGAATCAATTGCTGTAATTTAACACAGATTCACCTGCAGTCAATGTTTTGTTAGTGTTAGATTTACTGCTTTATAAATATGCCCCTATATGTCCCCAAATGACGCATGTGGACACATGACCATCATATTTATATGCGCTTGTCAGACATCCCATTCCAAAACCAGGTGCAGTAAAGTCAAGCATATTGCCATAAAATATCCATTGACAAACTTTAGCATACAAAGATATTTTAGACAATTGGGCGCTTCTAACCTTGTAGCAACAATTTAAGAAAGGATCTTTTTTGTCCAAGTATGACTGTGACCCCGTGCACAAAGCCACATAACTAAAGACATGAGTTTGGTGTGAAGGAACTCAAGAGCCTGCACAAAGCCTTAATCTCAACTTGCTGAGCACCTTTAACCACTTGAAGACTGAGGTGTTGAACCCCCTTCCTGTTCAGGCCATTTTTCAGTATTCAGCACTGCGGTACTTTGACTGACATTTATTCAGTCAAAGTAGAGTACAGATAGAGCTTTATTTTCGTGGTATTTAATCACCACTGCGGTTCTTATTTTTTACTATATTAAGGAGAAATTACTGAAATTACTGAAAATTTTACATTATGTTAGGAAACAATTATTATTACCCAATTTTTTGGCAAAATATAAAAGACGGGGTCACGTCGGATAAATAGACACCAAACATGTCAAGCTTTAAAGTTGTGCGCACTCGCGAAATCACAAAAAACGATTAAACCTTAAAATTGACCATAGGTGACTCTTTAAAAGCTTTTACCGCTCATCAGTTTAGTGTTATCAGTGGTTAATGGCTTTAGAATTATTGCTCTCACTGCAACGTTCGTGGTGATATGTAACATGTGCGGCGGTAATGGGTGCAATCGTCCTTTTCGCACGTATGCGCGTCCGACGCATGTATGTATATAGCCAGTGGATCGTTTGTATGTAAACAGGCATCGCTGCCCGTTTTTCAAATTAGGCAGTTTCCCGCATGACGCGTGCGAGTGGGCGGAACGCTTAACCACTTGCCGTCCGCCCGTTGTAAAAAAACGGACGGACGGCACTGCTGCATTGGCGGGTTGGCCCCCTAGCTGATGGGAAGGGGGTTTAACACCCCGGATGTCAACTGGTTAAATACGCCAGCTCAGATCTAGGAAGCTCCCGGCCGGCCGTATTGTCACAACGGCCGTCGCGACAATACAGCCGGCCGGGAGGCGGCTAAAGGTAAGATTAACACAACTGCTAACATATAGATATTTCCAAGGATTGTGACCAGAGCCTGTATCACTTTTTATCATTTGTTACTCTTCTCTACATGCATGCACTCCAGCATTGGCTGCATTGCATTTCTCAGGGCAGGTTTCCTAATGATGACAACAATGAACCATGCTTGCATATTGCATGTTAAAACAGCTAACCATAGTCTCCATCAGAAGCATGTGTGACAGGGTAACAATTTTGTACATAGTCCCTTAGTTTGTGTGTTTTCCATTTCTGCTCACAATTTTCCTTTCTTGCTATTGGGCTTTTTAGATTTACAATAAAGTTGGTCTCAGAGCAAAAGGAGTTCTATCTATAATGTCAGTTTGATCAAACCCTTGTAAAACTTCTTCACCTGACACGAACAGGGCATGTCAGGCAATCTCTATATAGGCTTGTGTGGTTTGTACATTGTAAATTGAAAATTGCAGGGAAGTGTCCATATCTCCTCTGGGATGTGCTAACATTCAGCCCTAACCTTAAGCAACTGTTCTCACAACACAATGACAGAAGGGCTGCATTGCCTTCATGTATGGGTAGCTTTCTGGGACATTAGACTGGGCAGGAGGTTAAGTGAAGATGCTCTGACCAAAGTACACTGTAGAGTGAATAAAGATAACAATTCATTTGAATACTGCTAAATACATAATAAACATAGATCACTTTATATTGTTCACTTCCACTACATGGTTACAATCCAGCAATGACAGCCATGTGGAGCTTCCATAGTAATCCATGTTTTTAATTTACTGTACACAATTTCTTCCAATTTCATCCTTTGATGCAGCCAACTTCCCCTCCATTCTCTGATTGGGAAACATTTTGATTAATTCCATTGATTCACAATTCCCAGCTTCTTCTACTTATATGCTTAATTTACATCAGAAACCAGTAGCATGACCGCTGCTTCAATTATCATCTCTCACATTTCATGTTTGCTGGGGAATTTGCAGTAGATTCAATACCCTCTGCTTTACATTTATTTCGGGTTCTAGCATCAGCTTTTCAGTCTTCATTTTTCATAGTACCCTTGTAAGTTAATTTTCCTGCCTATATTGTGGCACTTCACCAGGTATGAAGAACTTGAAGAATCTATGAATAAGCTACACTTGAAAATGACTTTTGAAAGTTTTTTTCATATTTGAATTGTGTAATTTCCCAATCAGCTTACTGTAAGTTTTTCTAACAAGCTTAATAAGCAAGCATGTCTGTTTTCAGAGCTACATCTTAACAAAGAAACTACTGGCATGTGGGTCCATGTTGTTCATTTCAGAATATACCTCTTATAGATCTTTAAACTCAGTGTAGCAACTAGCAATGCCACCTCCTTCCTACAACAAACCGTAAGGTACTACACATGCTCTTGCCTCCTTCATAGGTCAGACAGTGAAGCGTTAAATAAAAGGAATGTCCTTAAATGTGGTCCAGGCTCTAAGTCAAGGGCTGTTACTATGAAAAAAATGTGCTATTTTTTTAACACATAATGGATATTAGCAGATTTTATATATGTACAGATATTCCTCTGGAGACTTCACCAGAAGGTGCAGAACATAAAAATGCATCATCACCTGTCCTCTAGTAGATTCTGTATGGGAACAAATGGAGCATACACTTAGAGCAGGCACAGTGGAAGGTCATTAGACAAGCTTTTTTCGGTAATGGAATACCAGGGCTATGGGAGATCCCTGTCAGGCCTCAAGCAGCATTAAAGGTCCAATGGGAAATTTACCATGTCCTACTCCTTTTTTTTAGATATTTAGATTATGTTTGTAAAAGTAGTAAGAGAGGACTTAAAGGTGATTCTATCATGAGAAAAGTAAATGGGCTGACAATGCTGGCCCTCTTTTGCTTGTTGTCTGGTTGGATGTGGTTTTAATATTTTGGAGTCAAAGACCCAGAACATGCCTGCTATAAATGAGTGTCAGAAAACCTTATTTTTATTTATTGTTTTCGGGTAAGAGGTTTCTCATGACAGAGTCACATTACCAGGCACTTATACCTAATTTTAACAACCAATAATATGCATATGGTTTTAGCTAAATTGTTGTGCTTCGCTGACCAATCAAGACCCTTATTGTAGACATTTTATTCCTCCAAAAGGGATAGACTACAGTATGTAAAATAACACATTTGATCAAGGCTATATACAAATTCACAATGTCAGACAGAGTCCATGGTTTTCCACAGCTTTTAGTCTGCAGCCACCTTGTCTTTCAGGGAAAACCCTACTTTCTCACATATTACCCCAGACTACAACACCTAGGATGTCCACAGCTGGATTTATACCTCCTGTTTTCTCAAGGCAAATTGTGTTGTGGTGCTCTGCCAGTCGAAGGTGTTGTACAACTCCATCATTTATACAGCCTCTATTATACCACCATTATCATGTTTATACCACATTTTCCAAAACAATGCTGGGTTTCCTTCTACCTTTTTTTTTTTTGCAGAAAATTGTTGGCTTATACACTAATCCACTATGGCATTGCTAACCATTGCTTACCAGGATATGGAAGCTGTTGAAATGTTTAAAGATTAAGTTAGCTTTCCTTTTACCAAATGAAGCGAGCAACTCCAATTAGGCACCAACACTGACCAGATGGACCCGCCAACCTAAGTGAGTGCCTATGTGACCTATACTGAAATATATACAATATAGTCACTTGTATAGCAAATGTATTTTATAATAGCATTTTTTTCTATGAGTTTGAAAAACATGTCTGTGTACATAACAACGGCATTAGTCCTGTAGTTAAACTATAGTTCTAATCCTGAGTGAGAGAACATGTTTGGGACATTACAGGTATACTCGCAGTCCAGCCTGTGCTCACAGGTATCAAGTTTGTTTCCAGTTAATGAATTCCACTTGGGTGAGATATTACACTTTTCAGGGCACAAAAGGTCACAGGGTCAAAATATGGTGTGCCGCATACAATCATCCAGTGACAGCAGAGGTTACTGAGTGATTCTTATCTACTGTCTATCATCACCCAGCACGCATTACATCATACATTACATAAAACACTTCACACAGGAAAATAGACTTGAGAATCTAGCATTTACAATAAGCTTGGTGTGTTTTTGACATTTCACAGCATTAAAGTAAATCTGTAGAAAAGTAAATTTTATCAAACACCCATCTTCCTGCATGTCCTAGGAACCCCTGAACCTGGAACACTCAATATACAAATGGCAGCCTCTAGCTTTGCAGTTAGATATTTGGCCCAGTATCCTGCAATGGAATGCACACTCCACTCCTGCTTCTCTAACAGACACAAAAATAAGAACTGTAAACAATATTTACAATATGTTAAAAATAGATTGAAAATAGACTACTTATTGCATCAACTTTAGCAGCAGTGGAAAGATTGTTATCACTTAACGTAATACCAATAAATGATTCTAGATTGGATTTTGGCTATGCCGTGACTACTTGTTAGAACCACTGGTATATTGCCACTACACCATTCCTGAGTTTGATTAGTGTCCTGCTCTGACACAAATATAAGAAACGTTAGTTACTTTACTCATCGAAATCCCAAAAACATTTACAATATATCAGATTATAAGCACAAAACAAATACTTGGCATTTTCACGAGAACTACCAAGGTCACAGTGGTTACTATATGCAGTATATCAATATATCAGTATATCAAATCATACATTAAAACAGGGATGCACGAATCCCAGTAGCCCTGTAACCAATGTTCCTTAAAAAATGATGGCTACCTGCTAACTTTTGAGTTTTTCTCTAGTCTAGTCTAGGAGCTGGGAAAGTATCTGTACTTGTACTTGTACCAAGTATGGTACTTGGTGTCTGAACATCCCTAATTTTCATTTATTTCAAGCCTATTCCAAGGGTACATAAAAAATGTGAATGGACCAATATGCCCCCAGAGCCTCAGGGTTATATAGCAATTTCAAAAACTAACCAGTATAAGGCCCCACACCAGAATGCTGGGTGAGTGCACTGATGACAAAGAAGTAGGGTGCAGTGTCTATTTCTTTACCGTAGGCAATCAGAATAAAAAACGTTAATGACAGTAGTAGAGAGAAGTCTGACCCTGGTTGGTTGTTGTGAAGTATTACATATGGCTCCTATTTGACGTCAATACATGAAACCTCTTGGCAGATTTATAATGGTTTCTTATAAGACTCTCATGTACAAGAAGTAGAAATCTTAAGCTGTTGCCTATGACAACAGATTTAATCTTTTGTTCACTTTGACAATTAACAGGGAGTATGTATATTTGTTATGATAAACTGTTTAAATGATCTTAATTCCAATTTCCCTACACAAGCTTCAAGGTGCAACTCTTCTCTCAAGAGGAAACCCCCAGATGCCCCTATGTAAGCATCAGGACTAGGAAAAACTGGCAGTGTGCTTGGTTTTCATTCAAACCACATATTCTGGGACTGTCTGACTACTTTGCATGTGTTTTAGGATGAAAGCTAAGCTAAAAATAATAGGTAAACAGTATGAAAAGAAAAGAGTAATGTATCAACTGACCAAGGGAATGTTTATTTTACAGAGAACTAATCCTAGTTTACATGTCATGAGAACCAAAGGCTTGGACCATATTTTAGGATGTAGCCTGTTCCATGGGTTTTCTTGTATTCCAAGATAACTGTAATTAGTTTATTAAAATCTTTGTTACCTTCAATCTGCTGTGGTCTTGATAAAAGGTATTAAGAACTAGGAATATTAGGCTAAAATTTAGATTTGTGTGTCTCGCAAGGCTCTTGCACACCAAAGCTTCAGATCTTGTCTCAAGTGTTTTTGTTGTTATAATGAAATGCAGCCAATGCAAGGTCTACATTATAACAATTCCAGTAACACTGTTGCCAGCTTAAGTAGCTACTAATATGTTCAAATGTAGCTACAAATAGCCATGTCACACTAGTGATTTGCAGCTCAGCAGATGTATAATACCCAGCTGGAGTGGGAATTTTGTATGCAGTTCTAATTCACTATCAAAAATAAAGAAAGATTTGTAGCTGCTATAAAAATGTTTGTTTGACATGGCCTTAAAATCTTGCCTGGCTGTAGTGTGACATTGTATTCTTCACATTTCTTTCTTTTCCATATTAAAGATAATGCACCCTACCTTCCTCCACTATAGGTCTGGGTACAACAAATGGGATCTCTTGAATTGCTTCCATGTATTTGTGACCCGCACTCATGATCTTGATTTGTGGCAAGCAGACAACAAGGGTTCCTGGCATGGAGGTTTGGCCATGGTACCAGCTTCTTACAGTGCCTGGGATGTCACTAGATACAATGGTACTTGGTGATGGTAGACTGTCGCTGGGGAAGAATATGCAGCACGACTGGATCTCGACCTGGAATATAAATATAATGAAGGGTGAATTTTAGAAATTGTTCAGCATCCCTATATTTCAACATCTCCTGCTTTTACAAAGTGTAGAAGTAGTCTTTAATTTTCTCTAGTTCTGATTAAAACTTGGATTGTTTTTATACTTTTACACATACATAAAAATAAAGTAAACCAACTTATCTCATGTTTATTGTCCCAGAAAACATAGGGGGTTATTCATTAAAGAGCATGAAGGATCCAGCCGTAGATTCGGCTGATCCTACGGCTCTCTGCGGTCGCCTCTGCCCTTCTATTTAGTCGAATTGAAGGGCTGCTGTACGGGATATTTACAATAGCCGAAGGTGACCGAGCGGCTCAGCTGAGCCGAAGGCATATGCTTTGGCTCCACTGAACCGAAGCGACAGCCAAAGCGGGAGAATGGCCTGCTGTTCGGCCCGCAAATGACAGCTGGCTCCGCCCTATTGTAATGACAGATCAGCGTCCCCAAATCACCTGGGGATGCTGATCTTTCATTAAACAAAACCAGCTGGGCGGAGCCGGCCGTGACTACACAGCGAGTGCCACCCGGTTGTTATTTATTGGCCAGCCAAATGACGCTTTGTTCGGCTCTGCCCGTTTGTCATTAATTGGCCGGCACCTGCTAGAAGACTCTAGCAGGTGCTGGCCAATAGGAAACAGTTGGGTGAAGCTAGCTGTCATCGCTAGTTCCACCCTTTTTTTTTTTCCATTTTACTATCTGTTTACATTTTTTAAATACTTTTTTCAACTATTTTTTTTTCCATTAATTTAACTGTTTTGCTATTCAGCTCGGTACCTCGGAGGTAAAAATTTGCCATTTACAGAAGGAGTGGAGGAAATCCTGGGAAGGTGCATTGTGGAGGAACTTTGGCTGGAGGCGCCATTGAAGCTAGAATTTGGCTTTTACCTCAAAGCTTGCTGGCTTACCCAGGGAGTTTGAGCTGCACCTACTCTACAACCAGGTGCTCAAAAATCACAGGTCTGGCTTCAAAGATCTTTACCAGTGAAGGCTGTGAGTATGATTTTACTGGCATCTTCCTCTCGATGAGTTTACAGTGGCAAATTAACTCTAAACTTTGATTCTAAAGTGTTTGGCACTCATCTGTTCACAACCTCACTACTAGTCAAGGGCTCTAGCATAAGGTAAATAGTCAGCCCACCTGACCTCTGGGGGAACCTAATAGCCTACAGAAGGTAAGGGGGTGCTACTTTGGCAAACAATATGCACTGCAGAGAACAAATGATTCTAAGTAGAAATCTTTAAGAAAAACATGGAAAGATTCTATTTTCGTGAAAATGATCACTGGAATGTACTCAAATCCTACACATAAAAGACGCTATGTTTTCATTTCATGTTCCCAGTTATGAAAACTCTGACATTTGCGCTCTACAAAAGAGGTCCATAAGTAACAGCCATGTGTGTATAATGAAAAATCTATCCACCTTTCCACAAGTCAATCCAAGGAAATACGACTGCTCTGCAGCTCGCCTTGGCACATCGGGTGAGAAAATCCTCTTGTTTGCAGTTCATTACCTTTACACCAGACAGAACACTGCTACTGCTATCCATGGACTGCAATATACTAGGCTGATAAGACCTTACACTTTACACATAAAGGAGAAAGCATGGTTCATTTCCAGGAAGGATTTGTTTCCAACTTTTTGTGGCATGATACATGGCAACTTCAGGCAACAAGTAAAATAAACCTGTCACCTGCTAATGCCACCCAGAAAACACAGTAAATGTCAGAGGGTCTAATTCTAGTGCACATGAATGAACATTTGTATTCTCTATACTTCATTCACACAAAAGTTGATCTGGTCCTGATAGCACCACACAGATCACTTCAAAGTCATGTATTGTTAAGCTTGGCCTACACAGGTTTACAGGTTGGCCGGACAAAGCCTTCAAAACTATGCTGACGATTAGTCAGAAAACTAAAAACTGTAGCCCCAGAAGCTCTGTAGGTACTAAAGAAAACTTGCTGGAAGAAAATTACCTTGATAAAAAGAAAAGCAAGTAGTGTATCTCAGTGCAGAGAAAAAAGTCCTCTCATAGGACACTAGAAAAAAACAGTGTTGCTGGGAGGGAATCATCTGAACTGTGCTTACAGTTTTGTTTTGCCAGTGTCCAATCTCTTGAAGGCAGCATAACCCTATGTTGCTGAATATTGTACTGTCAAGTATTGTATGATTAAGAAAATATTGTTTTCTGGCAACTGTTTGGGGTTAATACCTAAAAATGAATTCCTTTTTTTTTTTAATGCCTTTAATTTATATTTTCTTCCACGCTTACATGCACGTCCAGCAGTTCAGCAAAGGTGACTATTTTGGGGGAAAAAAACAAAACACATGCCAGGGTGCTTTCAATTCCAAGGTTTATTGATACCGTTTAAACCTTTTAAAACACTATAACTGCTTAAAGTAACACTAAACTCAGGAATTAAATGTTAAAAATGCATTCAAGTACCTTAACTATTAACATAAATGTATCTTATTTGTGTATCACTCGGCTGTAGATCCTCAAATCATCTCTGAATTGGGGCCGACACTGGCCTTCCCTCTGGAGGGTGGCTACTTTTGTTCCCCATGGTCCCTGTGTGTGTTCTAAAGTAGCCACCGCTCCAAGCTCACTGAACTACAGTCTCAATACAAATTAGTAAACTAAATGTGATATCTTAGTCCATCATGGGAGTGAGCTTGGAGCGGTGGCTACTTTACAACACACACAGGGACCATGGGGAACAAAAGTAGCCACCCGCTAGAAGGAAGGACAGTGTCAGCATGAATTTCGAGATAATTGAGGATCTACATCCAAGTGATACACAAATAAGATACATTTATGTTAATAGTTAAGGTACTTGAATGCATTTTTAACATCTAACTCTTGAGTTTGGTGTCACTTTAAAAAAATGTTAGATAGATTAAGGCCTTCATTTGTCACTTATTACTACATCCAAAATTAATCTGTTTATAGCCATGGTTCTCAACTGGTGGGTCATGACCCAAAAGTGAGGTACAACCCCCTGTTCCCGTTCAGTGGGTAGCCTATTGCATGTTGGACACTGACAGGACCAAGCACTGGCTGCAAACAAATAGTAAACCTCTTCAGTAATATTTAAGACCTATTCACAGCTGAGAGGGAGCAACCCCGATAAATCAAGAGAATGAGATGAAAAGATGTTTTGAGGTTAAGACTGCTAAACTTTGTTTCTAGGCTTGGAATTGTGGTTGAGATCTCCTATAAGATTGTGGGTTATATTTCCTTCCACAACTTAAGATTTAGGGCTTAGATGGAAAGTGGCTTAATCAACATGTTCTGCAGTTTGCGAAACTGCTGCTTTCTAAAACGACTTTCCCGTTAACCTTATGTGGGGAGTTTAGATGAAGGGTCTTTATCACAAAAAAAAAAAAATCATCTAAATCAGGAAGGGACTACACACAATGTTGTGCAATTTAAAATGTAATTATAAACATTAGTTGTATTTGTGTGTTGGATCTGGCGGCAAAGTAATGGGGGCGGGGTTTAATTGAGGCTGTAGTCATGTGCAGTGGTGTATTTTGGTTTTGTGCTGCCCTAGGCAAGACTAAATCCGAGCGCCCTCCCATCCCTAATCTAAATTAGTCCCACCCCTTCCTGTTTATTACATTTTGAATAACCTGTCAGTCGCAGGATACATTGCGCACGGTTCTGACAGGTTGCGATATCAACCTAGCGGGACGCTCTAGTTCTACCTTTGCAATAGCCACCTTCTCCATTTCTGGCTTGATGGGCTCCCTAGTTCTGCAGCTACAATAACCATTCTCTCATGTCCTGCCATGCTGTGCTAGTCTCTAGTTCTGCAGCTGCAAAACCGATCATCTGCCTTAATATGCTGGGCTGTCTATCTTCTGCCTTGGACGCTGGGCTCTGTAGCTTGCCCCGCTCTAGAGATATAACCCTGCACAGAGCTTTTAGGCTGCACTTCCCCGGACTCACCACAACGGGGGTGCCGATGAGCATGATAACCATCTGGATCTCAACCCTGGGGTCCTGCGGAAGCTCCTCCGCTGCCTGGAGTAAGAGATTTGGGTGCTGGTTTCCCAGGGAGGTCCAGCGCACAAACTGCCAATGCAACCGGACGAAAGTCACACACACCAATACATTGCCTAGCCGGGAAGAGGAAGGGGCTGCAGCCGCCATATATGTAGGCAGCATTAGTGGACAAGTTGGTCTCCCAGTCAAAGAAGCACAAGGTCCAGGAGTACTGGCAGTAATTTATGAATATTGTATAATATAAAAAAAA
>NW_017306284.1:813926-821740 GCF_000935625.1 Nanorana parkeri | reverse complement strand
TTGTTATTTATTGGCCAGCACCTGCTAGAAGACTCTAGCAGGTGCTGGCCAATAGGAAACAGTTGGGTGAAGCTAGCTGTCATCGCTAGTTCCACCCTTTTTTTTTTTCCATTTTACTATCTGTTTACATTTTTTAAATACTTTTTTCAACTATTTTTTTTTCCATTAATTTAACTGTTTTGCTATTCAGCTCGGTACCTCGGAGGTAAAAATTTGCCATTTACAGAAGGAGTGGAGGAAATCCTGGGAAGGTGCATTGTGGAGGAACTTTGGCTGGAGGCGCCATTGAAGCTAGAATTTGGCTTTTACCTCAAAGCTTGCTGGCTTACCCAGGGAGTTTGAGCTGCACCTACTCTACAACCAGGTGCTCAAAAATCACAGGTCTGGCTTCAAAGATCTTTACCAGTGAAGGCTGTGAGTATGATTTTACTGGCATCTTCCTCTCGATGAGTTTACAGTGGCAAATTAACTCTAAACTTTGATTCTAAAGTGTTTGGCACTCATCTGTTCACAACCTCACTACTAGTCAAGGGCTCTAGCATAAGGTAAATAGTCAGCCCACCTGACCTCTGGGGGAACCTAATAGCCTACAGAAGGTAAGGGGGTGCTACTTTGGCAAACAATATGCACTGCAGAGAACAAATGATTCTAAGTAGAAATCTTTAAGAAAAACATGGAAAGATTCTATTTTCGTGAAAATGATCACTGGAATGTACTCAAATCCTACACATAAAAGACGCTATGTTTTCATTTCATGTTCCCAGTTATGAAAACTCTGACATTTGCGCTCTACAAAAGAGGTCCATAAGTAACAGCCATGTGTGTATAATGAAAAATCTATCCACCTTTCCACAAGTCAATCCAAGGAAATACGACTGCTCTGCAGCTCGCCTTGGCACATCGGGTGAGAAAATCCTCTTGTTTGCAGTTCATTACCTTTACACCAGACAGAACACTGCTACTGCTATCCATGGACTGCAATATACTAGGCTGATAAGACCTTACACTTTACACATAAAGGAGAAAGCATGGTTCATTTCCAGGAAGGATTTGTTTCCAACTTTTTGTGGCATGATACATGGCAACTTCAGGCAACAAGTAAAATAAACCTGTCACCTGCTAATGCCACCCAGAAAACACAGTAAATGTCAGAGGGTCTAATTCTAGTGCACATGAATGAACATTTGTATTCTCTATACTTCATTCACACAAAAGTTGATCTGGTCCTGATAGCACCACACAGATCACTTCAAAGTCATGTATTGTTAAGCTTGGCCTACACAGGTTTACAGGTTGGCCGGACAAAGCCTTCAAAACTATGCTGACGATTAGTCAGAAAACTAAAAACTGTAGCCCCAGAAGCTCTGTAGGTACTAAAGAAAACTTGCTGGAAGAAAATTACCTTGATAAAAAGAAAAGCAAGTAGTGTATCTCAGTGCAGAGAAAAAAGTCCTCTCATAGGACACTAGAAAAAAACAGTGTTGCTGGGAGGGAATCATCTGAACTGTGCTTACAGTTTTGTTTTGCCAGTGTCCAATCTCTTGAAGGCAGCATAACCCTATGTTGCTGAATATTGTACTGTCAAGTATTGTATGATTAAGAAAATATTGTTTTCTGGCAACTGTTTGGGGTTAATACCTAAAAATGAATTCCTTTTTTTTTTTAATGCCTTTAATTTATATTTTCTTCCACGCTTACATGCACGTCCAGCAGTTCAGCAAAGGTGACTATTTTGGGGGAAAAAAACAAAACACATGCCAGGGTGCTTTCAATTCCAAGGTTTATTGATACCGTTTAAACCTTTTAAAACACTATAACTGCTTAAAGTAACACTAAACTCAGGAATTAAATGTTAAAAATGCATTCAAGTACCTTAACTATTAACATAAATGTATCTTATTTGTGTATCACTCGGCTGTAGATCCTCAAATCATCTCTGAATTGGGGCCGACACTGGCCTTCCCTCTGGAGGGTGGCTACTTTTGTTCCCCATGGTCCCTGTGTGTGTTCTAAAGTAGCCACCGCTCCAAGCTCACTGAACTACAGTCTCAATACAAATTAGTAAACTAAATGTGATATCTTAGTCCATCATGGGAGTGAGCTTGGAGCGGTGGCTACTTTACAACACACACAGGGACCATGGGGAACAAAAGTAGCCACCCGCTAGAAGGAAGGACAGTGTCAGCATGAATTTCGAGATAATTGAGGATCTACATCCAAGTGATACACAAATAAGATACATTTATGTTAATAGTTAAGGTACTTGAATGCATTTTTAACATCTAACTCTTGAGTTTGGTGTCACTTTAAAAAAATGTTAGATAGATTAAGGCCTTCATTTGTCACTTATTACTACATCCAAAATTAATCTGTTTATAGCCATGGTTCTCAACTGGTGGGTCATGACCCAAAAGTGAGGTACAACCCCCTGTTCCCGTTCAGTGGGTAGCCTATTGCATGTTGGACACTGACAGGACCAAGCACTGGCTGCAAACAAATAGTAAACCTCTTCAGTAATATTTAAGACCTATTCACAGCTGAGAGGGAGCAACCCCGATAAATCAAGAGAATGAGATGAAAAGATGTTTTGAGGTTAAGACTGCTAAACTTTGTTTCTAGGCTTGGAATTGTGGTTGAGATCTCCTATAAGATTGTGGGTTATATTTCCTTCCACAACTTAAGATTTAGGGCTTAGATGGAAAGTGGCTTAATCAACATGTTCTGCAGTTTGCGAAACTGCTGCTTTCTAAAACGACTTTCCCGTTAACCTTATGTGGGGAGTTTAGATGAAGGGTCTTTATCACAAAAAAAAAAAAATCATCTAAATCAGGAAGGGACTACACACAATGTTGTGCAATTTAAAATGTAATTATAAACATTAGTTGTATTTGTGTGTTGGATCTGGCGGCAAAGTAATGGGGGCGGGGTTTAATTGAGGCTGTAGTCATGTGCAGTGGTGTATTTTGGTTTTGTGCTGCCCTAGGCAAGACTAAATCCGAGCGCCCTCCCATCCCTAATCTAAATTAGTCCCACCCCTTCCTGTTTATTACATTTTGAATAACCTGTCAGTCGCAGGATACATTGCGCACGGTTCTGACAGGTTGCGATATCAACCTAGCGGGACGCTCTAGTTCTACCTTTGCAATAGCCACCTTCTCCATTTCTGGCTTGATGGGCTCCCTAGTTCTGCAGCTACAATAACCATTCTCTCATGTCCTGCCATGCTGTGCTAGTCTCTAGTTCTGCAGCTGCAAAACCGATCATCTGCCTTAATATGCTGGGCTGTCTATCTTCTGCCTTGGACGCTGGGCTCTGTAGCTTGCCCCGCTCTAGAGATATAACCCTGCACAGAGCTTTTAGGCTGCACTTCCCCGGACTCACCACAACGGGGGTGCCGATGAGCATGATAACCATCTGGATCTCAACCCTGGGGTCCTGCGGAAGCTCCTCCGCTGCCTGGAGTAAGAGATTTGGGTGCTGGTTTCCCAGGGAGGTCCAGCGCACAAACTGCCAATGCAACCGGACGAAAGTCACACACACCAATACATTGCCCAGCACAGTGACCAGGAAGAGGAAGGAGCTGCAGCCGCCATATATGTAGGCAGCATTAGTGGACAAGTTGGTCTCCCAGTCAAAGAAGCACAAGGTCCAGGAGTACTGGCAGTAATTTATGAATATTGTATAATATAAAAAAAATTATCTTACCTAACTGGTTTGGGGAACAGCATTTTTTGGCGCCCCCCCTGGAAAGTGCCGCCCTAGGCAAATGCCTAGTTTGCCTTGCAGTAGATACACCCCTGGTCATGTGACTCAGATCCTCTGTATTTCTCCTGTGGACAGAAGTGCTACACTTTTGCTAGTATTTATTATAAGTTATTTAATAACCAATTATTGCTGCTGAGAATATCAGAGCATAATCCAGCTTAAACACACTTGTAAACTTGTCAGCCAATTTGAAGATGTTAAAGTGATATTAAAGTCAAAAGGTGTTTAAGCGATTTCAAATGTTGATAAAATCACTTACAATGGATGCTGCTCCTTGAAGTTTAAAAGTTTTATTTTCTTGCAGAATCAACTGGTCCCCTGAGCACTAGCCCTGATATCCTGTTGTAGGGTGACTCCTTTTCCTTTGCAGAGCTTTATAGAGTCACACTTGTATGTGCGAGTAAACTGTGTGTGTTAGACTTGAAAGCCGGCAAAAATGTATTTTGTTTCATTCTGGATTTTTCGTTATTTCGTTTTACGGGATTCGGGTCAGAAAGTCAATTAGTTTCAGTATACGGACAAATCTGAATTTTCCTTAATTTTGGATGAGTTAAACAATATTTACAAATTAAAATTTGTTGCAGAAAAGTGACATGTTATCAACTTTTGACATTCCACAGAAACAAAACAGTGTGTGGCTCCCCATCCCCTAATTCATATCAGACCCTTTAGGAATTCGAGGGGGAACCCCAACGCCAAAAAAGCAAAAAAAAAGTGTGTGATTCCCACTAAAATCTCTCAACAATCTTTTAACGAGTGGGCAGTCATCGTCCATCATGACTGACAAGGATTTACATTGCTGGACAATGGCTACAAAGAACTCCTACTATACAAGTGTATGCAAGTAGATGGGCATTACAAATTCAGAGAGGTGCACACAGGAGTGTTTTCTGGCTACTAAAGAAAACAGCAGGCATCCTGCATCCTGAGCAAGCTTAATTTAAAGGAGTGGGGTTATAACCTGCCCCCCTCCCCCCCGAACCTAAAGGTGCAAATTGTTTTTACTTATTTTCCTTCAAGATTCCTGTAAATCTACTGGAAAGTGACCTCCACTGTTGTTATAGCAGCTTTTTAACTGTCTAGTCTCAGGGAATTCCTACTTTAAAATACTATAACTATAGTTTTTCCTATACCCAGAATTTTCCATAAAAAGGGCTTTTAACGCAGCTATTACAGAATATTATCATAGAAGATAAGCAGTACTTTACATTAGAATGCAATGAGGCAGCATGAAATTCAAGCCGCTCTGAGGTTAAAACAACCCCATAATTGTAAAATCTGCATGGTATTCCCCCTAACAAATAATGTGAAAACCTGGCACACACAACCTACATATGCATCTCCAATTAAACAGTTCTCTGGGTTTTTGCTTAGAAAACCTGACAAGAATTCATTGCAGGAAAATAGTGTAATTCTGGAAAAATAAATATATTGTTTCACAAAGTCTCTGTTTGTATCTGGTGTTAGTGCTATTTGAGTCATGCGTTGAAGTTAATTACGCCTTTGATAAGTAGTTTATTGATCCAAGGTTGCAGGACGACTTTATTTATCCTGGACCATGTATTGTTCCAGATGTAACGCATTTAGATTTTTCTAAAAATCCATGCTAGAATTAGTCACTGTGTAAAGGTTTCAAGGTTTGTTCCTCTGACATCCACAACCATTTTCCGGTTCATTAGGAACAGGTCAGAGTCAAGTAGAGCTATGTTGTCTTTGTTATGTTCAATGAAAGGGCACTGTTCCTCTTTACAGTATACAGGCACATGAACAGAAGGATCAATATCCATGCCACGGTTTCCTTCAAAACATTAGTGAATTTTAAGTAGATGTAAACACTTTATCAGATAAAGGCAAAATTACATTGCTGAAAGCTTTGATAGGTAGGCTATGTCAATCAAATCCTGGTCATGCAATCATTATAGCTTCTCTTCTGCCCCAAGCTCCAAGGGCAGTGGTTGGAGACACCAATAGATGATTGGCTGCTTTTGCCTATGTTTAAATGCAGGGACAAACAACCTGACCATGCTAGCACAGATCTGATTTCATGCTTAGTGTGGTCAGGAACAAACACGAAGACCATCTGTATTGACTGTACCTAGTACTTATATAAACAAATGCAAACATATTTAATCAGAGGAACAGAGAAAAGTAATCCCCAAGTTTTAACATTTAGTCTAACATACATAAATCTCCCTAACTAAATTAATAACAAAGTTGAACTGTCATGGTGCACAGCTACATATTTACCTTAGTTTATCGAACCATTCCCTGTATATTGGACAATTATGCATGAATTATTCCAAATGTATTCATCACCTTTGTTCTTAAATTAGAAACAGACTAACAAATTCTCTTTGCTGACCGGCAAGGCCGAATGCTGGGGTATTGGTTAGTGTATTGTACATTTCATGAAAAACGTCTCCCAATGAGTCACCACTCATGCTTGTTTTCATTTGATTGAGTGGTTGTCCTTTTTTTTCTGTTTTATCTGGTTGATGGACAACTTTCTAACTGCATTTTGCCACATCTGGACTTATCATGGATATGCACCAAAGGAAAACTGGGAAAACCACCTGGTTAGCTTGCTCTCAAATTATTGAATCCTATAATTCACGCTGCTGGAGAAGGACTGCACAACACACAAGCTGTGTTGTGAGAGACTTATTTTTTTAAAGTTATAAACATACATACTAGACAGACTCTTTTTGCTGTTTGATGCGTCTGAGTATCCAGAAACATAGTACTGAGTTGTCCTCTTGGTGAACTACCCCTCCAACACTGCAAGGCTCATGTTAGGTTTAAACTGAATAGGCGGGCACCATTATTTTTCTGACACATTTATATGCATACATTCAGGCTTCTGCATCAGTTGAACCTTAAGTGTATATGAGTACTTCAGTGACTATTTTAGGGAAATTAGAGACATTAGATAAGTATTACAGACAAGTTACTATTCTTTAACTAGCAATATATAACTCCTACATGTGACTTACTGTTGGGCAAATGTTAGCACAACAATATTACCGTAGTGGAATTAACAATTTGTCACTTTTGAATGATGATTTGTCTGATCTGCAGAATCTAGAAATCTTGTAACCCTTGAAATCATGCTTACTATATAAGCAAAGTCCATGCATGCATATATAAAGGAGAATGAAAAAAACTATCATTTTCAATATTTCATTACATATGCCATATTATGGGTGAAAACGTGAAGCAACTGAAACCATAGCAGTCTATACAACTTTTCTAGAGGTCAGCAGTACAAGACGCTTACTATTGCATGGAGATACCTATCAGGAGCAGTAACATTTTGCAAAGAGCTCTGGGTAGTTGTAATGTATGTAACAGACTTCCATTAGGGGGATTCTGCAGTGTTAATTTTAAAAAATGGCAGCAGTGCTGGCATTCCCATTCCAATGGAGGGTCGTAAAATTATATTCCTGTAAGATACCTCTAGCTACTACCCTGCAGTTAAATCCAAATTGAATATTGGTAGACATTAGCATAATACAGAGAATCTTACTGCTGTAATAAACGTGATAATCTTTGTGCCACTAAAAGGAAGCAGAAAGTATTAAATAGTGTTTGCTTTCATTTTCTATATCAAACTTCCTTTGATATGCCTACCAGACAGATCACCTTGTGTCTTAACTGGAGAATCATACATTTTCTAAATATTATTATATACCAAAAACCCAATATACCAAAAACCCCATGACAGAGTTTTCAATTGAAAAATAACTATTCTAATAGATCTCAGAAAGTTTACAACAAATGATTGTAAAACATGGTACCAATTAGCAAGATATCCAAACATATTTGTCACTAACACCTTCCTTGTGATTAAATTACAGTCATTAAAAATGGAAGCTGTTTACCTTAAACCATGTCCAACAAGCTTTGAGCAGACCACCCACAGTCCCCATCCGAAAGGTTATTTTCACTTTCATTCTATCTGCTGTGGCGTGATTGTTAATGTAACATGTGACGTGTTCACTTCAACTCCAACATCAAAAGGTGACCTTAGCTATCTACATACATATATA
>NW_017306284.1:780294-813862 GCF_000935625.1 Nanorana parkeri | reverse complement strand
TATATATATATATATATATATATATATATATATACATATACATACATACATACATACATACACATATACATATATATACACACACATACACTGGGTCAGAGTAACTCCAAAACTCCAGCTCTTGCGGGATGTTCCTGGTATGCAGTGGTCTGGACCTGCCAAAAGTAGTCCAAGGAAGAAAAACCAGCGACCGGGTCATTGGTAGCCAAGGCTCAACGATTCACGTGGGGAGGGCTGGACTGTGTGGTCCAATCCAATAGAAGATCTACTGTAGCTCAAATTACTAAAAAAGTTATTGCTAGTTCTGTGTCTGAACACACAGTGGGTCCCAGTTTGTTGTGTATAGGGATGCGTAGCCTCAGGCACGTTAGGGTGCCTATGCTGATCCATATCCACATGAGCATTAGAAGCGGATCATAGGGCAATGGAAGAAGGTGGTCTGGTCTGACGAATCACGTTTTATTTTACATCATGTGGATGGCTGGGTGTGTGTTGCTCATTCGGGGAAGAGACGGCACCAGGATGCACTATAGGAAAAAGGCAAGCTCGCAGAGACGGTGTGATGCTTTGCGCAATGTTCTGCTGGGAAACCTTTGGGTCCTGCAATTCATGTGGATGTTATTTTGATACGTACCACCCACCTACCTAAACATTGTTGATGACCGAATACACCCCTTCATGGAAATGGTAATTCCTAATGCTAGTGGCCTCTTTCAGCAGGATAATTAACCCAGTCACACTGCAAAAATGGTTTAAGAATGGTTTGAGGAACATAACAAGTTTCAGGTGTTGACTTGGCCTCCAAATTCTTCAGATCTCAATCCAATCGAGCATCTGTGGAATGTGCTGGAAAAACAAGTCCGTGGAGGCCCAATTACTTAGTCATTACATAGTTGTTAAGATTGAATAAAGACATAGGTCCGTCGAGATTTAACATTCGGGTTGTGTGTGTGTGTGTGTGTGTGTGTGTTTGAGTCACTAAGTTTACCTGTACTTCTGTACATCTTGCTCGCTGAGAAAAATATCTAGACAGTATTTGAATGACATTTCACAACTTACAGGTTGATAATTGATAATATTTATCAAATATTGATACCTATTTTTCTCTAAGGCTGAACTTCAGTATAAGCAATTAAATACTAAATACAACTAAATACAAGAGGCATGTGCACTCTTTCTTGAATCTTGGTGTGCATTTCTTCCAGATCTGTGCATTAACCCAGAGTGAAACTTTGCCTCTGTGCAGGAGCTTCATGTAAATAAGTGGCCGCTTCAGCGACTAGAAGCTTATAGTAAAATGGTCCCCCTGACTGAGCTTATCAAATTAAAAGCTGTGATCCGTGTCTGACAATCCGCTGGTTGTAGTTATTAATTCAAAATGAAACCCCACCCACCAGATTGTCAGACAAAGATCCTCCCTGCTGAGCGTCAGCAGAGTCCTCTGTCCTGTGTCCCCTGCACAGCCTGCTGTCTCCTCTGTGCCATCCAGTCACCACAGCCTGTAGCAGTGGAGCCAGTGCATTGTACAAGGAAAGCTTTTGAATAAACCCCGGCTTGGTTTATCTCACAGCTTTGCTAGCGAAAGGCAAGTGGTGTATGTCCACTGCCTGATTCTTTAAGGTAAAGCAGGCCTAAGTTTTTAATTTTAGGACACTGCTCCTACAATCCCTCTTCTTTATCAGAATCCCTTTAATAACCACTTTAATTCCTTTTAGCTAAGACATTTCCTCTACACTACAAATTTGATACGAACCTGACAAAAAGACAGGCCACTTTTAAGCTGTGTATTAGCATAAAGATGTGACACTGCCGAGCATAGGAAGTAGAAGCAGAAAGAAGTTACTAGCAAGGAGTCCTGGAGCTGGGGGTCACGTCTTGTTCATGGAAACCATCTGGACAGGACCCGCTGAGCCACACCAAACACAAATGATTAAAAAAAAAAAAAAATCCTAGTCATTAATGCATCACAGCTGTAGCAAGCGTTACTTCATTTTTCCATGGAAACGCCGTCTCTGTTTCAAGGATCTTGTTACAGTTTTGGTAGCAACGTGTTCTCTGGCCAATATTGGACACATTTATGTGTTAAAGAAGAGGAATTATTGAAAATTCTTGAAATAGAATCACCTCCTATTTTAATTCCTGTAATGTCAAGTGCTGCATATGAAAAATATCAATTGCTAATGATGAAGCATTAAAGAATGTCATGTTACCATCCTGACTTCATTCTCCTAAGCAGGCTATGTCACTCTAACACTTTACAGTTTTCAGGAAGGTTGAACAATTACCTAAATAGAAACTGTGAGGTGCACTAGAAACACAGAGTATCACATTTGCTTTATATGCTAAACCTGGGCAAACTATAACAGAAGCTAAATTCAATTTAAAGGGAAATGTTAATGGTTTGAGCAGATTTTTGTACTACACGTATGTGTGACATTCAATAACAAGTGAATTTCACATATAATCACTGCTCTTTGCATTGTTAGAAGCCCCGGAATATTTTTCAGTTCAGCAAGTCTGACACAAATAAGCTTGCATAACATGAAAAACATAAATGGTGTTGTTATAACTGGAATTTAGGCTTCCTCGAGAAGTTGGTCATATGACCACTGCCCAGGCAATGGTTGTGTGGTCTGTGTTGTTGTGGGGAAAGTTTTGGGTCTGTTCTTACAATTCTTTTTTGGCAAAGCTGCTGACTAGTCATAAGACAAACTGCTGAAAGGAAAAGGGATCTGCCTTACTACAGCAACACACACATACTTAAAGGCGAACTCCAGACAATCTAACAATTACCTGCTCCTTTTCGTCTAGGGGCTAAAATAAAGAAAAAGAGCTGATCCTCAGTCCTGTGGCAGTGACCATTCAACTCTCTCCCCCACCGTTCAGCATTCCCATGTCTAACACAGCTGCATTAGACGTGATGGCATCATTGGTCCTTACACGGTCGGAGCCAGGGGGAGAAGAGGCTGCAGGGAGAGGTCTAGCAAGCTCGAGGAACCAAGGATTAGGTGAGTATATTTTCTTTTAGTCGCTAGACTAAAATGAGCAGTTAACCCTTGCAGTGCAGGGGTAGCCGCACTGCAAGGGTTCTTTTTAAAATTGTCTGGAGTTGTTCTTTAATCTAATTTAACAACTGTTACCTATATCCTGCTTGATTCATTTACAACACCCACATTCATTTTATAGTATAGGTCCGCCTTCCATAAGTCACCAAAATATGAATGGACAAATTAATGGGCACTACAGATTGATAGTATGCTAAATGTCATTAAAAGTAGAGGAACAAAATGCTCCCAGCTTAAATTTTTAAAATGCAAAGTGGCATTGTGGTAATATAACCTTTAATAATTTGCATTAGTACAGTAAACAATTACCATGTTATGGCATTTTGTTGAATCATCCAGTAACTGTATTATTTATCCTGCTGCCCCCTCCTTATAAAACCTGCTGCAGTAATTCAAATGTGCAATGCCTCTCCTTCCAACCTTATATTTTTAAACATAAATTAAAGATGTAAACCCTAAAGGTCCATTTTTACAAGTCTGGATGGCATTAAATTGTGTTGTGTTGCACTTTATATGTGTTTTGCTAGGATAGCCTATTCCTTGGAATGGACTTCATAATGCACCACAAGGAACCCAAAATAGTATTTTTTAACTTACCTGTAAAATCATTTTACAGTTCAGGACACAAGATCTTGTATTCTTAACCCTACCTTCAAGTGACTGGACACTGGCAAAAAAAAAAAGGGACAGTCCCTTATATAACCCCTCCCTTTCCCAGCAAGTCCCAGTTTTGTGGCAAGCATTAGCAGGAACATAAGGCAGAGGGAAGGGGCAGATGTCCTGTACCGTACTCCAAGAAAATGATTTTATAATTAAGCCAAAAATCCTCTTTTGTTAAATGTATATTACAGGACAAAGGATTGTGTATTCTTAATCCTGGGACATACCTATGCAGACCAACTGAACGTTAACAGGCTCATCAGGAACAATGGGAAAGAAACAGCTGAGAGGGCAGCTTGAAGCACCTTATGACTGAAACTGGCATTAATGAATGGCCTGAACGTGTAAATAGAAGACCAGGTGGCACCCTTGCAAATCATGGAAACATGTCTTCAGGCTATAGGCTCAAATAATGACATGTCTAATTCACCTAGCAATAGTGGAAGAGGAGGCAAAGAACCAACAGGTACGGAAAGCTGCTTAGAAAAAATAAATACATAAGACGCACTGGCTAAGAAGCAGCTAACTTGCTAGTAGAATCTTTAAGAAAAGAGAAAAAGATAACCTTCTCTCAGTAGAGAGAAGACATCCATCACCTAAGAGCACTAGCAAAAACTGAAGCTTGAGAGAGGTAGGATTTTTTGGGGGGCTATCGCTGCTGGTCTTTATTTGGCAGTGTCCTAGTAGCTGCATATATCCCTGGGTTAAGAATACAAGATCATGTGCCCTATACTGTATGATTAAGAAATTGTGCATGCAGCATTTTTGGCAATGCAGCGTTATAAAACAGGTGTGCACAGAAAGTGCACTGGGCGCCATTTAGAATTAATCTGAATCTTGGACAGGTGGTTTGAGAAGTGAAACAAAAGGTTCTTGGTAATAAGCAGAAGAAGAAGAAAAAAAAAAAGAAGAGGGTAGGCGGGAGCAGTATTTGTAGTATTTGCTTACAGTACAGACAGCATTACATCCTCTGAAACTTTTAGGTGACAGCTTCCAAAATCAATATTTCTGAGCATTTTTATCAGTTCCCATTTCTTTTAATTACAGTTCTTCTGTTTTTTTGTTGGATATGAGCAGAGCTCATACCATCAAAGTATTTTGCAGCCACCTCCTGTCTACAAGCATGCAGTGGTCTAACAAAAGCCATAACACATGGCTTCTAGAGGGCCTGGGGGTCGGTGGGGGGCCCTAAAAGAGAGGATGTTGAGGCAAATAAACACGGAAAATGTGTGCGTGTACCATTAAAGGAGATATAAAGTCACAGCATGCACTTTCCTTTTATAGCATCAGCATTGTAATAATAGTAACAATTAGGGATGCTCCGATACCGAGTATTTGCATGAGTACTCATACTAATACACTGATACAAAAAACGAGTACCTGTGTCGCGTCCGCCATCTTCAAGGACCCGAAACCGCCGCACACAGGACCTCCATAGCGTCTTCAATGAAACAAGATGGCTGCGAACTCCTCCTCCAAGTCCTCAGTCATCTGCTCCATTCTGACCTCTTCTCCCGCTGATTGGCCAATTGGATGATTGACAGGCTTCAGGAGTGATTGGATGATGACAGGCTTCCTCACCAATCGGACAATCAGCGGGAGAAGAGGTCAGAATGGAGCAGATGACTAGGCTGTGACACGGAGTGGCTGAAGCAGACGGAGAAGACGACGCTTACTTGAAAGATTTTCTTTCATGCTTGTGAGTGCTGCCTATTTGCTGGTCATACTTTTCAACAGCTTCCTGGATTCCCTGCAAGGTTTGTAGCTTCTCCTCTACCCATCGCTTTAGTTGACTTCCAATGTCTAAAGACTACAAATCCCACAATACTTTGATGCCTGCAAGCAGTGATGTCACATGTGGGGGCTTTTCCTGTATTGACTGCGCCTCCAAAAACTCGCCCCTTTGTAGTTCAGATGGTAGGCTCTGAAAGTGGTGATGCAACAGTGCATATTCACAGGGCACAGAAAATGTGTGCCTGCATTAAAGGAAACAAATCCTGTGGGATTCTTAAAAAAGTTGGTCTACAGATATCAAGATTGTTCTGATGAATAGGTGTAGGCTAGAGCTAATGGAAATTCAATGTAAAAATGAATATATGATTTTGCATTTGGACCAAATATACACTTCAAGAAATAGAGCGGTTGGAATTGATGATGACCCTGACCCCCTGAGAAGTCTCAATACTAGAAGAGCTACATCAGACATGTAGGAGGAGTCTTCAGAACTGTTGCTGATCACAGATCTCCCTCCCCTTCTCAGTGCAGCAAGCATGTTTAAAGTCTCGTTCACACCTAGGCGTATTGCATATGCGCGACCGTTGCACGGTTTTTTACCGCGATTCGCGGTAAAAAAGTTGCGCGACCGTTGCGCGTTTCCGAAGGCTACTTGGCTGTATCCCAATGGAAACGCGCAACAAAACGGCCCAAAGTAGTACCTGTACCTTTTCAGGCGTGGTCCGTTTTGTAGCGCGTTAGGGACGAGCGGAAATACGCCAAGGCGGGAACGAGACCATTGACTACAACGGGATTTATATTTTTGAGCATTTTGCAGAGCGTTCGTCGAGCGTAGAACGCGCTACAAAACGTTCAGGTGTGAACGAGGGCTAAGAGTCTTAGCTGTACAGTCAGTTCCTCCTTCCAAACTTGAAGTAAATGTATTGGCCTATGAACATCTGCAGAAGCACGCTGAAATTAACTCATAATGCCTAACATAAGGCTGCCAAAAGGGTTGTAAGTTTGTATTAGGACTATGGAGTTAAATGTGTGCAGGGGCATTAACAATTATGCCTTACTATAATACATCATTAAGGTTATTTTTTTACTGACAACTAGACCATCGCTTTCAGTACTTGCTTGCAATGATGGGGGACATGCTTAGGATTTACACTAAGACCCTAATTCCCAACTCTGCTGACCCCTTTACCCTAGCAATGTCTATGCAGAGCAATGGTTCTTATTAATGTACTGATTATGTTGACAGCTCTTCTGCTCTGTTATTGAAGAAAGCAGTTAACACTGCTGGTTACCACAGAGAGAGGGGGGTAACCAGGGGCCCCATAAAAAATGTGATAAGGAGGATCCATGATCCGTAACTATGCCCCTGCATGCATGCACTCCAGAAATTGAAGTACGTCATTTCTCATTGTTGGTTATCTGATCATGACAACAGTGGCAAATGTCTATACAATGTGTTTCAGCACAGCCACTTGTAGTTTCCATTGGCGTGTGACAGGGAGGAGTGTGTGACAGAGACACAACATACGATTGGGGAGACACATAGCGTTGTCAAACTTTAACATGGAGTGCCTGCACAAGGACCTAGTATTGCTAAATTATGTGTTTTACATTATTTTAGTAATGTCTGTTAGGCAAAGCTCTATGGGTCTAGAAGATAGTTTCTCTTGATAGTTCAGTGTTTAATGAGTCAAAACATCCTGTTCAGAGATGAAGCAAGCATTCCAGATAGTACTGTTCTCCATCTGCTGGGAAGCATCATCTGTAACCAACTATGTTCTGATGAGGGCACAAGCAGTAACCATGAGCATATGACATGGAAGAGGCAAATATTTTCATTGGTCATTTTTGGTGTAATTTTTTTCTTATGCACCATTTGGCCATGTGAAATGTGATTTTCATTCAAAGAAATAAGTGAGAACAGCAGAATCCCTTTACTGTCACTGCTACTTAATTAGCAGCATGCCATGCACCAGATCCAAGCCTGTAAAGAACAAGATCACTTAAAAAAAAAAGTTAGCTCCATAACTTAGAACCCTCTCTAAACAGGTGCTTACTTCCTTACCCATAACAGCAGCAGTCTTCTTCAGTGTTCACTCAGGCCTGAAATTCATTCTGGTGCTGGTAGTAGCTGAGCAGAAACTCAGTGTAAATTTCAGTGGGGTCATGCTTTTGCACTAGAGATGCCAGGAGGAGGAGGCGGCCAAGCTCCAGAGAAGATTTTGTGAGTGCATAAAACACCAGAGGAGGACAAGTTAAGTAATTACCTAGGTATGGTGAGGTTCTAGTTTAGATTTGGTTACAGCATGGGCATTGCCAAGGGTGTGCTCAAGCATCAGCAAAAATCCCCCCTAGCACCCCCTCCAAAAAAATACCAGCATAATTGGCAAGCATCTGTAAAAATACAGACTATGCACTTGGATGATACACAGAATATTTAGCTACCCAGGCCAGCACGAGGAGGGATGAAATGCTGTGCTGCAGTTTCTCTACCTCCTGATGCCTTTGCCAATACGGTGTTCTAATGCCAGCCCTTTCCCACATTTGTCTTTAGCCAGAGGAGAGAGAGAAGCCACCACCTGGCATGGCTTGCAGAGTTGGACCATCCCAGCTTCCTTGAAGATTTACAGCTGCAACACTACAAATAATTAACGAGTAACAATGGGCATGTAAGGGTTACACAGATGGGGTAAAAAGGAAACATTTTATAATTTGTCTATGCCCTCCTCCATGAACTGCTGGTGTACAGAGAGCAGTTGCCCAGGGAAACTGCTGTTGTGTGTCCGCCACCAGAAAATGCTATCAAAGTGAACACTGTTATGCCTATGGTACCTTGTTATGCCTGTGGTACCCATAGTTGCTGTTATGCCTATGGTACCCATTTAAATGCGAGTAGAATAGGGTTTTAAATTATACAAGGTCTTTTTGATACTATTAAATGAGCGGTGCCTTGCCTTTTAGTTAGTGGCACTGAGGAAAGTCAGAACAGCTGGGTGAAAAGTGCCTGGGATTTATGCCAGACTGAGGTGAAGTCTGGAGGAGTGTGCTCAGTAGCAGTAGAGACAGCTAGCACCATTGAAAACAAGGTTTGACTGGCAAGGAGCAGGAAGACACTGGCAAGCTGCTGAGGACCAATGTAGTACTGAGAGTACACATTCTACCATTGCTGTTCAGGCATAATGGAGGAAGTATAAGTTCCAGAGAAGTATTCAGAGGCTGGGAAACCGGTTTGGAGGTACTGTCCAATCCCTCCATACAATGCTGGAGGGGGAGTGTGAACATCCAACTATTCTTAAAAAGTTTTGGCAATTTTGTGTGGTTATTCTACTCATTACCATGAGTGTTGAGTATCGTTAAAATATGGACACAGTCTGATATGTTACAAAGGAGTAGAGACTTGCATAATTCTGCACTAAAAGCTGCACAGTAAGTAGAAAGTTTGGTGTATTGCTAAAATAAAAATCCAAACTCATTTGTTTTTGAGAGGTAATTTGTTAGAAATTGCATTACATAGAGAGTGAAGGAGCATTGATATCTTTCACTTTTGGTTACATACATTGTGGACATTCTGGTTTGGCCATAATTGTCTGCTCTACTACAGGTCACTTTTGAGTTTGCTACTTCTGAGGTTGTGAGGTATTAGACTGCACAGATGTTTTCCTATTGTAAATACAGTAAAGCAATTTTAAAAATAAATCCTAGCTTTTCTACGTCTATAGCTACGTAGGTTAAATTTAATCCACACAATTTGGATTAGCTTTATTGAGGCATATGTTTACAACCTCTTGCACTGTGGCAGCTACAGCGTTGAGCTGTACTTGTTAATATTGCTACCTAAATTTGTGCTTACCCTTAAAGTTTGCTACCCTGAGCTTCTGGTGCTGATCACTTTCATTTCCATTCTTTCCCGCTGCCGGATTAGTATTTTAGCTTTAAGCACCCATAAACCCCACATTTCAATTATCACCTCAAACGTAGCCCCATACGTAACCCAGATATAGATATATATCTAATTTTGAAGTTACTTTAGACTTGTAGGTAAGTGGAGCTTAAAATAAAAAATAAATAAAAAAGAAGGCTTCAGCCTTCTGTACATATACTGCTCTACTGTGGCTCTGCACGACTGACAGCCAAACGTTGATTAGAGCAGCCATTTTTTTTTGCACATATAGGCTGTCATATGTACATCCATGAGATCAGAGGACCACTACAAAGATGATTCAAAAGCTCATGATTTGAAGAATCATAACAATAAAAAGTAAGAGACAATAATATATATATATTGAGGAAAAACAATGCCACATATATCTCAGGTAAAAAATATAAAAATAAGGATCTTTGGTTAGTAAAGAAAAAAGCCAGTTGCATCTCACTATTCTTGAATTGAAAGTCTTAAATTGGTTAGGAATGTCACTTGGCTGTGTGAAAAAAAACTAGAAAATCATTTGTGCAGATTTGGACAAAACAGTGGTCTGTTTATTGTAAAGCAATGAGACAGTATTTAATGATCAGAGTTTCATCCGGTTTTTCTCTAAGAAAACATGACTTACTAATCGCAGCCAAGTTTCTTGTGAATATCAGTATAGTAAAAGAATCAGCTTCAGCTAACTTGCGGGCAAGAAACAAGCACATAATATTTCCTGTGAATAGAGCTCTTAATGTTTCCATGTAACATAGGAGCTTTATATCATTTTCACGGTGGCTTACAAAAACATCTTTAATTTTAAAGTTCATTCAGACACAAGAATTTGAATCATGGTGCCATAACATGATTCCAAACCAAAATTAACTTTGTGGTACCAGTCAGAAATCCCACCTTAGGAATGCATGTTCATATATGTAACTGTAAAGGACTAGTATGCATAAATGTATCAATCAGATTTGTTCTACCGATCACTAGAATACTATTCTGCTTTAAGGCCCCGTTCACATTGAACGATTTATCGCGCGATTTTTGCAGCGATATCGCTCATATTTCCGCGCTATATCGCTCTATGTAGCTTCACCAATACATTTCAATGTAGCTGTTCACATCTCGTCGCTCAATATCGCTTGTAGCTCGTCGCTGGTAGCTTGTCGCTTCTACA
Source organism: Nanorana parkeri (assembly GCF_000935625.1). Taxonomy (NCBI): domain Eukaryota; kingdom Metazoa; phylum Chordata; class Amphibia; order Anura; family Dicroglossidae; genus Nanorana; species Nanorana parkeri. The sequence continues at coordinate 803,316 of NW_017306284.1, read as the reverse complement.
TGACCCTTTTTTAGAGCGATTTTGAGCGATATTGCTCCTGATTGCATACAGCCCAATAGGAAGATGTCGCACGATGTGGTCTTATGTGTGAATGGGGTCTAAAGGGATTTTCAGATTTTAGTGTGCGGCTTTTGGTTACCACTCTGCATTGAAGCAAAAAGCTTCTCCAACACAGTTCCTTGAAAGCTACCCTCTCTGATTGTGTGCAACTCAATCAAAGAATAAATGGTAAATACATTTACAGAAGCATGCTTTAAATATGTGCAAATATATTGTACTAAAAATAAAAAATAAATATGTAGCTTCCAAGATCTGCCCAAGTCTTGAATATGATTCCCATGGAAACTATTCCCTTTGCAAAACATCAATGAGTTCCCAGTATAGGATTAATTCCAGTACCCATAGGGTAAGCAAGAAGGGGAGTTATGTGAACTCTGACATACTCAACATCTCTGTTACAAGGTATTCAACCATTGCTGCTGATGATTATATACTCTCTGCACACACAGCACCATACAGTTTCTAAACATTAGAAGCACAGCCCATTGATCTTGAAACAGTGGGGTAAGGTGCAAGAGATGCAGCGTTTCATACATTTTATATTGATTTAGAACTGCCAGCAATAAAGTAAAAAAAGGAGAATGGAACATTCCAGATTGAAATTTTGCTTCTAGCAGAAATTCTGTAATTACACTTCCAAACTGATACTACTGATAATTCAAAAACAAAGATCATAAACTGTAATTAAAGAATTAGTCCACCCAAAGCAGATATTCAGTTGTTGATAGAGAATGAAGAGTTAAAACTACCTGCTTCTTATATTTCTTAGGTTCTGCAAGATCTCTGCAGAACTGCTCATCCAATTATGAGGTGGTCTCACCATCCTATGACTTTTTAATTTATTTCATATTTTAAAAGAGCAACAGGGGGAGTGGGGACACTCCAGGGTAGGTAGGTCCCGCCACATATGAAAATTCACATTGCACAGGAAGAGAGCCACGTACTATGGTGCAAACATCTCACAACGGGGCTCCCACTGGAATATGTAGCCAAGCAGACTACATCTACAACTTAAATATAACTATTCTTGGGCAGACCTTTCAACATCAGCTGTAATCTCACCTGAAGTGTAAGACGCTTTACTGCATTCCAAACAATTCCCATGAACTCTTTCATCCTCTCTTCCGAAGTCTTGCTGGACTCCTTGGAGGTTTGCACCACCTTTGCTGGAACCGATAGAGGGCGTGATTCTGCAGAACATAAGAAATACACATACAATTACTAATGGAAATGAAGACAATGCCCTCAGATAATTAGTTTCACTTATTCTTTTTCAATTTACTTTAATAGCTTTAAATGTTGTGCAAATTAATATCATCATACAGGCACAAGTAATTTAAAGTATGACTACACTATTATATAGTTATCCTTAAAGTAACCTCCTACTCCCCCCAGTACTCACTGAAAGTTTTACACTTACCTGTCAGTGCACTTGCCAGATCCACCATGTACGTGGCCAGTCCCTTGACCATGCGCAGGAAAAAAAAACTTTTATTGTTATGGAGAGGCCCCAAGCTCGCTCCCGTGATGGACTATAATTTCAATACAAACATGAGATTGTAATCCATCAAGGGAGCAAGCTTGGGGCAGTGTCTACTTTACAACACAAACAGGAAACAAAAGTAGCCACCCTCCAGGAATAAGGACAGTATCAGCATGAATTCAGAGAAGATTTGAAGATCCAAAACTGAGTGATGCACAAATAAGCTACATCGTTGTTAATAGTTAAGGTACATGAATGTATTTAACTCTTGTATCACTTTAAGTCTTGCAAACTGATGATTATTCAAATTTTCTCCTTCATGACCTAATTTGTAAAAAAATGTTTACCAGTTGCAATTGTAGCCCCCGGGGTGCCTAAACTTTAGGGGGGGTCTGATTGTGGCCAATGGGAGTAGAAAATCATCTGGTGTCAGTGGACATAAACGATGCCCCAGGCTTAGTGGTCAGTTGAATTAAATACCTGTGCTAAATGGGGGTAAGAATTAATGCCCCATTTTTTGAGTCAGTGGAGGGAATTGTGTCCCACCATTGGCATTAGCGGGAGGTGTAGTGCCCAATTGCTGGTGTCAATTTGAGAAATAGTGCCCTATTAATGGCATCAGTGGGAGGAATTGTGCCCTATTGCATATGTCAGAGGGAGAAACTATATCTATTGTTGGTGTTAGATGGAAGGATTGTGACCTAACATTTGTTTCAGAGGGAGAAAACACCCCATTGTTGGTGTTAGTGGGAAGAATTGTGTCCCATTGTTTGTGTCAGTGGAAGAAATAAGGCCCCAAGGGCCAGTCAAATGCAACCAAAGGCCTGCAGTTTGGAAACCATGGGTCTAGACATACAGTATACCTGTACACAAAAAAAGCTTGTACATTCATGGAAAACCACGGGTCTAGACATACAGTATACCTATACACAAAAAAAGCTTGTACATTCATGCATCATGTAGTAAAAAGAGAAAACCAGTCCATAAAATTCTAAAGTGCACTTTGCTCCACTATTGTCTTGTATACACACATCTCTCTCTCTCTGTGTGTGTGTGTTTCACTCTTCACTTTTATACACACATCTCTCTCTCTCTGTGTGTGTGTGTGTGTGTGTGTGTGTGTGTGTGTGTGTGTGTGCGTGCGTGCGTATACAAGGCAATGGGGGAGCAAAGTGAAGTACAAGTGCACTTTAGAATTTTATGGACTGGTTCTCTCTTTTTACTACATGTTGTTGAAGGAAATCCATATGTAGTGTGTGTGTGTGTGTGTGTGTGTGTGTGTATATGTGTATATATATACACACACACACACACACACACACACACACATGGATTTCCTTCAACAGTTAGAAGGCCTCTCCTCACCTAAAAATAAATAAATATAGGATTTAACTTATTTTAATCTGTACCTAAAATAGCTTTAGGAAGATTTTAAATTCAGTGTTTTGAGGCACATGAACAGCGTAGTTCATTTTATATGAAGACCACCCAGCAATACAGGGTGGTCTCAGTTATCAAAATACACTTTAAAAAGCGCATGCATGCGTTTATGCTTTCAGATATGAGCTACAGTGTCCTTACGGATTTACAGTATTGACAATGAAAATATACTGTTACATACATGACTACTGTGTTCCTCAAAGTACTTATTTATACTTCATGGGGCTTATGAAGGATGCTTAACTATACAGTACCTTTCAGCTACTCTGCGCAGTGATTATGTAAAGACCATGAAATAAGGCACTTTAATACAACACATTAACTGTGTCCAAATAGGTAGAGAGCTAATTATTAGTTCCTTCTCCAAACAAAGTAGGGTTCTGTGCTGAACGGCATGCTCCAGGAATGTTTGGCTAAGCAAATAAAATCACATTACACATGATCAAAGACCGAGCATAATCAACCCATCGTAACGCATAAGAGCAAATACCACTGCACCTCTACCAGCACTTACTGAAAGTAAATGCCTTGTAGAGTACTGTTTGATCTGTTTTATTTATTAAACACTAGACTAGGTATCGCTGAGGGATCTGGTCAACAGAATACATCCCTGCACTGCTTCACAAGCCTTACTTATGGGCTAATGGCAACATGGCATCTTTTTTTTCCCTCCTCACTGTCTTAGTTAATGAACAGTAATCCGACAATGTCACAAGTCATTTGATAGATTGGTCAGAAAAACATTTCATGGTTCACTGGTTGCAGTTATCTGTGAACGTACACACATTAAAACTTTTAGACAACACTTAAGTGCAACTGTTACTTGCACGAAATGGAAGGCTACACATATAACAAAACGAAATGCAGCAATTTGCTAGTGTTCTGGATGATGAGTAAGTGGGGTAAGTGGAAGGGGGCACAAAAAGAAAGCATTTATACTTTGCCTTCTTTTTGCATTTTTTATTTAATTCTAGCCACCACTGCATACATAAGGTAAATCCAACATAAAAATTATGGAAGATGGTCATAGAGGAGAATTACAAGACTATACATGTCCAAAAGCTGCAAGCAATGCAAAAGCCTCAGGTGTCTCCTACACTTATTGAGAAATCATTAGGACTTTTAAGAGTTAACTAGTGGGCTATATAATAAGTGAAAGGCTCTGGAAGAAACTGAGGCTTCTTGTCACACGATTCTGGGTTTTGCTGACTGCACCTCTAATCCATGTGGGTGAGACAGCATGCAATTGAAAGAGAGGGTGGTGCTTGAATTCTGGAATGCACTGCCCTGTATTTCTCCAGGCTCCAAATCAGGGACATTCAGAAGCTGTGGGTAGTAACTGTAGGGACTTTTTAGCATTGTGTCCTGATGCAGAAAATTAAAGTGTACATAAAGGAAAACATTTATTTTTATTTTAGATAGAGTGGGTTAGATCCTCTGCTAAGTCCCTGATGGAAAACTGCACCCACTCTATTTGCCCTGGTGACCATAGTCATAGAGAGAAAGTGGGTGGAAACCCTAAATATTAGAGTTAGCATGATAGTAAGGAAACCCGCAACCAGGCAGTCCTCAACAAAGATCTCAAAGGAAGGAAAAAATGGTGGTGTTTCCAGAGGGACCCCGAGTAGTAACATTGCTATAGAAGCAGTATCTTGCACTTTAATCTTAATCATGCAGTCCAATGTACAGAGGCTTTGCATCACCCTGCTCTGCTATCTAACCCCAACCCCATTATTTGTCACATTTCTCCCCTCCCACTGTGCATCTTGTTGTAGTCACTCCCGTCCGTTAGATTGTGTCCACAGTCCATACATATGCAAATTGCTGTAATATTGTTCATTCATACTGTGCACCCACAAACAGTTGGGGAAGATAAAGAGAGATTAGCCATTTTAGGATGTAGGTGGGGGGAGTTTATTGCTCTGTTTGTTACACCTATTTTGGGGCATATTTTTCCCAAACACCAGATGTAAACATTATGGCTCACTGCACTCTGAGCACAGTGCCGTATTCTTACATAGTCCTAACCACAGTACTGCATTCACTATATTAAAAATGATATCCCTGACCCCTGCATTATATTATATATATATATTATATGCTGTACATTATGCTTTTGACCTCTGCACTGCATTCACTTTGTTGTACATTATACTCCGGACCCCTACACCTATCTACATTTTATACTCTGTTGCACATTATACTCCTTGTTTGTGGGCTGAACCCACAAAGAACAAGGAAAGTGCATATACTTTCTTTATTTTTTCTTTAGTTGTACATAGAGTCCTACTCCTGCAATGTCCCTGTACAAAGTGGTTGATGATCTAGAAAAAAAACTGTGCCCCCCAATAAACCAAAGAGAAAATAAGGGTCTGCTGGATTAGCTTATGTTTAAAAAAATTAGGCTTGACAAAAGTGAATTTGTTTTTCTTTTTTTGTATGTTTGTTTCATTGTATATGTTGTTTAAAGATGCATCACTTGATTGCTACTTTTGGGGCTTGACAGTCCCACCCACAAAATGAGTGACTTCAATGCATGTGGGAAACATACATTTTAAACTCATTAATGTGAAGAGTAAATATTAAGTTTTAAAACAAAAATATCTTATTTTCAGTGCAGTTTCCACCCCAAACCTTCCAGGCAGATTTTAGTCTTTCCAGCAGGTGCACTTAGATCTCCAGATGACATCACAAAAAAGTTAATTATGTGAAAGTGCTGTTTCCTTACATTATTTCCTATAAAACTGCAATAACCATCAGAATCTCTACAATTACGGTGGTTTATAAGTTCTACTTTGGAGTGAAGTCTCCTGAATGACATCATTGGAGTGTGAGTAACAGAACCCCGCTAACATCACAGGCTCCCAGCTGAATATGTGCTGAGGTGTCACAGTGGATCACAACACAACACTTGTACAAATCGCGTAGTCCTGGCAACAGGCATGGAAAGTAAATTACAACTTTACAGTACATGCACAAGTTCTTCTAACTTGCATTTCAACAGAGAATCGTTTTTCCCTACATAAAATAAAAATGAGCCAAATATGGAGAAGCATGGTTTTAGGAAGGCATTCAATTCCTAAAGTCAAGTTCACCTTTATAACATTTTCTAGTTCTAACACATCTCTTTATAATTCATCATTTTGTTTTAACCTTCTGGCAACATGCAATGCACATTTTTGGGCAAAGGAAATTTGCATGCCCAGAAAAACAGCTGCTGGAATCAATCAGGAATTATAACTGGAAAGGACAGCGGGAGGTAAGGGTAAACTGTTAATTCCACTTACCTATGTGCTGTTGTTTCTAAGTTATGGCTCTACAAAAACTGTGCCACGAGCACAGTGGTACCATAAGACCAACATTCTCTTTTAGTCTCTTACATAAAGAAAACCTGATGCATCAGAAGTGTCAGCACAAATCATTTTTTCAAAGAAGTCATTTCCATTTAAAACAGACTTGGGCATTTGAATGTGACTATAACACAAAGCTAAAAAAATAAATAAATACAGAGAACAGGCTTCAAGAAGAATCTACTCACACACTAAACATCTAAGGAGCTGATTGAAATTTGGCTACAATGGATGATGGACACCTTAGATTTAATTGCCACTGTAATGAAGCCCTATAGTAAGGATCTACAGCAGCTACATGTAATTCAAAATAAACTCTCTGTTCTGTCCCCGCTCTACGTTGCCCTGTGGCCTGTGAATAGCTTGACATGCAGCTAAACCCTTCTATTCGGCAATAAGTCAGACTGAGTGAAACTTTGATGCTTTATTAACAAAACAGTGTGGATGAAACTGGTAAAAGAATATAGAAACATACAATCAGTATATAAATCATGTAATTGTTCCCTAGGGTTGAGAGCGCAGCTGCTTTAATATCAGGATATTAAATCAGGGCTACCCATTAAGCGCGGATCCACATTTTTTACCATGTAATTATAATGTCAGCTCACAAATATTCAAAGAAACTATACCAGCGATGCGGCATACTAAAAATGTCAGCTCTTTCCTCCTGTGCTTTGGATGGCACTGGATTCTTCTTTTTAAAATGGAACCTCAACTCCCAAGATGTGCTTGTTTCCTTCTCCTTGGGCAGAGAGATGTTGCAGGTTTTTTTTTTTTACTGAAGGAAAACAATCTTCAACCTTGTTGGCAGGGGGAGGGGGTTGGCAGGAATTAATCCTGTAGCATAAATAGCAGATAGAAGCTCTGCTCCTTCTACAGTGAATAGATTTCTGGTAGGCCTAAGGCCTTGTTCACACCAATCGCGGAGCAGATCCGGACCAGAGCAGGTGCAGACCGGATCAAAACTGCGTCCAATGTAATCCTATGGTATTTTGACCTCCAGTTCACATCGCAGCGCGCGTATCCAGACCAGATCCAGACCGGATGAAAAAACTGCGGCAAGCCCTATTTTACCTGCTCTGGATCTGGTCTGGAACGCATCAAAAACGCATCTAAAACGCATCAAAAACGCATCCAAAACGCGTCTAAAACGCGGCACAACCCACTGCACTGTGTGTGCAGAAACCTGACCGGATCTGGTCTGCATTTGGTGTGAACAAGGCCTTAGTCCTACTGGACAGACTCACAAGCAGAGCACTCCTAACCCTCTTGTCTTGCATTGTATTGTAACTGCACTGTCTCTCTGCGCAAGTGGTTGGTGCTATATAAATTGGTATCTGCTTATAAATACCAATTCCCAACAATAAATACAATTTAATATACTGTAGCTACCATTTAATTACGATTTTAATAATAGATTGTTCCAGTTTTAAACAGGCTTGCACCACAGCAAAAATAAACTAATATGTTACCTTTTCAGTCTTAGAGCTAAATCAACTGATTTTGGTTCCTCAGGAACAAACTCATCCAAAACAGATTAATAAAGCTGATACACACAGAGTAAATTTTGGACAATTCACCAGCATTCGGCCAAAATTATTTCTGTGGGTTGCCCTATCCCCTCGACAGAAGTTGATTAGATTGACTTTTGCCAAAGGGACATGCTGGAAAATCATTGCCAGAACAGTGCTTGAGCCAATTAGTTGCAAGTACTGTTTAGGTATTCTGGTGGCTAACACAGTACACAAGAGTCTGGAGAGTGCCACAAGCAGTACTTGAAGGTGACATTCCAGGTCATCTTCGCTCCATCCTTGGGTATACTTGCAAAGTGAGTCATTAGAGACCGAGTCACACCAGAGGCTGTGCCACAGCTCTGGCCCTGGAGAGTGCTCTATGGCTAGCTAACACAGAACACAAAGGTCTGGAAAGTACCACAAACAGAGCCCAGTGGTCGAAGTCACAATTCAGGCAAGCACCTCAATTTTTGGTCCAGCGGGTTCTGGGTGTGGCCCCCAAGGCATCACCTTGGATAAACCGATCTGGATAGCTGCATTATGAGCTGAGCTCAGCAGGGTGTAAATTAAGCACTGAGTAATGCAAAAAAAACCTTTAGACAGAAAAAGGAATTTACTAAAAAAAATGGTTACACTTTTGGCAGTAGAGAAAAGATGTTCATTCCCTTCCCTTCCCTGATCATGCTGGAAGTGGGAAAGGTTTTACCTGGCTCGTCAATGGCTTTTTTTGTTGAGTGCCAGTATTCAATTCCTCAAGAAAGCAGCACTATTCCAGAATTGTCTCATAAACCAATGTTCCTTTAATGAAAGAGCCATAAATAAATTCTGCACCACAGTTTTATATCTATATTTTTTTTCCCCAAAAGAAACATGTTCTCTGGCAGAAATGCCTTAAATGTTTTACCCTACAATTTTTATTTATAACTTAATAGGGTGAATATTCCCTGATGATGAAAAGGTCCACCACCATAATTTATTGTAGTGTTGATGTTTTCTGAGATGTGGGATGTGTTAAATTTGCATTAGACATATCATTTTCAATTTTCACAATCACCTATATGGCAAAACTGTCACCATTATAATATTTGGGAAACTCCAGGCACAATGTCACATAGATTTTTGGGGTCAGTAAAGCAGTATTGCTTCTGGTGACCCAGCTATGAAGGTCCTTGTTCAAGCACTTCCTTTTATAAAGGTGTTAAGATGTGCTCCAGTGTTGTCATCCTGTCACATACACCCTTGATGGAGACTACAAACCATGATGATGCACAATGACTAGGTACGGTCGTCTGTTGTCACTATCAGGAAGCCAGTCCAAAGCAAAAATGTCCAGCCAAGTCTGAAGGCAATGCATGTGGACAAGAATCTCAAACAGCTTAGAAAGAGATCAGCAACACTGAATGCAAAAGGAATTTTTTCAAAAAAAGGGAAAAAACTATAATAATAAAAAAAAAACATGAATTGTCTATGATACACAGGGCTGTAACATCCAGTTAGTGTGTCATCCTGTTAAGTGTTTATATCTATATTTAATTTGCAATTATGTAATCCTTGATGCTTTGTTTTTCACAAGCTTTTGCATGTAGCTCAGAGGAATTGCAGTCTTGTGTTATAGGATTTTGTGACAAGGAACCTAAAATGGACAGAAATGGCTCTTCCAGGCACAGTATTGGTTATTCCCAGAATACCACAATATTAGCAAAATAGCCTGGTGTAATACAGATACATGTGAATTAGAAAAGGAAAAAAAGTATTGGATTGCGTCTCCCACATAGATACATGCATGCACCTGGGACAGTCATGTCATTTACAAGATGCATCACCAGCATTTTACCATTCAACCCTGTTTTTCTAAGTTACATCTCCCCTCCATAAATTAAATTTGTAACAGAGTAATGGTTCCACACACATCAAAGACATGCCTGTAAGGTGAAATACACAACTGATAGTTAACACAGTGTCCATTTGATCTGGAAAAATACTGAGGTCACTGCTAGCGGCAATGCCCTATGTATACAGACATCCATATCTATATAGCAGGCCACCATGTTGCTGTGGAGACACAGATACAAACAGAGGGTGATGTATTCAGAGGGGAAAAAAAAGTATTTTTTTTAGTAATTTTATTTTATACCAACCACTAGTCCTGTAGGTATAGTTTGATGCAGGTGTGTTTCTCATGCTTCTGTTTTTATTAATATCAGCGCTGTAATAAATTATGTGTTACAGCTGGAAATTACAGAACATGGCTATGGCAGATCTCATCATTATACATGAGTAATCTTTCCCTATAAATGAAAATAGAGTAAAAATGTAAAGTGTGGGCAGATGGGAGAGATTTCTTCTTTTTTGGGGGGTGATTAAAGTTCCATAGTTTCTGGAATTGTGTAATAAACTTTCGGTTGTCATTTTAGTTTATCCACATCATCCTGTTAGGTCATTTGCTCTGGTTTTATTACTATATAGATCATGTTAATAGTAGCATTCTGATAAGTATTACATCACCACTATGTTGTAGATATTTAACAAATTTAAATTGCTAGTATGCTTTCACTCCATTTTTAATGCACAAGCTCTGTTAAGGAGGTTTTGAAAAACCTATCTACATCCCCCCAATAAGCCACCATGAGGAGGGGTCTCCTGCTCAGAACCACCACAGACTGGCAATTTAAATGGTTCTAAATAGCTCCAAGGCTATCAAGCTAGGCTTGCATTGCTTCCTTCTCCGTGTGTATGAGGCACATAATCATTTACATATCGCCAGAAAGATAATGCTTCAACAAGATCAATGTCCTGTTACCAGGCAGAAAGAGGTGCTATGCTAGGTTACCAGAAATCATAAAATCATTTTAACAGAGACAAGGTGGCCAGTCATGATTGCAAAGCACTGTAATACTTATCTTCAGATATTTTGTAGAGTGGCTCTGCCACAGACTGAAGGTGTGATCATGCATGCATGCATTAAATATCCTCAGGTACCACCATTGGCAAAACTATAGACAGGAAGGTTGGGTTCTGCCGAATCTTTGTATTTATGCCAGGGGGGAGACAATGAGCATTACCAAGGACAAATCTTTGTCCTGGCCAAACACTTCTCCACAACCTGACACTCCTTCCTCTCACTTTAGATTCCTCATATGCATTTCCACCAATCCCATCCTGACTTATTCAATGTGACATAACAGATCTATGAACATATTTTTTAAACATGTGCCCAGGTAAGTTTCACAATTGTTATAAACCCCATCAGTCATGGTTAAAAAAAAGGTGGTTACTGCACTAGTCGTCTTAATACAATTTGTTTACCTGAGGATGGTAAATCATTGCATGTTTTACAAAAATACATATTGGTTGTCCAATGGGAATCAATTCCACAATGCTGAACTTGTCAGAACCTTTTTATTTTTGTTTTTCTAAATAGATTTTTTTTAAAACATACACACACAAACCACACTACATGAGTACTGGCATTCACGTGCCAAAAGAGTAGAAAACATGCAACCCCCACATCATATGATACCAGCCTGTGTGCCAAAAAGCAGTGGGAGTTGCTTAGAGAGGGTCAACTACTACAAAAAGCCCCAGCGGCCAATGCTGACAGGTACCAGTTTCTTCAGCATTCCTGACATTACAAGAGGATATACTGGCATACTGGGAGGGGGGTTTGGGAGATTAGATGCTGCCCATGGGAAAAAAAACAAACATTCTCCTCAGTGAATTGTTTGCAGGGTTCCTTTGGGCCCCTAACCAGTTAAGCATGCTTACAGGTAAGAGAAGAGTTACAATAATTTTGTTTGTATTGGTATAACAAAATGCAGAAAAAATAGCCAAATCTGACATATTCCATCCAAAACTCCAAAAATGGACTGGACAAAATTGTTGGCACCTTCTCCAAATTGCAAGAAATAATTGCATTCCAAGTTTTTGTGGAAAAGCATGGACAATCTTGTTGCAAGCTCCATCTCCAGAGATCTTAATGTTGCTGTGTCCACTGTGCGCAACATTGTCATATAATTTACAGCCCATGGCTGGCACTGTAGCTAATTTCCCTGGATGTGGACGAAAGAGAACAATTGATCAAAGATGGCAACAAAGGATTGTTTGAATGGTGGATAAAGACCCTCGATCAACTTCCAGACAAATTCAAGCTGACCTTCATGCACAGGGTATAACCATGTCAGCTCGCACTATACGGCACCATCTGAATGAAAAGGGACGCTAAGGTAGGAGACCCAGGAGGACCCCACTACTGACACAGAAACACAAAAAAGCCAGATTGAAGTTTGCCAAACCTTACCTGAGGAAGACAAAATCCTTGTGGGAGAATGCGATGTGGACAGACGAAATAAAATTACAGCTTTTTGGTAAAGCCCATCATTCTACTGTTTTCAGAAAAAGAAATGAGGCCTTTAACCACCTGCTGTCTGGCCGTTGTAATTAAACGGCCAGACAGCGGGTTCTTGAGAGCGGGTGGGCGTCTTTAGACGTCCCATCCGGCTCGTGACCGCTGCTAGGCGGCACGCACAAGCGGGAAATCGGCTTTGAATGTAAACAGCCAGCAATGGCTGTTTACATACAAGCGTTTGGGCATCTGTAGAGTATATTACATCACTTCCTGCATTCCTCTGTCACTCTCTGGTACAGAAACCGGAGAGAAGCTGGTGAAGAAGATCTAAATCCCATAAAGCAACTGTGGAGAGATCTCAAAACAGCAGTTGGGAAAAGGAACCCTTCCAATCTGAGAGACCTGGAGCAGTTGGAGAAAGATGAGTGCTCCAAAACTCCTGTAGAGAGGTGTAAGAAACTCATTGATGGTTACAGGAAGCGACTGATTTCAGTTATTTTTTACCGAAAGCTGTGCTACCAAATATTAATTGAGGGTGCGAGTAATTTTGTCCAGTCCATTTTTGGATTTTTGCATGGAATGTGTCAGATTTGGCTTTTTTTCTCCACTTTTTGTGCCATACCAATACAAACAAAAGAAATAAACATGAGAATGCCTAAACATTTGTAATTGCAACAATTTTCTGGGCAAAGTGATGCATTATCTGACAGAAATGCAGGGGTGCCAAGATGTTTGGCCATGACCAAGTGTAAGTAGCTGCTGGGGCCACCACTACAGCCCAACACTGGCTTAAAAACATAGAGAAAATGCACAGAACTTTAGTGCTACTACATATTCTATCATTGGCACAGGTTTACAGCTCTGTGATGCAGCACCAGTTCTTTCGGAGCTGAATGATACCCAGTGTTATTCAACCCACTTCTTATCAGCCCAAGGTATTAAGGTTACACACCCTGGGAAGGCATCATTAAGTTGCACTGGGCTCAGAGGAGAATACTACAGAGAACTGTGATCAAATCATTGCATGAGCAATATTCAGGACTGTCCCCTGCCAGAGGAGGAGAAAAGGAGGAGGAAGAGAACCTGTGACATCCTATAACTGGACAGAAGACCTCAGAAAAGAAAGTATTAAAAAAAAAAACACAGGTGGGATGGGCCCAGCCCGGTGCGGGGAAAAGAAGCAAAATAAAGCCTGTTGATTTACTCTTCATGGGCAAAGAACACGTTTGCTTTAACAGTTTTCAATGAAGTCTGATTATTTTTAGAACAGAGTCATCTCTTAGAACAGAATCTCCTCTATCATTTCAGCACTGAGATCCTTGACTAAGGTGAACCAGTTTTTGTCAATAAACAGGGTACACTGAACTCTGGTAAGTGGCTTCTTGTTGTTGGCTTGTATCCATGGTTCCCAAACTTACCTAGAACCAGTGAGTACAGAAATATGGGAGCTGCATTTTCTGACACATTTTTAAAGACGTCATCTGAACAGCGGTCACCTGATCCTGGCCTTGGTACCCAACGAGTCACTAACATGGAACTCACATGCTGCCAGTAAAGTTGAATAGTCTTAACTTCCGCCTTACAAGGCCATTCTATGTGAGCGACTCAAAAGGTCGTGAGATCAGGATCACAACACTGGAGCCTGCACCTTTAAAAGCCAGGTCAGCTGCGGTAGCTTCTTTATATCAATCCTCACAGGTTCCTTTTAAGTAGTAAATCGTTAATATATCCAGGAACCAACGTGGCAATCAGAAAGTCTATTCAGTCCATTTACATTGGAATTCCAGCTAATACGGATAGAGTGGGGGTTAGGGTTTAAAGTTCCATCAGGTTTTCACTTCTGTCTGTCAGAGATTTGCTGCAGAGATTTTCCTTCACTTCCAATCCCATCTCCAAGACAGGATGTTAAAAGGTTTAAAATTATTTCTGTGACCCCAAAGAAGAGTTTTTGTTGGAATTCTATTTAAACTTGCAGCCAGAAACGTTTCACAGAACATGGAAACATCTCGCCTACATTTTTGCAGATTCAACACCAATCAAAAAATAAAGATATAGGCAACCAAGTGGATTTAGCAAGTATGATAAGCAGCCACTCAGGAAGATTTTAGGGATCAATTCAAAGCATCTAAGCAAGTTGCTTGCATTCCATGGCAAAGTTTAAATGCTGAATTTTCATATTTTACTAATGGAGTACCTTTCCTTAAGCATCTATGACTTATAATATATGCCTTGATACTAAAGGTACAAACTACTTAAAGGTCAAGTGAGCATTCCTATAGCCCAAGACAAAGACACATTTTGGATTTCACCTCTAAAAACTGCTTCATTCGTCCAAGCAACATTTTAATCATACTGCAAAATACATTAGTCTCCTGTCACATGAGAACACCATTCATAGTTTGTCAGTGTCAGGCAAATTCTTGTCAGGTTAGCCAGGTACTCTGGGAATATTCTAAAAAATGATTTCTGGCCATCACATCACATGTACCACCACAAGTGAATGCTTCACATAACAAGTGACTAGCAACTGATGAAAAAAAATATTTTATGTTGAGGGAAAAATATAAAGAGCATGAATCAACGTCAGTAAGAACAAATGGATGGGGAATTAGTACACGTGAAGGGAAGTGTGGTAAACGTGAAACAATTCAAATGATTAGTCAAGGTCACCTTAGAGCTCAGCATACTTCCTTTAACTAAGATTCAGTCTGATGTTTAGAGCTAATGTAGACAGGCTTCAGACTCACAAGCAGATCAAATGAAGCATGCTTTGAGGGAGATATCTTGCATTCAAGCTGCTTTTAAGCTGCTTCTGAGTTGTTTTTTTTACATTCATGTTTACTTGTAATGTGGAAAAGAACAGAAAAATAGGACATGATGAATTCTGCCAAACAAAGCAGCAATAGATGCAAGGCATGCACTGATCTGCAGCAATTTAGCATCCTTCTACACTGGGGGTTAAAAGTTACACCAAATTCAGGCGTTAAATCTTAAAAATGCATTCAAGTACCCCAACTATTAACACAAATCTATCTTAGTTGTGGATCTCTCAGCTGTAGATCCTCAAATCACCTCTGAATTGGTGCTGACACTGTCCTTCCTTCTGGAGGGGGGCTACTTTTGTTCCCCATGGTCCCTGTGTGTGTTATAAAGTAGCCACTGCTCCAAGCTCGCTTCTGTGATGGACTACAATCCCAGGTTTAGTTTAGTCATTTGTATTAAGATTGTACAATTGTCCAAACTGTCCTACAAAATCTGCCCTCTGATAAATGAATGTTATATTTAACATACTTTACTGCAGTATTAGTCCTTCAATTTAAATGTTTTTGTTTTTTTTAGACATTTTCTTGTTCTTGACAACTAATCTTGGCAAGCAACCTACTGCTTTCCAACAGTTTCATTTGATGAATAGAGAAGTATTAGTGAAAGTTTCATACATGAGGTAATCCCATACTCAGGAGAAGTATACATTCTGGGGTGCTATTCTGCATATGACTTTGCTGCATTTGAGAAATAACTTAAAATGACAAATTTTAATTTCATCATTTCCCAAAAATTTGTGGCAATAAAAGAAATTTTAAAGACTTGCCATGTCTTTAAACAAATACAATGTCTGCTTTCCTAAAAGGAGTCTTCTTGGGAATGTTTGTACTGTGCTTGCACTTTAGACTTTCTAAAAATGTAATGGACAGTCAGGGAATCAGATGCATAATTTAAGGCCCCTAAAAGCCCTAAAAGTATACACATTTCTATTTTTTTTCCCGCTGAACCCGCAGGATGAATGAAAAAAGAAAAGAACAGAAACCTCCATCTATGCTCAAATTAATCCCCCACTGTGTGCATTGGTTAGTGGCCATTGTCAGAATACCTGAATGGAGCCAGCAGTTGATTAGCTCCATTTGGCCAAGAATTTGACAACCGGATCAGCTAATCAAGGAAAGCCAGGCGGAAGGGTGCCGACAGCTTCACCCATGCAGTGCGTTTTGGACGGTTCATCAGGAACGGGTCAAGAATTGTCCCATATATACCCTACTTAAAGGTGAGCCTTGGATTTTGGACATCCCCGATGTGGCTGGTCAGCAAGAAAGTCTCACACATGTGGTATCCCCATACTCAGGAGTAGTAGCAGAATGCGTTTTGGAGTGTAGTTCTAAAAATCCCCATGCTGTATGTGAGAAATTACTTGTTAAAAGCATGACTTTGTGAAAACAATGTGCAGAACTTGCATTATATTCATTATAGGGTCACTTAATGTAGGTCTTAAAAGGACACTATAGTTAATTTTTTTAAATTTATCAAATGTTATACTTTGTTAATTTTTGGTTCCCCATGTGTTGAATATGTGTTGGGAAGTCCAATTACTGCTGCAGGGTTTGTCGGATAGTATTAACATTACATTGAGCTTTGTGGCAGGGCAGATGGGATTTGCTGCCTGTTTTAAACAGCAACCCAATCAGACCTAGAAACTCGGTACCAAGAACTTTACTGATCACCAGTATATATTAAAGAGCGCAAAAGGCAAACTGCCCCTTCATTATACACAGTCATACATGAAAACTTGTATAATCCAGTGAGCCTGAGCTTTACTTTGGAGGGAGGAGAGGTACAGTCGAATTTAGGGAATGGATAAAATACTGGTGTTTTAAGGATATGGGTCTTTGCTGGACCCTTTTGGCCTAAATTGGGGCAACACAAGACTGATATACACAATTTTAGTTATAAATAGGGAGCCCAATAGCTATGCACAAGCAACTAAAAAAAAAAAACACAGGCAGACCACTAATAATATAGAGGCAACTGTGAAAAATTTCCAGGCAAACCATTAAAACAAATGGCAACTGTCTATGATACACCATGCTTTAGTAAACTGATTGTCATTCAGTTAGAGTTTACATCTAATTAAGAAACTGCCTGCACAACTCACTTTCTGTGTTGATCAGTGGATTTGTTTAAGAGCAAAAGCCAGAGAGCTGAGCAATGAAACAGTAAGGGGTGTTCATCATTCTTCTCTGGAAGGTGCTGCCCAGAAACTGCCATTCAAACATTGATCGGTGTTGTGCTTACTAGTTAGAGAGGGTAGTAGTAACTTTTGCATTGCTTTGTATTATTGCCCTGCCCATGAGCACCTTTCCTCTTGCTAGTTTTAAATGGGTACGAGCAGCTTTCTTGGAATCACTGAATTGTGCAGACACACACTTGGGGTCTTAAAACGAACTTGAGTGGTGTGTGGCTTCTGGTGAGTTGCTGTACCTTTAAAGAGGTAAGCCTGCTGTCAATTTATGAATTGATATATGTTTATCATAGTCAGGGACTTGGACAGTTATGAGTTAGGGCCCGTTCACACCAGTTGCAGTGTGCTCCAGCACGATTCTGGCCAGAACGCACTGCCTCACATTGCGTCTGGCTCACTTTTTAGTGGGGCAGGAAGGGGGGTGTGGCGGGCCATTGATGTTAATGGCACCGTAGCTACATTGTGCCTGTGGTCCGGTGTGATCAAAATGCTGCAAGCACTATTTTGATCGGACCGCAGGCTAATGTACCTTGCGATCCTGTGTGGGCGATCGCATTGCGTTCACAACTCACATGACTCTATTGAACCAGCCTCCAATAAAAGGGTTCTTAAGCTGGCCCCACACTGCAATATTTTCTTTGGGCTGAACAACGAAAATATTACAGATTCCTCCACCAACACTCAAGAGCGTTGATTGAGGAATAGCCCGCTGTCTGCATTGTATTCTGATGGCAGTTGCCAGTAGAGGTGCACCGAAATGGATATTTTAAAACCAAAACAAAACCGAAATAAAAAAAATTGTCAGGCCGAAACCGAATTTTTTTAATTTTAATTTTTGTTTTTTTTATTAACGTAAAAAAATGTTAATATTTATTTTTAGTTATTAATTCATATTTATATTCACATAAATGTTTTACTTTACTTTGCTTCGGGAAAATATTAGGGTTCTAAACAGACCCCTGATATTTCCCTTTTAAAATAGAAAAAGAGATTGAGGACACAGAGTCCTCAATCTCTTTTTCTTTATCCCCTGTTATCAATGAACAGGAATCCTCTATGAGTGTTGCTGTTCATTGATAACATGAGGGCATGGTATGTTTACTATAACTACAACTAGGAATGAACAGGAGGGGATGCAGATCACTCCCATTCATTCATAATTGAGGATATAGTACACATACCATGTCTTAAATTATCTACAAACACTCAGCGATCACAGCGATCGCTGCTCTGGGACACAGAGCAGCGCCCAGCGGGGAGGAGAGAAAGCAGGGATGCACCGATGTATCGGCAGAAAAATTGCAGTTTCTGCATTATGCCAAAAGTGCCATTTTCGTCCGATATGTTTGGCGGCCGATATATCGGTGCATCCCTAGTTGCCAGCCGCTGTCAGAATACTCAAACAGAGGCGGCAGCTCATTACCTGCCAGCTTGGTTCGTTCGACGATTTTCTGACCGCCTCCTTCGATCAGCTGAACTGGACGGAATTCTTATAGTGTATGTCCAGCTTTCATTTCGTCCGGTTCCTTTAGCTTCCAAACTGTCAGTCCATGTGTAATGCACACTGT
The DNA here is from genome assembly GCF_000935625.1 of Nanorana parkeri. Classification (NCBI taxonomy): domain Eukaryota; kingdom Metazoa; phylum Chordata; class Amphibia; order Anura; family Dicroglossidae; genus Nanorana; species Nanorana parkeri. Next base: position 784,545 of record NW_017306284.1, on the reverse strand, counting down.
TTTCAGTAACGTGCTTGGTGCTCATCTCATGCTGTATTGACAATGGAAAACAGTATAATACCTCAGTAGAATCCTTGGCAGCTCATGACTGTTCTGTTCAATCGAGGCTGCTTAACCCCCGTGAGCCTTCCCTGCTGATTCTGTTCGTTCTAATGAGTGTTCATGCACTACGCAGCAGGCATGAATAAACCATGATCATCCGGCTCACTGAGTGCAAGCCTGTGATGTGATAACTAAAAATACTTTGCATAAGCCAAATACCTTTACACTCTTGCTTATGCTTTTATTTCATAGCTATATAACAAGGACAAAGGTGTGAAGCAAACCACAGAAACCACTCAGATTCATATTACATCAGGGTAACTAGTTTTTCTGTCAGATTTATTGCTCTGCACAACATTACTAACAGTTATGTAACTTAATTGCGCAGCACTAAACAACTTCCAATTTGCAAAGATAATTTCCATCAATCCCTGGCCCAGGGGAGATTACAGTTGCATAACCCTACTGTGATGCACTTGGGCCAAACCCAGTTTGCCTGAGTGTGAAGAAGTCAACTCCAAGCTGATAAAATCCATAGCAATTGAACTCAAAATACAATTATAACATTTTTCTCAACTGCACCTTTGATGTATGGCTGATTTTTCAGTGTCTGCCCAACCCCTCTGCTCCAATAGGATATTATAAGTAGATTAAAAAAAGTTAACCCTGAAAGGTAAGGTTGCATTGTTATAACAACTTAAGAGTAAGGATTCAGGTTACTGCATTCCCATTTGTGAATTTAAGCTAAAGCAGAACTTCAGTCAAAAATAATAAAAAATGTCTGCCTTTGCTGTAACACTAACCCCAAATCTGTGTCTGATCCCCAGACCCTTCCACCATGCAATACTTATCTTCCACCACTAGATGTCTCTAAAATTCCAGCTTGAATTAATTCTAGCATCATTCAACCTACTCCCTGGAGGTCAGACTGTCATGGACCCAGCCTGTGACTGACCAGTAAAGAAGAAGCATAGCATTAATGTGCTAAACTTTGTCACTCATGAACTGATTGGCTCATTTTGCTGCTTCTTCCTTTTACACTCTGAGCTCTGATGCATAGGAGACTGATACAAATTTAAATTAAGGTTACTTACTGTATAATGCTTGCATTAAAAAAAATACATATGATGGTGTATTGATTATTACAAAGCTGCATTCATTTGGATCTTTTATATCCTAGTCTAGAGTTTAGTTTTACATTAAATACATTATTTAATTATGTCCTATTGGGAATTCTGTTCACAAAAGAAAATCATTGCAATGGTTTAATACTGTCATGCAACAATATTGAACAGGGCTAAGAGTAGTATTCAAAAAGGATTTACCCGTAGCACCCTATTTTTTTTTATGAAGCTAACCTCAGAAAATCTATAATATGATATTGGTTGTCATGGATTGCAGTATTTTGCACATTATTAATGCTCTATGTACAGCTTTACTAAATATGATCAGAAGCATACAGATGTCAAGCACAGGAAAAATATACCATAAGAGCTATAAATCTTTCAATAGCTAGCCTGTTTGTAAATAAACTGAGAAAGCCAACTTACAACCAACTTCAGGCAGAAGGTCACAATCTGCTGACATTGACCTAAAGGTTGAGATCTGTAGGGCCAAGCATGGATGTAGTTCAACTACTCTGTGTCCCTCGGCTAGTTTACTAAACCCCAAGAAACATCTCTTTACTGATAACACTTATAATATGCACAATACCTCATAAAATATAAAAAAATAAAAATAAAAGAGTTTTCAAGGTATTAAAAGGAGAATTATGGGGTGAGTGAATTACACTCATCCTCATAATTCAAGCCGACCTGTGACAAGGAAAATGTCACAGGTCAGCTATATTGATCAGGAAGTCAGTGAACACATGCCACCGATCGCTGACATTTCCCAATCATCTCCCTGCAGAGACCGGTGACTGTCAGTCACTTCTCCCCACAGGGATTCCCCCCTCTCCGATCTTCTAGCTCTGACAGGAGGAATGAACGGGGAGGAGGCGGGCAGAGCTGGCTCTACCTCTAGATAGACAGACCCCACTGTCAATCAGCCAACGGGGTGGATCTCGACTGTATTGTCGCGATCCGTCCCGGCTGCAGCGACCTCAGTATATAGCTGGCAATAGCTTGCTATATACTGAGTTTTGGGTCACGGGAGGTGGTTAGTATATGTCCTCCCAGGACCCTGAAGAGAACTATGGGATAAAAGGGTTACCCCACAGTTCTCTTTTAAGCATGTGGATCTAGATACATTAACTGTTCTTACCAATCAGAGTGTATGAGCATCTAAACGTCTAAACATTTTTATTGTAGGTTTATCGGGGCAAGGCTGTGGTATGCTACACTGCAGTATGAAAGGGAGAAGTTTAGCAGTAAGCAAAGAAGCTACAGGATGTCTTGACTCAGACAGTTTCAATTTCTTTTGAAGAAGTGAGTTCCACTAAGACATGTGTTGGCTGCTGCAGTGGGGGAATCCAGTGAGCATGTCCACATGCATGTCTATATATCAGAGGGAGCACATTAAAGTAAATATGACATTTATAAGTCTTGAGGTCTTCAAATATGACTATCGTGCTGTACCTTTAAAGAGGAAAGGGGTCTTTAAAGCCCTTGAGTAAATTGGAGGTGCTAATATAAATACCTGTAACAAATAAATAAATACTGTGAAAGGGAGTTAAAGAGCATGGTCAAAGCAGTTTCCCTGCCTGGGGCTGTGGAGCTGGCAGAGGGTGCAATCTCTGCTATTCCTGTTACAAATTCACTACATCCAATTAGCATCTGTGCAGTAGTCCAACATATTAAAAATAGTGTGTTTAAATGATTAAGCATCCTTAACTATGAGTTCTGATCCAATACGATAATTTCTTTCATAGCATCTTGTTCAAGAAACTGCATCTATTGCTGCCAGAAGATTCCCAAGAAGCACAAATTGGTGTGTAATATTTTTGGTTACCATGTATCACAGTAAATAAAAAAACACCCAAATGCTTCATAAAAGAGCCATACTGTAATTCCATCTAAGAGTTCCAGTGACATTATTAAACTGCAGAGCGTTTGCTGCTGCGGTTTATGATATCATCAGATATCCCCAGTGGAATTTACAACCTTATTACAGGCGATGGGGTGTAGATTATTCTCTGCATGATGCTGACAGTGAGTGAGGTATGGCCTGCACTGAGATTGGTGTAAGATTTCCTGGAGAGGCCTGGTGCAGATTCATGACACATGAGTTTGTTGTGGAGACTCGCACCTCGTCTCGACTTTGTGTAAGCGCAGAGAGCTGTTTTCTCCTCATTGCTAAAAATAACTGCTAAATCATGATGTCTGGGTCCAAACTGCAAGCCCAAAGAAAACAAAAGTATTTGTGAACTTTGGAGAAGAACGAAGGAGAAAAAAAAGGAAGTATCACTATTTTCAAAGTCCGTGAAAACATTATGCTCATGTCTACTGAATCCAGTGCTAGGGAGACTACTGGGCCATTGGCAAAGACCACATTTTTATACCCTCAGAAGTGAGGAACCAAAATTCTTCCCTACTGAAAATTTACTTTAATCCATGTAAATAATATTTTTCCAGGATCCCATCTCCACCGCAATAAACTTGACTGCTGAGAAACATAGGCATAAAGCCATTATAACCAATTAGAATATATCCTTGCCCTAAGACAAGATGACAAATCAAACCTAAGCTCCAAGAAAACACTAAAACACACCAACAAATGTTATTTATGTAAAACATTTAATTCATTTTAAATACAATTAGTAAAGAAACATTTCAATTTCAGCCCCCTTTAACCCCCTGTGCAGTAGAACGTAGTTTGGGAGAGGCAGTACTGAGATGTTCTGCATTTCTATCTGCTAACAAGGAATATACTGACTGGAAGAGAGTGTGAAATGAGCTCATCAGTATTTTGCTATCCAATCACAGGCAGTGGACAGCAGAAAAAAGTTAGATAGTCAATGCGGATAGGACTGTGTAATTCTCATGACTGAATGGACAGGGCTATAAATCCTTCGGCAGGTACGATCCCCTGGACTGGAATTTCCGCAGTACACTGAAAAGAAAGTGGGAGTAAAATAAGCCCCATCATTGGTGTCACTGGCAGTAATAGTAACACCCCAGCATTGAGGTCAGTGACCACAATAATAACCCTCCGCATTGATGTCAGTGGCTGCAATAATTACCCACAGCATTCACATCAGTAACAGTC
>NW_017306284.1:753754-780187 GCF_000935625.1 Nanorana parkeri | reverse complement strand
CCAGTGGCATATTATGTGAACACACCCCTCGTACACTGGTAGTCAATGGCAATATTATTAAATCTCACACTGCACTGGTAGTCAGTAGCAGTGTTATTTAACCCTCCCCACCCACCCACACTGGTGGTTAGTGAGAGAAGGACAGGACAACAGAAAGCCCCTCTCTCCTCTTTTCCATAACAGAGAAGAGGTGTTTGTAGTCCTCAGAGACAGCTGGCAACAATATAATGGATATTAATGCAGCAGAGGTAGAGAGTAGAGAGCAGAGGTAGAAGCGTATCAGCTCACACGATTACTCACAGGATCGAAAGGTTGTTTTTTTTTTGTATCAAACAGCTATAACAAATTACTTTCAATGGTATATTTAAATAGTACCAAAGGGACCAAATAAGAGATGTTCATTAATAGGGTGTACATACCCTTTAAGTGATCAATCGCAGTATTCACTAGCCCTTTCACTACAGTAAGAAAACACAAACAAACTACAGTGGACAAAAGGGCTCATCTTCCATTTAGACAGAAATCATTTTTTTTTCTTCTAAACTTACAGTTTTAGTCGTAACAACAACCGAAAAACAACAAGCCTTCGTTTGACGATATGTTTATTATAAAACATGTAATGGTATTAAGTGATCATTATAAATCCCTGATAAATAAAAATGACATATTAGCTCATGTAAAGTAGAAAGTGAGTAACTGGCTGGCACTATGCATCAGATGTCATTACAGATGAAATATGAGGTGTCACAAGGTATAAGCTACATAAACATTGCTGCATATGGTGCTAATTTTAGAGTCACAAAAATTCCATTCCTTCCTGAATTCTGATGCACAATAACAATTCTGCTAATCATTTCGATCCCTGGGTTATGATGAAGTAATCTCCAGATTTACAAGATAAGTGGATTGACATATGAGACACGCTTGAGCCAACCTTGATTTTTCGAAAGATTATTATTCTTCTAATGATGCTGCGAGGAAATGATTTGTCAATCATAGCGAGTGCCGTTATATAATCATTTTAGATGGTGAGGGGTTGAAAGAAATCCACGTATCACTCTCCCAGTTGTATTAACTGGATGACAAGATTAATTATTCTGTAAATGTATTCTTCCTGACAAGAAAAAAGGCCAAAATGGGGTTGATAAAACCAAAAACTATTAACTAAACAGCTTTTCTGGTAAAGAGTTGAAGTGTATGCAAAGCCTAAGCTTATTTTTAGTTTGGGATAGCGTGTGAAAGGGTTAGAACATCTGTTTGGTTTTTTTGCTGTCTCTTTCCCAGCCTGGTGGATTCACCCTCTCTAACTGATCTGGTGGCTATTGTCACGGAGACAGAAAATGACTAATGATTTGTCACCAGAACCAGTAGTAAAGGCAAATCTTCCAATAGCGTCTGTTATTCCATAGACAGGAAATTATCCTCACTTTGTGGAGATTTATTTTTCCTGCTGTGTTTCTGAAATGTGACAGGCAGAAAAAAAAAATCCCAATTTGTTTAAAAAATTTAAGTATTTGGCTATAGAAACACTGTAAACTCTTTCACCTACTCATTGTAGCAAGAGGATGTTCTGTGATACACAGCCAACAGGTCATTCAGACCCAAATGAGAGTAAAGGAATGTTTAAAGTTGGAGCTGTAATATGTGATCAACACTGCTGAGATAGATGGGTGTTAGTATGACCATAGCTGGACTAGGTCCATCGAACCTTGTTTGATGGCCTTTTCACGCACAAGCACCAGTACCCATAACATCAACTCATTCAAGGTACTTTGGTTTCTTTCCACAAAAGAGTTAAAGTTAAGGAACTAGTTGAAATGACATTTCAAGCTGGGAAATCTTTGTGGAATAATGAGGATCTACAACTATCTAAGCTGCTTGTTATCACTTTCTCGGAGACCAGAAAAGGTCTCTAATTGGAAGTATTTCTTGACTTCATTAAGTTGCCTATGGCCAACTTTAGGACAAAATCCAAATATTTCAAAGAGCATGCACTGCTAAATAATTATTGGTTCTTTTTTTTTGGATGGTGGATGTACTAGTTTTTATAATGTTGTGTCGATTAAACAAAAACTACTGTGTTTTGTCTACACTTAACAGTATCACTTTACCAACAACAACATAAAAGCATTTTTATGTTAATATATATTTTTTAATTCTGTAACAAAAAACTGTTTTTGTACTATATAAATGGAAGTGTACCAATAATAGACATTTTAATGTAGCAGAAACATGGATTAGGGTTGATTTCAAAAACTCGATGCTGATACAGTAACAAAAATGGGGGTATTATATGTCTATGTGCCTGCTTAATTAGCTCTTCCTGTGACAAATAAAAAAATAAAAAAAAAGTAGTGCACAACTATTCCAGAATGTGGATCCAGCATGCTTGAATCTGAAGTTATGTTCACTACAGCATTTTAAACTGTTTTGAACATTGGCGCAAATGTTTCATTCTTTTAACGCACTGGATTAGACCATTTTAGAAGGTCAGATCACAGAGCACATTTAAGATAATTAGGTGTAGCTGCTGTAAAACCTCATCATAACACTGTTAATTTGGTTCTTGGAAAATGCACCAATACTTATACCACAACATTTACCTAATTTTCCTTTGTTAATTACTACATTGTTCGGGCTTATGTCATTGGGCAAATGCAGCTTGCTTTCAAGTACATTGACCATCTAAAATCAGTTTGAGACAAATGTGAGATCATTCAGTGTATCTGAGCTGCAAGTGACCTCCTTCCGACCTACCAACGTCCCCTTTATGCTCCAGTGTGTCTGAGAAATGCTTAGCTGCACAGGCACCACCAAGGTTGCCATATGTCTGAAAGACCAGCTGGCCATGCAGACATGTGGCTTCCACCGAAGAACAGAATTTTCACCTATGATGGTATGTATTTCAGCCCTAATTGTAATCAAGACTGTAAACTTAATTTTAAGTTGTATGTCTGGGAAGAAAAGAAAACATATATTCAGTACATCTCTGCAAAATATGCACAGTTGTAAATGTTTTGACACTTTAAAATGCGGCAAGTACAAGTACTGGTTAATCTTGCCAGAAATAGTAATCTCATAATTTGCTGTAGTGATCTGACTGCAGCATTTATATCGGAAGCAGTGTTGTCAACCCTACCAGAGTTCTCCAATGCTGGACTAATGAACTAAACTATGACATCACATTCTAGCTGGGTGCTGGGCATTAAAACAAGTATTCCATATAGCTTCCCTATTGGTTAGCTGCACTGCTTATGTGATTTTTGCCACCTTAGCATTTATGGCTGCTAGTCTGCTGTATTGTGCAACCACTATACAAGAGGTATATGCTTTGTAAATGCAGGAAATGCGTATAAATTGTTTGCCACCTGTTCACAGCTTCTGCATAATTATTTTCCCTTTTTCCATACAAAGGAAATATAGAAAATCTATTTAATCTATTTGTAGAATGATATCTATTATCAAAACACCTTAAATAATGATCCTCAACAACATAAACCAAAAGAGAAAACAATATTCATCAAAAAGAAAAAAAATATGGAAAAAATCTAAAAGGCCACATGTAAATAATTAATATGCAGCCACCTACTGCTCTCGATTGTGAAAATGGCCCTGTTGTATTGGAGGACCATTATAAAAGGTCAAACATCTGTGAAAAAACACACTATTCTCTGGAGATTACAAATTAATGCTATTTAAATACTTCTGGGAAGATCCTACTGAGTGTAATTGCCAGTTCTCAGTTCTGATCAGCTGATGTTTATAAAAGAATATTTTTGGTACAAAAGAAATATTTGAGATCAGCAGTTCTAATGAAATATTTATTTGTACTCATCAAGAATTCTAAACAGTGTTCTGTCAGCAAGTATGTATGTTATATTAAATAATGAGGAGCACTTTTGAAGAATACAGTATTGGAAACCATGAATAATTCCCTTTAAAATACATGTTAACATTGTAATCCTTGTTGTGTGAGTTAAACACACATAAAGCTATACATGGAGGGGTCCTTTAAAAAAAATGAGGTACAGTTCTCAAAAAATATTCCACGGCAATCAATTCTCATATATGCAAGTAAGATACCTATATGTGCCAGCTTCTATGTTTTGAAAATGCAGTCTAGAATGCCTACTGATGCAGGCGTGTAGGTGACCAATGGATTATGCAAGGGATGACAATGCTCAGAATCAAGTGACAAAAGCCAGAAACAAGTGCTAAAAGTACTGAGAAAATAATTGAGGGGTCCCTGGTTTGAATCCTGGCCAGAACACTATTTGCAAGGAGTTTGAATGTTCTCCCTGTGCTTGCATGGGTTTCCTCCGGGTACTCCGGTTTCCTCCCACACTCCAAAGATATGCTGGTAGGTTAATTGGCTCCCGTCTATATTGGCCCGGCATTTATGCATGTGAGATAGGGACCTTAGATTGTAAGTTCCTTGAGGGCAGGGACTGATGTGAATACACACTATGTATCATTTTTTTTTCTTCTAAACTTACAGTTTTAGTCGTAACAACAACCGAAAAACAACAAGCCTTCGTTTGACGATATGTTTATTATAAAACATGTAATGGTATTAAGTGATCATTATAAATCCCTGATAAATAAAAATGACATATTAGCTCATGTAAAGTAGAAAGTGAGTAACTGGCTGGCACTATGCATCAGATGTCATTACAGATGAAATATGAGGTGTCACAAGGTATAAGCTACATAAACATTGCTGCATATGGTGCTAATTTTAGAGTCACAAAAATTCCATTCCTTCCTGAATTCTGATGCACAATAACAATTCTGCTAATCATTTCGATCCCTGGGTTATGATGAAGTAATCTCCAGATTTACAAGATAAGTGGATTGACATATGAGACACGCTTGAGCCAACCTTGATTTTTCGAAAGATTATTATTCTTCTAATGATGCTGCGAGGAAATGATTTGTCAATCATAGCGAGTGCCGTTATATAATCATTTTAGATGGTGAGGGGTTGAAAGAAATCCACGTATCACTCTCCCAGTTGTATTAACTGGATGACAAGATTAATTATTCTGTAAATGTATTCTTCCTGACAAGAAAAAAGGCCAAAATGGGGTTGATAAAACCAAAAACTATTAACTAAACAGCTTTTCTGGTAAAGAGTTGAAGTGTATGCAAAGCCTAAGCTTATTTTTAGTTTGGGATAGCGTGTGAAAGGGTTAGAACATCTGTTTGGTTTTTTTGCTGTCTCTTTCCCAGCCTGGTGGATTCACCCTCTCTAACTGATCTGGTGGCTATTGTCACGGAGACAGAAAATGACTAATGATTTGTCACCAGAACCAGTAGTAAAGGCAAATCTTCCAATAGCGTCTGTTATTCCATAGACAGGAAATTATCCTCACTTTGTGGAGATTTATTTTTCCTGCTGTGTTTCTGAAATGTGACAGGCAGAAAAAAAAAATCCCAATTTGTTTAAAAAATTTAAGTATTTGGCTATAGAAACACTGTAAACTCTTTCACCTACTCATTGTAGCAAGAGGATGTTCTGTGATACACAGCCAACAGGTCATTCAGACCCAAATGAGAGTAAAGGAATGTTTAAAGTTGGAGCTGTAATATGTGATCAACACTGCTGAGATAGATGGGTGTTAGTATGACCATAGCTGGACTAGGTCCATCGAACCTTGTTTGATGGCCTTTTCACGCACAAGCACCAGTACCCATAACATCAACTCATTCAAGGTACTTTGGTTTCTTTCCACAAAAGAGTTAAAGTTAAGGAACTAGTTGAAATGACATTTCAAGCTGGGAAATCTTTGTGGAATAATGAGGATCTACAACTATCTAAGCTGCTTGTTATCACTTTCTCGGAGACCAGAAAAGGTCTCTAATTGGAAGTATTTCTTGACTTCATTAAGTTGCCTATGGCCAACTTTAGGACAAAATCCAAATATTTCAAAGAGCATGCACTGCTAAATAATTATTGGTTCTTTTTTTTTGGATGGTGGATGTACTAGTTTTTATAATGTTGTGTCGATTAAACAAAAACTACTGTGTTTTGTCTACACTTAACAGTATCACTTTACCAACAACAACATAAAAGCATTTTTATGTTAATATATATTTTTTAATTCTGTAACAAAAAACTGTTTTTGTACTATATAAATGGAAGTGTACCAATAATAGACATTTTAATGTAGCAGAAACATGGATTAGGGTTGATTTCAAAAACTCGATGCTGATACAGTAACAAAAATGGGGGTATTATATGTCTATGTGCCTGCTTAATTAGCTCTTCCTGTGACAAATAAAAAAATAAAAAAAAAGTAGTGCACAACTATTCCAGAATGTGGATCCAGCATGCTTGAATCTGAAGTTATGTTCACTACAGCATTTTAAACTGTTTTGAACATTGGCGCAAATGTTTCATTCTTTTAACGCACTGGATTAGACCATTTTAGAAGGTCAGATCACAGAGCACATTTAAGATAATTAGGTGTAGCTGCTGTAAAACCTCATCATAACACTGTTAATTTGGTTCTTGGAAAATGCACCAATACTTATACCACAACATTTACCTAATTTTCCTTTGTTAATTACTACATTGTTCGGGCTTATGTCATTGGGCAAATGCAGCTTGCTTTCAAGTACATTGACCATCTAAAATCAGTTTGAGACAAATGTGAGATCATTCAGTGTATCTGAGCTGCAAGTGACCTCCTTCCGACCTACCAACGTCCCCTTTATGCTCCAGTGTGTCTGAGAAATGCTTAGCTGCACAGGCACCACCAAGGTTGCCATATGTCTGAAAGACCAGCTGGCCATGCAGACATGTGGCTTCCACCGAAGAACAGAATTTTCACCTATGATGGTATGTATTTCAGCCCTAATTGTAATCAAGACTGTAAACTTAATTTTAAGTTGTATGTCTGGGAAGAAAAGAAAACATATATTCAGTACATCTCTGCAAAATATGCACAGTTGTAAATGTTTTGACACTTTAAAATGCGGCAAGTACAAGTACTGGTTAATCTTGCCAGAAATAGTAATCTCATAATTTGCTGTAGTGATCTGACTGCAGCATTTATATCGGAAGCAGTGTTGTCAACCCTACCAGAGTTCTCCAATGCTGGACTAATGAACTAAACTATGACATCACATTCTAGCTGGGTGCTGGGCATTAAAACAAGTATTCCATATAGCTTCCCTATTGGTTAGCTGCACTGCTTATGTGATTTTTGCCACCTTAGCATTTATGGCTGCTAGTCTGCTGTATTGTGCAACCACTATACAAGAGGTATATGCTTTGTAAATGCAGGAAATGCGTATAAATTGTTTGCCACCTGTTCACAGCTTCTGCATAATTATTTTCCCTTTTTCCATACAAAGGAAATATAGAAAATCTATTTAATCTATTTGTAGAATGATATCTATTATCAAAACACCTTAAATAATGATCCTCAACAACATAAACCAAAAGAGAAAACAATATTCATCAAAAAGAAAAAAAATATGGAAAAAATCTAAAAGGCCACATGTAAATAATTAATATGCAGCCACCTACTGCTCTCGATTGTGAAAATGGCCCTGTTGTATTGGAGGACCATTATAAAAGGTCAAACATCTGTGAAAAAACACACTATTCTCTGGAGATTACAAATTAATGCTATTTAAATACTTCTGGGAAGATCCTACTGAGTGTAATTGCCAGTTCTCAGTTCTGATCAGCTGATGTTTATAAAAGAATATTTTTGGTACAAAAGAAATATTTGAGATCAGCAGTTCTAATGAAATATTTATTTGTACTCATCAAGAATTCTAAACAGTGTTCTGTCAGCAAGTATGTATGTTATATTAAATAATGAGGAGCACTTTTGAAGAATACAGTATTGGAAACCATGAATAATTCCCTTTAAAATACATGTTAACATTGTAATCCTTGTTGTGTGAGTTAAACACACATAAAGCTATACATGGAGGGGTCCTTTAAAAAAAATGAGGTACAGTTCTCAAAAAATATTCCACGGCAATCAATTCTCATATATGCAAGTAAGATACCTATATGTGCCAGCTTCTATGTTTTGAAAATGCAGTCTAGAATGCCTACTGATGCAGGCGTGTAGGTGACCAATGGATTATGCAAGGGATGACAATGCTCAGAATCAAGTGACAAAAGCCAGAAACAAGTGCTAAAAGTACTGAGAAAATAATTGAGGGGTCCCTGGTTTGAATCCTGGCCAGAACACTATTTGCAAGGAGTTTGAATGTTCTCCCTGTGCTTGCATGGGTTTCCTCCGGGTACTCCGGTTTCCTCCCACACTCCAAAGATATGCTGGTAGGTTAATTGGCTCCCGTCTATATTGGCCCGGCATTTATGCATGTGAGATAGGGACCTTAGATTGTAAGTTCCTTGAGGGCAGGGACTGATGTGAATACACACTATGTAAAGTGCGGCGTAAACTGTTGGCACTGTAAAAATACATGTAATAAATATTGATGTGAAGGATTATATAAACTTAGATGAAAGGTAAAGTAAATAGACTTGGCACAGAAGCAATGTTAACCGAATAGCATTATCAGCTCAATTGTGATTTGATGGGATGCCTGTAACTTTAAAGCAGCCCTCCTGTATTTAGGCTGTTTTTATTAAATGAGTAACTATGGCTAAGCTGCCCACAGGAACTCACACCAGCCCATAGACACTATCACAGAGACAAATGCTTTTGGCAAATATTATTGTCATACAGCCAACCCAGGACTGTTCCAACCCACCACTTCCTTTTTTTCTGTGAAAATACATAAACCCATTTAGGCACCATAAAAACTGCTCCACTTTATATTTTCACCTCCAACCACTGTGTCTGTTTTATCCAACAACGGAGCACCTATGCTACATAGACTGGTCTGTTATAAGCACATAACAAGATCGTCAAGATTTCGCTACTCCAAACATAAAAACTGTGCGTATAAGCTGTTTAACAAAACGAGCAAAATAGGAGTAATATTTAAATCAAAACAGAACCTGAGTAGCAGAAATAATAAGAACGGATGGATTTTAATTATAGAAACATTAAATCTCTAACACAGGGTGTATTTGTGAAAAGCCCAAAGGTGCCTCAACATGTTTGCACAGCTGACCCACTAAAAGCTCCCGATATGTATTTTTTTTTATCCAAAGAAGAGAGCATACCTGTTACGGTTTTTGTTTTGACAGGGCTGCTGGCATACTCAGACGGTTGATTTGATGCCTGCTTTGCCAAAGGCGTGCTGCCAACTGACACCTCATCCTCCTTCTTCCTCGACAGTGGCATGGCAAGAGAAGCGGATCCCAGTGGCTGGGGAGGAAAAGAAGAAAAAAATAAACACTAGTGCTGCTCTTTTCGGCAGGTGAGCATAGCGAATGGAACAGTTAAGTGTTTCACAGGTTCACTTCCAGGGCAGCAAAAGAACTGAGCATTCTTACGGCCAGAATGTTTAAATGGATGATGCCTCATTAAAAGAACCACAAGCACTAGTGGACAGAAGGGCACCAAACAGCAGAATATTTTGCTTACACTTGTGACTCCATTAAGAACATATGATAAAGTAAAAGTCCCAGGACAATCATCTGTTGTCAGCCTGCTTGAGTTCCGTACAAAGGTGTTGGGCGTTTTAACTGATCAAGCCCTCTTATCACAGGCTGAATAACCTGTTACACCTTGGCTCTTTTAACATATTCTTACTTTAAAACTCACAGCAAATGTTAACAGCACAGCTAAATCAAAGTTAATTTCTAAATTCTCATAAAGATATCTGCAGATGTCTTCTAATACAAATGTAGCGATATCAAACAAAGCAGTCCCAACATTCCTCTGTCCCAGCCTACAATCTCCTAAAGGAATGAGGAGTGAGCAAGAACAGCTGAAGGACATCAAATGGACGGCAATGTCTACCTCTCCTCCATTGCCTCTCAGCATTTCTTTTTGATTGACAGTCTAGCATCCAGTCACTGCTCTTCCCAGGGGGAAAAAAATGCACTACAGAAATGATGATTAGCATAGGACTGAGAGCTCCAGAGAAAGGTTCTGCTATGTGTAAGAAGGTTTATTTACATTTTTATTTTTGCAATATGTGTGCCTTGTGTTAACATGAATTGTGCCACATCCTAATGTGCATTGCATGTAGGTAGCCAATTAATTTTAAACGGGTGAATAAAAGGTGGTGTGCTGCATCGGGGGGGAAAATGCTGCATGCCCAAATGCACAGTAGTGCATTACCACATATCGTGGTATGCTGCAATGTATGTGTGTCAGAGTGGTGTTGCCATAGTGCACTGGTGTGCCATTTAAAATGAATGACACTGCAATGCACTAATGCATATAATGTGTGTTAACTTCCAATGCACAGCATAGCAAAAGTGTCTTTCAGACCTATGAGTTTTTGATTAATAAAGTCATTAGTGTTAGAGTAATATCTCCTGAATTAATATATTTGCTTATTGTGAAAAAGCAATTTTAAATACACCCCTATTTGAGAAAGTAGATCAAAACATAAAACCTGCACTATTCACCTAAACCAGTGGTTCTCAACCTTTCTAGGGCCAGGACCCCTTGGTAACATTTGCCAAGTTGTGGTGACCCCCAACCGTAAAATTTAGGGATGCACCAAAACTAGTATCTGATTGAGCTCTCAGGAGGCTATGCAGGCTCTCAGGTGACTAGTGGGACTCTCTGGTGGCATCCAGTGCGGCCTCTGTGGTGCCCAGTGTGGGCTTTGTGGTGATTAATCACTCACCTCCCCTCACTCCTGCCTGCTCCCCTCTCTCTGATCCTCTCCGGCCGCTGCTGCAGCGCCATCTAGGAGTACTGACACTGCTGCACTAGGAGGAGGCTGAGGAGCCTCTTACCTAGAACAGCACAAGGCACGTGGGGACCCCCTCAACTATGGGTTGCGACCCACAGGTTGAGAACCACTGACCTAAACAATAACATAAATTATTAAATACATTTAACAAACATATATTATTCATATGTACATACAGTATGTGCCCACCATATACCACCCACATAGAAAGTGGAAGGCAGGACTCCTGGCAAAGTCAAACAACCAAATGTGTTGGGAGTGGCCAGAAAAATACATCACTTCCGGTTCTCACTACTGTCGGAAGCCTGTGTACCGCTGGGTGGCATCATCTTGTGGTCTTGATACAGTGCCCGGGCCCGGTGGAGGCACTGGCTTATTACAATGCTTTATGAATAGTGCTCTGGTATACTAGCTGCATGTAAGTACATTTTGCTTCTTTTCTCTTAAATTAAATAAACGGAATAACACTATTAGATTTATTCCTGCGTATGTCTGTCTGTGGCATTTATGTGCATTGGTGTCTTTAAGAAAAATGAAGACATGATCTGTGCCTGGGAATCATCTGATGTGTTTTATGACCTTCTATAAGAAAAAGGTCAGCTTCATCTGGTGAGTTTGATTACATAATGCTGGATGATCACTTGGGAAATGCACTTTAATGCAGCAAATTACATTTTTCACAAGATATGAAACTTTTTTCACCTTTTAAGTGTAATTTGGACAATTATTTTAATTTATATTAAAAATGTTTAATCAGGTGGTTTTACGCTCTATGTTTAGTTGCTTTAGTGGGCACATACAGGTGAAACTCGAAAAATTAGAATATCGTGCAAAAGTTCATTTATTTCACTAATGCAACTTAGCCGTCTACCAGGAGATTTTGGAGCACTTCATGCTTTCTTCCGCAGACGAGCACTATGGGACTTCATTTTCCAGCAGGACTTGGCACCTGCCCACACTGCCAAAAATGTTCTGAGATTGTGGATCTGGGTTTTCATGAGCTGTAAGCCATAATCATCACAATTATGACAAATCACGGCTTGAACTATCTTGCTTTGCATGTAATGAGTCTATTTCAAATATTAGTTTCACCTTTTAAGTTGCATTAGTGAAATAAATGAACTTTTGCACGATATTCTAATTTTTAGAGTTTCACCTGTATGTACAGATAAAAATGTATATATCATAAATGTATTTTTATTTTGTTACTGTTTAGGTGAACAGGGACAGTTTTATGTTTGATTTATTTATTCAACCCTAAAGAGCTGAGGAAAGTTCTCCTCAAAAGAAGGCCCTTGGATTCGTACCCAATCTGACTATTGTAGTTTGGCCTGGATAATGAAGTAGGTTTCTTGAGGCTAAAATAATTCTTTGCTTTTCCGGTAGATATCTGGTCTACAAGAGCAGTAAGACATGTCCAATCCAACTGATTTCAAGCAACAGGAAAGGTCAGAGGGTTCATGAACAAAAACGTTCTGCTCAACATTTTGAAAGCCTAATCCACATACACAGTGCCCAAAATGCCCATGCCTTTTTAGTGTGTTCAAAGCACAGATGTGAACAGTCAACTGTGAAATGCGGCTTCCTGCATTAAAACACAAATTGCAGAATGTTATAACATGCATTGCGATGGTTGACAGTCCAATGCAAATAAACACATGCAATATCACAACACAATGTGAATTCGGCTTTAGACACCTATCAGTGACTAAACTTTTGGATGAAGTTGTGGTGTGTTGGAGGAATAGTACCACTTGGCAAACTTGAAACCTGCAGGAACTGGCCTGTCTGGTCTTCATATGACCTATGCGAACTGGAGGTCTGGTACTTCCATATTGGATAATTGTCAGACCTGGTTTCAATCTTTTCCCATTGCCTCCACATTCACATAGCTCCCCACTTTCTTCCATCACAATATATATTGGCAATGGACATGTCCCTGCCACACTCCCAGTTATGCGGACAATTAAGAATGTATATGTTAAAAATGAATGGTTAAACTCAGAATTGGTTTTCTTTCCACCATAACTTTTCCTTTATATTGCCTTTTAAACATAGAAAACAAGGCAATTAAGAGACAGCAACGTTTTTAGTGCTGAATAGTTGAATAGATACATCAGACGAAAAAAAACGGACAACTGAGGAGGAAAAAGAGGGCCAGGGGAATTTGGAACGGAGTTGGTGGGCAAATGCTGACATCATATTGCATTACATTATTAGCCGGATATTTTCAGGATGTGGGCTATAGTACCAGATCGGAACTGAATATGCCACAATAACACATATAATTTAATAAGTAGAGGTTCAGGTCCTTTACATCAGAAGGTGACATTTTTTAACTTTTCATTCTACAAAGCTTATTTGGCAATATTACACTGTTGAACTCTAATATTTATATGCAAGGTCTAATTTAAAGCATACCTGTCATATGTAAATTGCTGCAAAGGAGCATCCTTTAGGTCAGGGGTGGGGGACCTCCGGCCCTCCAGCTGTGGTGAAACTACAAATCCAATGATGCATGTCTCTGGGAGTCATGCCTGTGGCTGTGAGAATCTTGCAATGCCTTATGGGATTTGTAGTTTTTACCACATGTGAAGGGCCAGAGGTTCCCCACCCCTGCTTTAGGTAGTAAATGTCAGCTTCAGAATTCCTGTCCACCTCTCAACTACAGTCCCTGAAAGATTATATGCAAATGCTGACTTACTGAAAATGAATACTTACTGATAAACATGACACACTGTTTGAGCCTGACAATAGGGTATTCAGGTACTGAGCACTGCACTGTGTAATGAGGGAGAGAG
Source organism: Nanorana parkeri (assembly GCF_000935625.1). Taxonomy (NCBI): domain Eukaryota; kingdom Metazoa; phylum Chordata; class Amphibia; order Anura; family Dicroglossidae; genus Nanorana; species Nanorana parkeri. The sequence goes on along the minus strand of NW_017306284.1, from coordinate 766,571 downwards.
TATGCATGTTTGCCCCAAACCCAGGAAACTTGGGTTCTGCCAGGGGGCCACAGCAGCTCTTAGGGAAGGCAGACAGAGAGTAGCTGCAGTTAGTTGTCTATTTTACTTTTTATGGGCATATGACAGATGTGTTTTAATATTGATAAGATCAATGGGCCCAGGGCCTCCAGTGGGTTTGGAGGAAAAAGCAAGACTGCAGGCTTACTGATCTTGATTCTATTAAATATACTATTTACAGTATGCAGGGATAAATGTTACACAAATTCAAACAACTGATTTATTCTCTCTCCACCTCTCCACAGAAAAAAGTGTGAACATGAAATAAAAAATAAATGCAAGGATAATCGGTATCATGTGAACACAAGTGTATTCCGACAGATATCCAGCCGACAGCTTTCCTAACAATAGCAACAAAAGGGAAAACTGAGCTTCACTGATAAGTGTTCTTCTGCCAAAACTAGTATCATGGAATCATTTTTAGCTACAATATAAGTGTTGGTTCTTTACATTGTAAAACTAAAAGGCATATGTTTCAATACCATAGTACTTATGAATGTTGTTACTAAGTCAGACATGGAGTTTAAAGCTGAACTTCAGGCAAACAACTAAATACACATACGCAATATATACTGTATACAGTACGTGAGCTGCTTTACCTGCCAAATGATTTGTATTTTTTTCAATTGAGATCTAAGATTTACACAACTCTGCTATACAACACAGCCCTTTATTGGCAGGACAGGAGGCCTGTTTTTTCCCTACGCTGCAGATCCGCAAAACTAAACTATCTGCTGGTATGCTCTCTCCTCCTATTAGCATGTCTATGGCTAGCACTGCAGCACTTATGACTGGCTCCATCCGCTGTTTCATTCTCTCCCTGGCTAAGCTCTACTGTTCAGGTGACACCAAGTTAAATTCAGGTCTTTATACTCCTTAAAATAAAAAATTTATTACTAAATACAGAACCTCATTCATTTGTGTTACTTTAGATCTGGCTGGAGTTCAGCTTTAACACAGCTTTGTTAAAAGGACTAAGCTGATGTCTCATTAGATATAGCAGAGCAGTAATTAAAATATCAGATGATGATGAGAAATGACTAGCCCACTATGGACCATTACCTGTTGGGTCTGTCTCTCCCCTTTTTTCTGAGGCTGGTAGAGAAGCCATGTGTATATCACTGGGTCCACATTTACTGCTAACCCTTGTATGCTCGCCAGTAACACACCACCTAGAAAGAAAAACCAAAGATCATCATGTGAATCACCAACTCAATAACATAGTCCAGCTTAGAGGTGAAAGGCCATAACAGCAAATAAATAATAGCCGTGACACTTTTTAATATAAGCATATGATTGGAACTATACTTTATATAAGATAAGGGACATAAGCCAGGACAGGAACAACGTTCCTATCGCAAACAGTTAAACACAAAACAAAGTGAACCATTCCAAACTTTGACGAACTTATCTGAGCCAATCAAGGTGAAATGGGTATATTCGGTGTCTTCTATTGAGGAACAATGCTTTCCGTATTTCATTTGGGGTGGGAGGGGGGAAGAGACAGAGGCTCTAAATACATTGTACACAGTAGGGAATGCTTAGAACGTCTGGCAGGATTTATTGCCGTCATTGGTGAGATTTTCTCTCAATTGTTATTTTTTTTGTCACCCCATGAAAAAAATATTGCCTTCTCTCTCCATTGGGGAGATTGCACATCACTTTATGTGCCTCTGAACCACTTTCTCCAGTAAATAAAGGGGCTCATGTATAACCCTTATGTCAAGCGTAAAGCAGGGTAAAAATGCCATTGTCACCAATGGGGATTTGAGCAGCATAGGAATTTCCTATGCACCTCTGTGCCATCTAGTAATAGAAATGTCCTGCAAATGGCATTTGCTCAGGTTTACGCAGGGCAGAAGGTTTTTAAATGAGCCCCAAAGTAAAATGAGATCTCTCTAGCGGTAACACAGACAGTCACAAGTACCTGTCAGAGGTTCTAACTCTACCCCGCTCTGTCAAATAACCAAAAAGAAATGTTTTGGCTAAGGTTGGGCTTTAGTTTGGTGTTTTCTCACTTCAATTTATTGAGATTCTATTTCTGATTCAGAGTGGCTCTCTATTTAACGGTTTTCTTAATAAGGACGAACTGTAGAACCTATCACACAGGAATGCATGCAGAGATCAGGCTTTTTTTTCCCACGCAGATTTAATATTTGCAGAAAATAACCAGGAGCTATGGGCCTGAGATTTCCATACATGATGTTCAACAGGTGACCATATAAGCCCACAAATACTATGAGAGGCCTCTACAGAATAAAGTAAGAGACGTAAAGCTTCTCCTCGTCATTGCCAACGCAAATATTTTCATTCGACAAATCTTGATTAAATTCTGGCCGTTAGCCGGCTACAGCTTCCTACAATATATTAATCTTTCGTAAACTCATGCAAGCTGAGGGAATGCACCGGGGTATATATTATAATGATTCCCATATTGAAAGCCTAACAATCTTCTCTTCTCAGGCCCTTGCTACATGCCAAATTTCCAGCTAACACATTATACAGGGCATATGAAAGAAAGTACAAAATAGATTTCAATTGCTTTAAACTAAATCAGGCTCATTTATTTAAGGAAAATTGCATCATTAGTGATAAGCAGATATGGTATTAGCAGATTAAAGTGCATTTTTCATAACAACATATACTGCAGGTATAAAATGCAGTCATCTAGGAGGTGCAGACATCTGCAGCAGCATCCCCATGTCATAGCCAAATATTTGACTGCTTTGCCAGGCAAAGCTTTAGCAATTCCCAACAGTATTAGAGCATGATTTCTATTAACTACCTCCTGCACATTCCTATTTGATTATTAAAGGCAACCTGTCATAATATAGATATAAGGGATTTGTGGGCAGGGGCTTAGCAACACCACCAGTAAGTGTAGGGGTTATGCCTGTCAAAACAGGTTTCGGCCATGACAGGCAGGCTTGGTAGACTGCTGCAGGCATATGCAAGTACTTCTAGATGAATGCATTATGTACCTGTAGTTTCTCTATTTTGTTTTGATTTTTTTATTTTGGAGAGAGAAGGGTACGCTTACTTGTAAGGTTTTTTTTAGCCATCTCTGTCCTATTAGGATGTATTCCTTTTACTTCCTGTTTTGAATACCAACCCAGAATTTGGGATTTTCTCTTACTTCAATTCTAGTGACAGCTGTCACCAGATGAAAGAGTAAGGTTCACACCATAAGTGTTTTAGCTATAAGCACGATACCATGTGTTTTGCACCGTGCACAGAACCATGTGCATTGTGTTGCCATTCATTTAAATATCTCAATGCACTTCCCGGCAAACCACAATACCTCGCGTTGTGGTGAGAAAAATTTGTGTTTGTAAAAGGCAAAACTTTTTTTTAGGTTTGGATAGTGTGGAAGAATGTGAGCCCCCCTCTATAGGAATTCAAGACAAAAGATATATATTTTTTAACTGCTTTGGAACAATTAACATTTGTAATTGTTGTCTATAACATAATAGATTTCCCATTTTTGAGTTCAGGTCCATTTTAAAAGTACTTTATTGTGAGCCTGAAAAAGCCTAAACAGATTTTAAGTCAACAAAGATGCTAAAAATTCCCCATCCCTTTGGCATTTTAAACCTGCATAATGAGGGGCAGGAAATCCTTTTGACCATAGCAAAAGTTGAGGTCCAATGTACAGCCTGGGCCTAGAATCCAAGGAGCTCCACAAAGATTAGTTTGAGGACAACACTGGTATTTGGATGCAACAGTAGATTCCTGTACCACTGCATTTTTTTCAACCAGGTGAGGTTTTATGATTTGTTTCCCAGTCTAAGGTTGCATTCACACCTAAGCGACACCTATTACGCGCATCTTACACGCATTTTTTGTGAGCGTTCTTTGCACGTGTTTAAGAGCAGATTGTGAGTAGATTGTGGCATACTGAGCAGATTGTGGCATGTTCATGTGCGTGGGCAAAACGTGCTGAATCTGCTCAAAAATAATTGCAGCGCGTGTTTTTCAAGCATTTTCTATTGAGTCAATGGGAAGAAAACGCGCTGAATCTGCCCCAAAGTAGCTCCTGTAGTATTTAGTGCAACAGGTGTATATCTGCTTGCGACAAAACGCACAGCTGTGAACAGGGGCTATAGAACTGAATGTCATTCCTGGGGTCGAGCATTTTGTCACGCGACAATACGCTTAGGTGTAACTGGAGCCTAACACCCAAGTGTACTATCTTCGGGGACAATAACAGAAAAAAATCAATATTTGTCTTGGTCCAAAAGAGACCGCATGATAAGTGTGATAGGTATGAGATTGGCTAAAGTAGATTTATTATATAATCTCGACACAAAGTATTTTTGATATCACATTATGAGTAAATGTTGAATTGCATTGTACAGGAAATGGTAAAGGTGTCCTATAATTCTGTGGGACTCGTCTAAGTTCTTAGCTTTCCTTCCATAAAAGAAATCAATCTGCCCCTAAAAATATAATATATGGCTGTAATTGGGTTATTAGAGTGAGCTCCTTTTATATAAAGTTCTGAGAATTATTTTGAGGATTTCTAAATACCCAAATACTGTTTGATATCAAATATCAACATTATGACTCCTGTGAAATGTCAGTGAAAGGAGACAAGTAACTAGTTTCAAGGGGTTGCTGCACATCATTCTGTTTCTACTGAGAGGGCTGCAGAGAGACCACTACTTTAGGGCTCACAATACACGTTGCAATCTGTCTGCAGAATTGCCTACCAGCAACTATGTAGTGCAAGTGCCTGCCTGGTTGGATAGAATTTTAATGAATAGTTTAGTTAATTCTAAAGAAGAAAGGTATTGCCTCTCTGGTACTTTATCCACTTTAAGGTTTTTTTCAACTTTTTCTCTTAAGCTCAATTCACACCTAGGCAGCACGTTTGCGCGTGCCACATTTGGATGCATCTCTGTGCATTTGCGCACATTTGTTCTCTGCTTTTGCCACGCATCCCTATTAATTTCAATGGATTTCTGCACATGCGACAAATGCGGAAAAGTAGTGCATATAGCAAATAGTGCAACAAAACATTCCACATTTTTTCTTCCACATTTGTGCATGTTTAACATGTGCAAACACAGAGTAAGAACTTGCATATTCCCAGCTGCACTTGGGGTGCCATTAACTGGTAATGGTGATGAACATTTTTAGCTTAGTGGCAAAAAAAGCACGAAAAACAAAAAGGTGAAAACAATATTGTATAAAGAAAAACTTGGCAGCTGTTTATCATACACATAAACATCAAGTCAACAAGTAAAATAAGTTTCTGAATGGCTAATACACCAATGGTTGTCTGTCAGTGTATATATTTACTGTATACAGATTTAGGACTTTTTTTTGCACATGTGCAGCTATAGATACATGTTACTCGGTTTAGAGGAATGAAGGTAAGGATCTTATGCAGAACATATAGACTGTACAATGACAATCACTTGGCAATCTTGTGCTGTATACTTTATTTTTTCATACTCTGAGATAAATATGTTGCCTTTTTGCTGACAGGCTGTGAGTATGCCAAACCCATTACTTCAACATGTGTGTTACAATGCTTTATTTTAAGACAGATGACCAAGGCAGAGGGGGAAGCCTATTTCTCCCTGAAATATTATTCCACTGAACATTTCATTCTAATATCATAGCCCTGTGCGATGCATCACACTGGCAGTTGAGGAGTTGCTCTTGGCAGTGACATGACTTATGATGAACAACGGAATCTTAGAACACTCAGGATATGGAACACTGGAGACTATGAAGAACAAAGAGGGACATCATCTTTAATTCAGCATGAAACAAACATCATGTAATCCAACCAAATACAGAGGAAAATTAATACTTTTTTTTACTGTGAAATTATGTTTTATACATGGATTTAAAAATATAGTTTTAAAAAGAAAAATAGAAATTAAGGGATTTTTAAAAATACAGGCTGATGTGTCTGCAACTTTGCAGTCTTAAAATGAACAAGGTCGCCAAGACTTACAGGGTTATTCTCAAAAGGGCGAAGAGTTTGGAGAAGGCAGGAGAAGTAAACATTCTAGGACAACATAGCTGAACTGGAAACAATCTCCAATTCAGCTCACTTTCCAGATCAGCTATGTTGCCCTAGATTGTTCACTTCTCCTGTCTTCTCTTCACCCTTTTGTGGATAACCCTGTAAATGAACTACATAGGTCATTATGACAAGGAATTATTATAAAACCAATATAAATATAACTAACTTATACAACTAATTATATAACTAATCAGATAAATAGCTATATATGCATATCTGAAATAAATATATGTGAACAGATTAACCTGCACAGCCAAGAAAAAGACTCTACTCTTTCCTAGAAAAGCTCAACAATCTGATATGTCAACTACCTGCTCAATGAACAAAGACTCAGTAGTGTGATGATACTGCTCTATCGTCCAACAAACAGGCTGGAGACGCGTGGCACTGGAAGCTGCAAAGTCTAAATTATTCCTCATTTCTAACAATGAACCTCCCTTAGAGCCCATTCACACCAGGGCGGTTGCAGATCACGCGTGCTGATCTCAAAAGGGAGGTTTTGGGTTGTTTTAATTGCGTTTCAGCGCGGAAACACAATTAAAAACACCCAAAACCGTGCTGATCAGCGCGGCAAAAATAGTGCGGGGGGCAGTTCGGATCGTGCGGTCGCATGAGCGGCCCCCATACCAATGTATGAGATCGTTCATGTCGGAGGATGCGTGCGGCCAAACCGGCCTGGTGTGAACGGGGTTTTACTCCCGTTTGACGGCTGAAGCATCTTATCTTTCTTTTATCTATTATTTTATCTGTTTGATAAGTGCTATAGAAATATCTGTTGATTGTGCCAAAAAAATCAAAGCTTTCCTGGGCATGCCTCCTGTTCCATCTGAAGGAGACTATTTAGCCCTCCCAGTTTTTGCCATGCACAAAACATTTCACCAATCTTGTAAATGAGGGGAGGCGGGTTTCAGTAGTTTACCACAGGACAAATGTATAGGACTGCAAAAGTTTTTTTGTGATTTCAGTAAAGAAAAGTTGGGTAGGTTAGGAGCAGAGTACATTGGTGGCAGGTCAACAGGTATTTTTCAGTGCAAACAAATCAAATTAATAAACCCTCCTAGGAATCATATATATATATTGTTCATTGCCTCTTCCCCCTAACTTATTTTGATACCAATATATACATTAATGGTTTTTTTTTTTGAGGCATCTACACAACTATATGTTACTGTTTAAAACATAATTTATTGACATCACATTTTAAAATACATTTAGTTTCTACAAATACTCCCATGCTATACATTGTAAGTATATCTCCCTCATTTTGTTGCTTTTACAAAAGTATAGCCCTTAATTTTGTACCATATACCATTTTTACACAGGGGGGGGCCTCCCTCTTATTCTACACCTCTCATGTCTCTTCTAGTGATGTCACTACTGCGCTCTTTACTTTTTTCCTCGCTGGTGGATCTGACATGAGAAAGCAAATGCCCTGCCTTTGCCTCTCACACATAAAACAAACAAAAAGATACCTTGTCGCACTCCTTACCGGTACACCCCAAATTATATGAGGGGGGGTGCTCGCAGTGACCTGCGGATGGCGCCGCCACACAGTACAAAAGTGAATAGATGTCACCAGCACACCAACAATATTGCAGTCCAAAGTGTTCGTTTATTGGAATGTCATGTCACCAAAACTAGCGCTTTCGGGGCCACGCAGGGTCCCCTTATCAGGCTCAGCAATGACACAGTGTTCAAGATCACACCACATTATATAGACCAACAGATGAAAATGAATCAACCAATCAAAGCTAATTGATGTCATAGTGATGTCATGCCTGCCAAAAAGAAGGTAAACAGCTGGATGCTGACTTAAGACTTTACAAAACATCATAGGAATACAAGAGAGCATACCATCAAAGCTATTGTTGTGTTAAAAGTAATCAGATACAGAATGATGATACCTCGTGGAGAAAGATCAGACACTGCTGATGTGGCCGCGGCATTCCAGCTGCTGAGGTTCCCATGGTTACAGCAGATAACTATGGCCGAAAGATAAGTGCAGAGGCAGGTTCCACCCACCGGCGCCAGGCCGTGTGTGTGCGGCGGGTCACAGTGCAATGGATAATTGATCATGCATGTGCGGTAAAGGGTATATAAATGAACACTTTGGACTGCAATATTATTGGTGTGCTGGTGACATCTATTCACTTTTGCCCACACACAGAGACACAGTGAAGAACAGGGCATTGTAAATCAGTAATAGAGAAAGATTAGCTGTGGGGAGACTGCAGGTAATGCTGATGACTAGTCTTTTGCACTCACCTTTTTTGGGGGGCACAGCTTCCAAAGTGCAGTTACTCTGTAAACTTTAGAGACCTGTTTTAAAGAACCAGCAAATCTAAAAGGCATCTTATTGCGAAAATCTTAGGAACCATGCACAAATAGAGGATTTTTAAATTTCATAGGAAAAATATATGAGCATTTCAATTACTAAAACAAAGTCAAGTATCCAAGTGTTTTCATATAAAGACTGAGGTCTTGAAAATGAAGAAAACTGTTGAAATTTGCACGTGTATGAACATTATTTTGCACGTGTATGAACACTGGAGAACTATCAAACATACAGTGAAATGATAGATTGCACAGGGGAATGTGCGCACGCGCTTGTACAGGATGGGTGAAGACGGAATGTGCTAACAAGTCTTTCAATAACAAGAAAAGGAGCAAGGCTATCAGAGATTCGCATAAATCCTACGCAGAAGTCCAGTCAACTCAAGGTTTCTTCTTCCAGCATAAAACATCAGTGACTGTCCTTCTCTATTTATCTGCACAAGGGAGATTTGAAGAAAAATGTTTTTAACGCAGCTAGAAAAGACTGTCAGCAGTGGAGCGTGCCTGTTTCCTGCTACACAGGCCTCTGTTCATCCGTCAGCTACCTGCTCGGCACGCCAACAAGTGTATTAACATTTACCTTGGACTCAAAACAGACACATGCTTTTATACACCATAAAGATGCACTTCTTGCCACTGGGGAATGAGATGCATGCATGTACATGAATAATTCCCTCCAATGTGGAACCACAAATGTTTAGACAAAACATTTTCTGCTAAGCTTCAGCAAAGAAACATTTACAACCCAATTAAAAAAAGAAAATCCTTCATAGTTCAATCTCGAGGCCTGAGCAGATGAGGAATATGTTGGCAAGCTTTATACACAAATTTGAACATTTTATGTTCACTTCCTTGACCTGTATTTACTTTCCTGTTGGTAGAATCACCAAAGACAGTGATAAAAGTGTAGCAGTGCAATTATCGTGGGCAGATGAAAAAAAGAGACACAGCAACAACACTGATCCTAATTAAACAGCCTTAGTGTTCTTGAAAGCAGAAGAATAAAAGCAGTGTATCCAGAAGTGAACTGTCTTAGATTTGTGGATAGAAGGCCCAAGAAAGCACTCTGGAAGTTCTGAAATGTGGGGTTGTTTCAGCTGCACTGGATTGTTCAGCCTCCATCATATTAATTCTAATAAAACAGAATACTGCTCTGTAATCAAAATATTTCCACTATTGAGTCCCACCTAAGTACGGAGTTAGCAGAGTTGCCAATATGTAATAAGCATTGCTCTATCAAGTTTGGCACCATTTGCTTACATAATGTTGACTGGTACATTTGGCATGCCACAGGTTTATTTACTCTAAATCTGACACTGTTGGAAAGAAAGTAGAGCTGCACAATTTCAGGGTAGACACATGTCTTATCTATCTGTGCATTATACAATAACAATTCCTTTCATAAATACAGTTATATAGCATTAATTCTGTGTTTTCAGGTATAGGGAGGAGTACAGCCATTAAGATTTGAGGTAAATGGAAAAAACACCATAAAAAGGATTCAGCAAACAGTATATAAATACAAGATTCCTGTGTTACTTTGTATCCATTTAAATTTAAATGATCAATATGAGAACCCTAGTCCTTTCAATGAATATTATACCCCCCAATGCCTGCTAGTGGAATCCAAATTGGTAGTCCATACCATATGTGTGTATGATCTTACAGGATGAGTTAAGATCATCATACCCTAAAAGTTAAAGTGACATTAAAAGGCAGTTTATTTTTTCCCCTCCCCTAATGCTGCTGTAAGGACTTCCATTCATTTTCCACAGTCCCTCCAGCGTTGGTGTCAGTCTCTGATCCACCGCAGACTCCACAGTGTCTGTCCGACGTGCGCACTCCCGGCTGCATCCATCCAGCTTCAGTGTAGCTCTCCTCTTCTCCCCTCCGACAATCTGGACTGTGCATGCGCCCAGCCACACTTCCTTCTCCACAGCTTTGGGGAGCCGGGACTTCTGCAGCCGGGAGTGAGCGATGCTGACCCAAGTAAGTTTGTTGGTGTTGTCCAACTTTTTTTTGGGAGAGGGCATATATCTGCTGCTTAATAGCACTGTTCTCCTAGCTGGAGAGAAAGCTGAAGTGCTAAAGATATCCCGGCATCTGTTTCACTCACTCTGTGGATCTGTGTATTCTGTACCTCTCCTGTTGCTTCTCAATCATTACCCCATCAGATATCAGATTACCAGTCATCAGGGGGGCAGCTCCGATATGAAGATACATAGCCCTGCCTCAACCAGGACAGCCACCTCCAGACAGAAAGACTGTGTGCAAATGGTCAGTAATGGGGAAATGATCAGCTGCATGGAGGCTATAGTTGTAGCTAATCCTTTGTCACCTGCTTGCCCTTTCTTTGCACAGCTTCCACAGTTTAGGTCCTCCTCAAATCACGTTTGATCCATTTGGCCTTGGACTGCATTTGTCTGACTCTAAGTATGCTTGGGACTTTGGACTGTGCGCTTTTTTAGGGGCAAGGACTGATAGTTGCACAGCTACATACTTTGTAAAACACAGCAAAATATGTCGCTGCCATTAAAAAAAATTAAAATTAAAAATAGAATTATTGACTTAAAGGCAATTTTACTAACAGCATTTTCTTTTAACTCAGCTGAGCAATTGCTGCACAATCTGCCAGTATGTATTCAAGTATATCTACAGTATGTATGGCTTGCTTAGCATAAGTCTTTCCAGCATGCAAATACAGGGCATGTCAGGCTGGGAAATTTGGGGAAAGGCAATAATGTACTCTGCAAACCTGTATTGAGTTCCAAAAGCTAACAGACAAAGGAAAAGAAAATGGTGTGACATTTGCTGAACATGGGAGTCTAGTAGTGTAAAGCCCAGAAATGGATTTATAAGTGAAAGCAGCTTTTCATTCTGTATGCAATATTCCAGGAAAGAAAATTAAAAAGAAACAGAAAGCACACTAACCTTTGCCGGTCGTTTTGGCATATCTATCAGTATTTGTTCTTCTCAATATTGTTGAGTAAAACTTCACATCAAAGTTTAAAGTGGTACTCCATGTATTCCAAGAAGACAGTAAAACTTACAACTGGTAGGGGAGCTAACAAGTAAAATATTCATCAAATGAAGTAGGGTCAGTACTATTTTGTATCTCACCAGCATCCTACACTTTAAAAGTTCTAGCACAGGAAAGTAATTGATCAAAAGTGTGTCACTGCCATGTGATCTAAATGTGTGACTGCAAAAATTCTGCCTAAAAGGTGCCCGTACACCTTGCGATAACGTCCGATAATCGCGGGAAATCCCGCGATTGTATGATAATCGCAAGGTGTATGGAAGGAGTGCGACCATTTCTACTGTACAGTCGCACGTCTTTTGTCGAAGGAGCGTGCTAGAAAACCTGCCGAGAATCCCGACAAAAGTCTTGCGATGGTTGTAAGGTGTATGGGCACCTTTAAGCTTGCTATAGAGCTTGATTTTTCTTGTTCAGCCCACAGTTTCCCCATTCACGCTAAACAGCATGTATGCCGGAAACTCCCCTATTCTATTCAGACAGCTGACACTTATGGCTGTCTGAACAACCTACATGTGGATGCATCTGAATGAATGTAATCACTGTTGAACGGATTTCCACCTTGCTTTTTCAATTTTGCAATGAAAGTTTTTCAAGTGGTTGGTAAAGACAGGGCCACCCATGGCTCAAACTTTAGCTAATTTAGCAGGAATTTGACAAAAGTCGAACAGTGTATAGCTAGCATAACTGTTTAACAACTGCTGAAATAAGACACCAGCCATGCAGAGAGTATGTTTTCAATTAATCAACTGACGCGCAGATTGTACTGTGAAAAAAATCAGTAAAGTACAATAAAACTGTGAAGAAGCCCAACAGGTTATCGTGAGTTGAACAGAAGGAAGTCAAAAAGCCATCCAAAACCTGTCAAGAGTCTACTTTCCTAATGGCCCCCATTCCCTACTTCTAAGCCATTCTAAGAAGGCTCCCCTGTGCTTTGCACTGGTCCAGTGGATGGCTTTTGGTTCGTTTAGTCCCTTCTTTCCATAACTTTCCAGGTTATCAGGGATCTCAAGTCTCCCTGATGTTCAGGGAGTCTCCCTCTATTAGATAGCGGCTCCCTGACGTCCGCGAGAGAGGCATTTTCTCCCTTTCCGGTAAGATATCAGTGGGTAAAGTTTCAGAGTGAGGCTTGCCTCCTAGAGTAAGGTCATGTGACCTCTAGAGTAGCCTCAGAACGAGGCTTGGCTCTCAGAAGGAAGAAGCTATTTGCTGCACGGAGAGGGCGGACATAGACTACTATTGAGAGCAGGTACAGGCACTGAGATCTACTGCTGCAGGGTTGAGAGAGTGCTGTTAACCCTTTGTGGATAATATAGAATCAATTATATGTCCTGGTTGTCTAGTTA
>NW_017306284.1:709027-750131 GCF_000935625.1 Nanorana parkeri | reverse complement strand
ATTACTACTACTATTATTATTATTTATTTTATATTCTGACGGCGGCCACTGTCAAAAAAAAACAAAAAAAACTGAATGGGCACCTCCCTGAAATAAGGTTTTGCAGGTTGGGATGTCTGGGTTATACTTCTACAAACAATATGATGTCTCCTCAAATGGTCCTCCCTAAGGTCAAGGGAAGCGACCATATAGGCAAGGTTATGCATGGAGGCTAATGAGAACCGCATTGTAGTTGCAAAATTACTTCATAAAAGGTCCGCTCACAGATCTACAATAATGTCAGCATTGGTGTAGCTCTCATTCTGGGCCTATTGCTGAGCTATGCAATCCAAAACAAAATGCTGCAATTTTCACATTTATACCAAAACAGATTGCTCCAGACAGGTTCATTATTTCATATAGAGGTAGATGATGTGAAGATGATCAGAATATATATAAAGTGCAAGAGCTGTGGTTACATCTACACATTCCTTCTGCAAACCGCCACTATTGTGCATCTGTTTTGTATCTGCTGGTTCTTTTGTCTGCTGTGCCAATACTGGAACAATATCTTCATAGAACTGTAATAAGAACACTGAAGACATTATCTGTATCATATATTCCAGAGACCTCTATTATTAGAGGCTGCTGGCAGACAATCCAAGTGTGCCTCATGTGCCTATACAGTGGGGATGTGGATTTCACCTTGCCATCTATAGCAGTGCTAGTAGATGTGGGTTTCCCTGAATATGTTCAAGATTGCTTGTCAAGGTATTTATAAAGTGATGGCAATAAAAGACACGTCCACCCCAAAAAAGCTTAGTTATGTGTAGCAAAGGGATCACTCATATTTCTGCCAGCTCTGCCCCCAGGTGTTAGATTATCTCAACTAAAGCTGAGCTAGCCACCAAGGATATAAATGTATGGACCAAATGCCTTGGCAAACATAGTCATTACCTTGTTAAAGTAATGTGACATAATCACTGTGCTGCACATACCCTGTGCAGAAAGCAGATGTGTGGGAGGCACGCAACAGGTCCAGTAAACTACAGGAGGGGGCAGAATCAAGACCAGTTACCCTGCACAAGAAGGGAGAGCAGCAGGACTTTCTGCATTACAGGAAGCCCCTTACACTGGAATGCTGCACAGATCAGGAAGAAATACACAGAACACACCCTGTATCAAGTTTGAATACACATTCCTCTTGTATTAAGACAATATTTGCTTATCACAGAGTGCAGCTTTAAGAGACTGATGCTCTGCCCTGGTCTGTCACTGTCCTGCCATGCCATTTCAATGCCCATTTATTGTATGGTTGTCATCATCAGAAAACTGTTCCCAAGAAATGCCAAGAAGCTACGACTGTAGTAAATGTACACAGAAAGGAAGTTGTTGTAAAGAGGCTTCATGAGACTAGCAGCACTGAGATGCAACACAGAATTAAAAGAAAGGGGACATTTTTATGTTTTAAAAATGGGGATCGCTAATAATATACAGTGCATTAGCAAAATAAATGTCACGTAGTTACTTCTACTTTAGTATAACTTTCTATTGACAATGAAGTATACATCCACAGTAAGTGATTTAGCATGGTGTCAGATCATTTGTATAAGCTGGTTTTGAACATGCAAATCTCTGCTTTTGTAGAACTTTTCTTATTATTACTTTGACAGGCATTTCATTTTATTGTCATTTTCTTGTATTAGGGATGCCAAAATTCTGGTAAATTTAGAAAAACTGTCCTAAACTTGTTTACAAAATCTTTACAGAGTAATGTGCTAGCTTGGCACACATTTTAACTATAGAGCTATATTTACTAAAGCAGCTGGAGACTATTTCATAAATATAAATAGATATAAAAATGATTAAAATAGCTGCAGAGCAGTACATTTCTCACTAGTAGGAAAATAATAATAAGAACAATAATTGTTACAAAGACGTTATCATAGCACTGGGTTAGGAAACATTTTGAGACAATACTGAACTACACATTGTAGCTTTCTAAGCAAATTAGTAATGTGCCTGGGGATAAAAGCAATAACAATCGATCAATGAATTGACAACAATAAGACTAATAAGATAAAACTTGAAATTAACTTTGCTTAACTCAGAAACCTCACTAAGCTGTATAATTATTTGCAGCCAAAAGGTTGCACCTCTTGGTGATAATGAAATCTCTTATTCCAAGATTCTGTTCTGTGCAACTTCTCTCTCGGTGAGTAAGGCCCCATTCTCACCAGCCCACCCACAAAAATACTAAATTTCAGTGGATCAGCTAGGGTCCGGTGAACTGCAGTGTGATGTGCCGTCTCATTGTAATCATTACACTGTGTGCATTTTCTTTTAACTTTATTTGGAGTGTACAAAGTACACAGTGCAGTGTACTGCGGTACAGTGCGGTCCAGCATGCTGTGAAAAAACACAGCATGTCACACCAGTGCAGTGGTGTGAGGGGGAAAAGACAACACAATTCTATTCTATGAGCCCCAGCAGTGACTGAAAAACACCCATCACTGCTTACAGTGTAAAAGGGCCATAGAGATGGTTAAGCTCAAAACCAAGGAACACAGTGGTCTGCATTTTTGAAGGCTCAGTTATAGGGTCATTCACAAAATAGTGAAATCAGCATAACTAGGGATTTAGTGAGGAGGGCTAGTGAACAAGATGAAAAGCTAGAGCCACATGACAGCAACATTCATTGCTTAAAACATGTGAACCCAACCACTACATTTTCATATACCGTAAGCTGTATGACCATGCTCCGGCCAAGAAGGTCCTTGTTCAGGCACAGACTAATAAAGTTGTGTTTCCTAGTTGTGCTCCTGCATTGTCATCCTCTCACATGGACTCCTGAGAAGGCCTACAAGCAACTATTTCAACACGTATTTCCCCAGACATAAACTACTGTTGTCACCATTAGGAAGCCCACCCTGAGAAATGACATACAGCCATCGTTGGAGCGCATGTAGACATTAAGTGAATGCAAAGAGGCTGCGGGAGCAGCTCAGGTGAGGTGCATAAAAGGAATAAAAAAGTTATAACAAATATTTTATTTTAAAGAATCGTTACTGTTATTATACAGAGTGATTTGGCTAACAGGGTCATTTACAAAAAGGGGAAGAGTTTGGAGAAGGCCGGAGAAGTGAACAATCTTGGACAACATAGCTGAAATGGACAGTGAACTGAATTGGAAATTTTTTCAAATCAGCTATGTTGTCCTAGATTGTTCACTTCTCCGGCCTTCTCCAAACTCTTCACCCTTTTGTGAATAACCCTGTAAAAGTCATGCAGTAAAAGTTTATATAGACTTTATAAAGAGTATGTCAGGCAAAAAATAAAATTAAACAAACATGTTCTCTGCCTTTAAAAATGCAACTACAGAAAAATACCTGTTGATCTGCCAGAAACCAGATGTGCACCTAACTTCCTGTTTGAGCTGACAACACAGTGTTCTCCTGTAATGAACTCTCAATCAGAGTTGTCAGCTTGACCTGCTGGACTAAAGGCAGCAATTCACCGGCAGAATATCATTTAAAACTTTTATTTTTGGAATGTACTTTCAATTTTCTAAGAGTTAGTGGGTACAATTATTTTCACCATATTGAGCCAAAAAGAACGAATTTGGTTCTCGGTCGGGAAAAATCATATTTATTGTAAAAACACATGTGCTTGGGAAATTACCATTATGTCACTTTAGTTCATCACAATATCGAATGTTGGAACTGACACATTGGCATGGCAATAGAGCGAAATACCACACAGAATTTGTCGAGTCCATGACTGGACCATCAAATGCTCTGACAAATGATTTTGCCCTTTTTCATACGAAACTGTGTATTACATTTTACAGGTGTATGGCCAGCTTAAAGAACTTAGCTCCACCCTAAAAGAAGAACTGACTGAGTGTTTTTTCTCTGATCTGACTTTGTTTTACAGTATTTACAAAAAGAAAAGTGGAATGCTGTGGATAAGAAAACAGGACATGTGCTGTATAGAAAAAAAAAATGTTTCTATACAGCACATGTCTGGAGATTGGAGATCCAACAAGATCCTAAGGAGAGATGGACTACAAGATATCTGGATGCAACATTTGACATTCACAAAGGATAAAGCTGAGACAGAGATACATAGTATTGGGTATATTGCGTCACAATGCCACGGAATTTGGTGTCATGATCCTCCAGGACTCTCAGCCAAAGGGGATGAGAGGTGTCAGGAAGCAAGAGTTTCTAGTATCTGCTTGGGATCTGGGAACCGGTAGATTTCAAATAGAGTTGAGAGGGATGAAATCTCCATTCCTGGGTCCATGTTTTAGTAGTGACCAGAACCTGATCATTGCACAAGAGTGCACAGCCCTTAAGGAACCGGGCTGGCTAGGGGAATTAGCGCCTGCTGGGAAATAGGAACAGACAGTGTTCAGGAGTCAGGAGGACTCCCCCAGAAGTCAGAGAGGAGTCAGGTGAGCTCCTGCTAGGATAGGAACGGACGGTGTTTGGGGTCAGGAGGACTCCCCCAGAAGTCAGAGTGGGGTTAGGTGGTGTGTGCTGGAGGCACACAAAGACAGCCAGGAAGGCTGGGAGAACTGGTGAGGCTTGGACAGCCGAGAGCCAGAGGTGCCGCCAGTACAAGTGTGGGACAGCACTACAGAGAGGACCAGTGGGTCAGAATTATTAATGTTAGAAGTGGAAGCCAGGAGGCTTTACTTGTGTTGTTTTGCAGGCAAGGTGGATGTGTTAACTTTCGTTTGAATAAAAGTGGGCTACCAGGCACTTAAAAAGAAGATATTGCGAGTAGGTTGTGTCCTTAAAGCGCTCACCATATGTGTTAACATCCCCAAACATCACAGTATATATACACATACTGTATAAAATTAATTTTATTATAAATTACATAAAAGCATGGCTGGATAAGTCTCATTCTTGTCATCTAAAAGGTAAGGTATGCACCAAATTTCTGGAATTGTTAGGGACTATAGCAGCTGAGAATGGGAAAGGGGAATATAGTCTACTCTTTGTGGATCCCTTTATAAAAGTAATATGTTGCTTACCATAGTCTATGCAAGGTACAGGTTCACTTTTAGCACTACGATATTAACTTAATGATGATTAGAATAAACAGTGATTCAGTAATCCTTTTGTATAGTGCAGAAACTACAGCAGTTGTTGGAAGGAAAGGCCTTCCTCCAACTGAATATTCCTCACGTGCATTCCTTGGACACAGGCAGATGTGGTCATACTAAATCTCTGCTTTATTAATAGCCCTATTATTGGATTTCCTTACACATACGCAAGCCTTGTTAGAGGTAATCTTTTGAACCTAAGTATTCCAAAAATGGGAATACTGTGCTGATGCGGAGAACCACAAGCAATTTCTAGAAAAACAGAAGTCGTGTGTGAGCAAGGGAAATATTTCAGACACTTCATTTTAAGTGACACATCTCATGGGAAGCCCAGGAGGTATAATATGGTGGAAATTCGATTGAAACATTTCTTAACAATGATAAGCCAACTATATATAATTTTAATGAAGGATGACAAATGGCAATTATTGTGATGATAAACAGAGAGAGACATAGATGATGAATTAGATGGGTATTAACTTTATACACTTAACTATGTCCATGAGATAAATTACATGGCCTGTAAGGCCTGATAAAATGAGACATTAAACCTCTAGATCCCAAACTACTACGTATATATCACGAGAAAAACATCTGCAGCAAATTTATTGGGACGTGGATCTCTCTGGGCAGCAGTTTACATCTTTGGCTTGATTAGATAACATGCAAACAATGTGAGAATCCATTTTAATGGGTTTTTTTTTTGCACCATTCAAAGAATTTCACCAAAAAGATCTATGAGGGGTTTAGGTTCTACAACCTCTTCAACCTCTGCACAGTGGTAACGTGCACATTAACACACGCTAACAATGCATGGCAACATACCTGCTCTAAATGCAGTGCCAGTCATTGTGAATGGCACCCCAATGCATTCTACAGTAGAGCCCTGTGTACAATTCACCTCAGTGCACCACAACACATATTATATACCATGTGTTGGTGCAACATTGTTAAAAAAAAAAAAAGTCATGCACATTTTTTCATCTATTATGGTCTGTTGGCAGTCCTTTCACAATGAATGGGTTGCCCTAATGCACATTACCGGTGCATTAACGCACCTCAACGGAATGCTTTAGTGTGAATGGACCTTTGCCCCCATTATTTTTCCAGATCAAGGTATTTTCATAGAAATGCATCCCACCTCAGACAACCTAGCATAATGACTGCCAATACTACCCCCTACTAGTAGTGTATTGGGAAACTGCAGTACAATATTGCATAGCTTAGTCGTTCCAATCTACTGTAAAGAACACTGTCCTATACTGATAATAAGATTGTCTTTTCCACAAACTGATGTTTCCTTACATTAACTATGAAAAAAATAATAATGTGGCAGATATTTGAAGTCACCATTGATGTATCTACTCATATACTGTATATCAGGCCATCTGTAAGGGAGTTTCTTCGCAATCTACAGAAGCACTGTTGTTTCTAACCTTATACTGCAGGAAACCTTACAGTACCCTATCAGGCAGTATATAAATAATGCAGTATAAAAGGTTCCTGGTTATGCAAAAAAGGTTCCCAACCATAATTTTCCCATCACTTAAATATAAATGACCCCTTGGTCATAAAAGGGTTAGTTTTTGACAAAGTCCAAGTTTTCTCTACTGGAAACTTATTGGAAATTCAAAGCTCCATTCCCCAAGAGTGATTATCAGTGTAATCCTCCCCTCGTGCTTCCTTTGAGCAGAAGCAGCAGTACATTGAAGCAGAAAATGCCTCCACACTTAAAGTGACAGCATGTGTGTCAGACTACCAACAATCTTTACAGCTTTCAGGCAATTACTGGAATCATGCTTTTGCACAGAACAAAAAAGAAAACTTCAGAGCAATGAAAGGCAGGCAGCTAATAGGTGTTTAGTTACACAGCAATTACCAGCATGATGCAAAAAGAAGTTAATTGATCGAAGGCACAGTAACTGCTCTATTATAATATATACCAGTGGCTTACCCAGCAGATTTCACATATTGGGCAGATTATTAATGGGACTCTCCTCTATACAGCAAAATTATCTTCAAATTAAGTGTTACCCTTTATTGGCAAAGTTACTGAAGATGCAAGCTTTAGGGGTTCCTTATATCCCTTCAAGGGATCAAAGGCATCCTGAAAGCTTGCACGGTTAATAACTTGCATTAGCTCAAAAAGGGCATCACTCCAAACTTTCTGCATTCATTAATGGCTAACACAGATAATACCCTGTTTTCAGTAACCAGAAAACAAATGATAATGTTCACAAAACAACTGCAGTGTCCCCTTGCATTGGTGGTTCATGAAAAAATGCTCCCTTGCATTGGTAGTCAGTGTTAAAAAGGGCCCCCTTACAGTGATGGTCAGTAGACAAATGATCCCCTTGCTTTGGTGGATAGTTGGAAAAGGATCCCCTTGCATTGATTGTCAATGGCAGAAAGGCTCTGAAGGATTTTTATTTCTGCCCATCCATTCCTGAGATTTACATTGCTCTACCACAAAAGCACAAACGTGCCTGGCAGGGGAGGGAACATAAATGCTCTCTACCACAGTTTCACTCTCATAGGTCTCCTCCCCATCCTCATCCCATGTCTGCTCAGTGAAAGCAGCACACTAATAAGTACATCTCACTATCTGTCTGCTCTCTCCTTCCACCAGCATGCTCCGTGCACTGCAGCACAACTAACTGGCTCCTTGTGATGCTGTTCCCTCCCCCTCTCCCCTTTCAACTCTGCTGTATTGTGGACTGCAAGATGGCATTTAAACGTATAAGAACTTTCCATATTCTTCTCACTGTGAAATCATGGTAATCACAATCACCCATCTGATGGGTGACTATAAAAAACAAATGGCTGCTTTTCTGCTTTTTTCAGATTTTTCTACTCCCACAACATGAGACTAGTCAAGGAAGGAGCAGTAGCAAGCTAATAAAGTATTTTAATTGTGATTAGTCTAGAAAAGTTATGTGTAATGCTTTGCCAACTATGTCTGGAGGGCGGCTGGGGATGCCAAACATGTTAGCTTTATATTCCTGTATATATGATACTACTGTCAGCCGTGAGCTTCCACCCCTCAGACTGATGTTCCAGCTAAAGTACAGTGAAGAAGAGAGCTGCTCCCTCGCCTCCTTCCTCCATCCACAAAAAGCCTTGTATATTTTCACAGAATGCATGGCTTTCTGTGAATAGATGGTGGAAAGAGGGGCGGATAAACAAAGGTATCTCCTCCCATCCATTCACAGTATGCCTTGTATCCAGTGAAAAAGATACAATACTTTTTATGAATGGATGAGGAGAGAGTTAGGGGAAGTTCAAGCAATTTGATGACCAATACTATTTGATCTTTTTTATATGTGGTGATGGTGTTGTGATGATATGTGCTCCTTTTCTGTACTGGTATTATTTTCACAGTTCTCTACCCATACTTTGCATAGCATTTTGCTACGTGGATGCTGCCACTATATAAACATTGTTAGTATTGTTAGTAATAATATCCAGCTCAGGACCCTACCAATTAAATAATAGGCTTCATCAAATCACAATCAGAAAACACAGAAATAATACATTTTAAAATGTAGGTCATTCTTATCAATGTGTGTACTTTTACACTTAAGGAACAATGTTAAACAATGACCATTCACTGTCCCTCTGCTTTCATTCTCCCAGCACTGGTTTAAATGAAGCGTACATAATGTTGCCTGAATACATACTTAGGACAGTTTTCACCCCTAAAGAGATTTTGTTTGCCATTACGTGAGTCTCACAATGTCCTGCTTAACATGCATCTCTACAAGTAAAATACATATTTAGAAGCTACAAGGCACATAAGATACATGTGGGGTTATTTTTTTTAAATCTGGCATTCAAAAATTAAAAAAACCTGGCAAATTAGTGATCACTGTCAGTGGCGAGTAAGGCGTATCTGCTCCTGGTCTCCATATGAGGGCAGTCATGTTTAGGCTATTGGAAGGCAGTGCCCTGCATGTGCCTTAATTAACTTGTTCAGATGAAACACTCTCAAAACAATCAATGAAATTCTAAAGATATACAACCATAAGCTGAAAGGAAATAACACAAAAGATTAAGGTTATTGCCTGTCAAACAAACTCCCCTTTAAAATGTTACCGCAGGAGTGTTTTTTCGAGGACCACCCAGAGCCTGACAGCTTCTGAAAGCATGAAATATTCTCTCATTTACACACGGCTTTACTTGTAGCTGGTTACTTATTGCCTGCACAATGAGGCTGGCTGTACTGTGTACTCACTTGCAGCTAGATGTGCCACTGACATAACTAATAATGAACAAGAGAAACCTAATAATAACATTACAAAGCAGAGATCTGTATCATGCCGGAGACGACAATGAGTAATATTACATGTGGACTGAACAATCCTCCCTGTATGTGTCACACAGGCAATCATGTAGTATGTCACTTTAAAGTTACCTCAAACTATTTTAGGTCCTGGGGAGTCGGCAGAAAACAGATATTTTGATTTTGGTGGATGTTGTTAGGTTGCATAAAACCAAATAGCTCTTTGTGACTCGGTGGTGACATGCCTCCATCTAAATTTCCTGTTCCTCCTACCTGCTTCTGGGGTTCCCAGTCCCTGCTTATTTCTCCATTAAAAAATATAAATAGAGATAAGAGCCACTACCTTGCTTTTTTTTGACATTCGACAAGAGCTAGTAAGGATATATCAGTGTTGAAAGCACTTAAATGATTTAAAGTGTATATGTGTATGTTTTATTTTAGTTTCCAATAAAGTTTGTAATGCTTAACACTCTTGTCTTGTTTTTTTTAATTGCCGGTGTCCCGTGGGGGAGATTTTCTTCCCTAAGAATGCAAGAGGAAGTGATGGGAAATCTCTAGAAAGTGAGCGGAATTCCCGTCTAAGACAATTGTCACTAGAAAATTGGCAGATGTATCACCTGTTCTGGTGACAACTGTAAATGTTGAGATTTGATTTTCCATCACCATCTGCTGATCAATGGGCAGCATGACAAATAGAATTATTCTACTTATTGGGGATACATAAAGCAATACAAATTGGCAGGAATTATAAACCCTGCCTATATATTTGGTTATACATACACATTCAAGGTTAATAATAACCTGATAATGGCAGTCTGAAGAACGGCTGCATTTTTTCAGCAGCTTCTTTCCATACAGCTTATTTAGTTGCCTGCTTAAGTAAGACGTCACCTAATCTGCCAATTCTCCTTTTCCTTGCCATTTGATTTCAGGAATTCTGTAGTGTGCATCCAAGATTTGCCCCACACATGAAGATGTTACTATATTTAAAGTGTATCTACACCCAAAAACAGAAATGTAAAATACTGCAGCTCGCCAGCTGCTCTGATGTGGTGGCTGCATTAGTTTTCTGTTTCAGACTTTTTTTCCCCCTTAATTAGTGATCCCACATATTTCCTGTTTTAGGGAACAACACTCACTCACGGTACTGTACTGCACAGAGGAGCAGTGTTGTTACCCTGGGACAAGAAGTGCTAGGACTACAGAACAACTCTCTGGCTCAAAAATGTGGGAGGAGGTGTGCGGTAGTCCTAATTAACTTCTTGATGACATTGTTAAAATAATTCTGCAAGGGCGCAGGACAGCACTGAATTTCTGGCAGGACAAATAGGTATTTTTTGCAGTTACCAAAAAGAAATAACAAAACCTTTAATGGAATAATAAACAATTTTATTTTACTTTTTTTTTCTGGAAACAGGCATTGAATAAGAAAAACAAGGGGAGGAGAGTGTCAAGGGCCAGGAGCAGATGTGATTGCCGAGCGCTACCCCATTACCACCTGGGTAATGGGGTAGCGCTCGGCCATCAGAAGTCTTTTTCCAACCTGCCTTCGACACGCAAGGTGAGGAGAGCATCTGACACCAGCAAAATGTTACTGAATCCAGAAGACTCTGAGCATTTTTCTCCAGAATTCTACGGCTGATATGCTACTGTGCAGAGGTCCAAGAGAACCTGGGACTCCACGCTCTTTGAGTATGATTAAAAAACCTAAGAACTCCCTAGGAAGCTCCAGAAGTTCTTTACCATCTTGCCCACTAAAAGAGACTTTTGAAGCTATGTTTAAGAAAATTCAGTCTGCACACAAGCGAGACATGACAGGGATATGCAGAGATATGAGAAGGCCTCCAAAGCTTTAATCAGGGACTTGAGAACATAGAAATTGCCTAGCCATCACACACCTAGGTACAAGAAGTGGCCTCCTCACAACATGAATCATCCAAGCCCTATGCAAAGTTACAATGTTGAGTATGGACATCTGTGAAACAATATTAAAATTGAGAAGTTTACCACAGACCACAGACCAAGCTAATCTGGGGCACATGGTTAAAGCCATTTTTAATTTGTTACTGGATAAAGCAACTAGAGAGAACACTGAGAAGGACCTTGTCCACTGTTACAAGAAACCCAACATTACTCAACCCTGATACGTGCTCTGCAGAATGCATTTTTACAAACTAAAGAAGGTCATACTGGAATAGCAAATGAAGGAACAAGGCATTTCAATGGCATAACTGTGATGTCCCCGAATCTCTCAACTCAAATTAGCTACATGTCATGCTTTGTGCCCTCTGACCAAACTTCTCCAGGATGCTGTCATCACCTACAAATAAGGATATTCATTCCATCTCCTGGCAAGAATAGATGGAAAGGCTGTGATCTTTTGTACCCTAAAGTAGGTGTGGAACTTGCCCAAGAAACTGGGAATCATACCACCAAAAATGGAACCCTGTCTTGATTCACCTACTCCAGCGCTTCACAATTTGGCCCAAACAGAACCCTGGCAAGAGGTCATCCCCACTTCTAAGCAGCACCAAGCCAGACCTTCCCCAATGTTCCAGGCTCTCACTTCTGAGACCCCTTTGCAGACATCTTGATAAATCAGCCCTCTTCAGCTGCTAGATTCTTACAATACAGGATTTATATAGCGCCAACTGTTTGTGCAGTGCTTTGATTCCACTATTTTTAATTGTGAGATTTCAACAATTCTCTTAAAAAAATAACCTCACTTCATTGATCTCATATGGTCTCCTTTCTCAGTACTCAGATAGACCAATACACGCTGAGGGGAATTTATCAAAACTGGAGCAATAAAAATATGGAGCAGTGTGCATGGCAACCAATCAGCATCCACCTTTCATTGTCAAAGCTTAACTGAACAAACTGAAGATAGAAGCTGATTGGTTGCCATGCACAGCTGCTCCAGATTTTGTCTGCTCCAGTCTTGATAAATCCCCTCACTGTATTTTTATCATGCAATTTCCTACTATCAGGGCGGTATATTTTCCACCCATACTATGTTGTTGCATGTGTGTGAGAAGTGGGATTGGAACTTACTTAGGAAGAAGTCTTCAGCCAAACCTACAAATTGACTAGGGACGCCGCAGCCCAAGAAAAAAAGCTATAAAATACTTACTCCACAATATAACAGACCTTGTGCACTACATAATATTTTTTCCCATTTTCTCACCAAAATCTGGTGATGTGGTTCAACTGTGGAAACAATGCTGCATATATGGTAGAGCTGCCAACGCATTAATCCACTATGAATGATGGTTTGAGATTTACTTTCAAGTTAAGGAGCAATCGTACCAAATACTCCACAGATTGCTCTATTATCTATTCTGCCTTATTCCCTTATTTCGAAAACTATATTTCACTTCTTCATCTCCGCTATATAAATTATTATCCCCCGATACTGTGATCCCCTGTAGTTCCCCATTAAAAATAATGGGTGTACGAACTCTCTCTCTAATGAGAATAGAAATTTTAACGATGCTTAGCACTGATATAATGACCCATTGGGAGCTTGGATTCCATTTTTGGCAACAGCAGCATACAAGACCTTTTCTTTTCCATAGCCATACTGACATATCACAAGTAGTAGTATAACTCACTTTCATATTTCTACGGACTATGTCATTTTTTCCCCTCTAAAATGTTAAACATTTACACGTTCAGGTACTCGGAAGGTGTGGACTGTCGCCCTGATTAAACATTCCTTTTCCTTTCCACTGTTCTATTCCTTATTATCAGTATATAAGTATATATGCCTGTATATATACTTTTACCCGACATGCAGTCCATGATGGCTTGATCTACACTTTGGGTATTCTTTCTTTACCCTGGCAGAACCTCCCACTGACCTTAATGCAAAATAAGCCATAAGAAGATGTACTATTTCCCTGTAAATTCTTCGCTGTTCTAATATTGCTCCCATGTGACCTGTGATGTTGTTTATATATCAATGGATGTTTAAAATATCCTCTGTATTGAAAAAACATAACTTATTTCCTCTTCTTCCCCTCTCCTTTTCCCTTGGCCATTCTTTCTTAAATAAACTCTTTTTAAAAAATAATCAAATTAAATCTTACAATTGAAAATACTTTACAAATCATATATAATATTAACAAATAAATGAGAACTTTTAATGATGCAGTCTAAAAAAAAAAACAGATGATCTTTCACATTCTTGACAGCTCTCTATTACTTTGACTATGGCAGATTAAGCTAAATGGTCAAATTCTGCGTTCAAAAAGAATATAGTTTTTTTATTTTTTTTATTTGGTGCAACAGTTAACATATCAGGGTCTACTTATGAATGTTTTCTTTCAAGATTTACACAACTTTCACCTAAGATTCACACAATTTTTATATTTGAATTGGAAAAATGTGTGAACCGTGAGTGGAAGTTGTGTAGAAACATTTGCAAACAGACCTCATGTATTTGAACGGTGTATATAGCCGTTTATCCTGACCTATACTTAAAATAGCTTAAAAAATAAAAAGACCTTTAGGGCTGTGTATATATATATATATATATATATATTTTTTGTGTGTGTATATTTATATATATTTACTGTGTCCACTATACCGTACAACATATATTCTATAATTAGCGTGCTTCCACAATATCAGTGAATCCACAATGTACACAAAGAAATTTCAGACACCTCAGAAATAAATTTCCTCTTCTACCTGTGTCTTCCTAAACATGCAATCTTCCAAACATGAAGAAAAAACACCAGTGGCTCTCCCAATGACAAGAGCTCGCCTTATGGTGTAGACAACATCCAAAATATTTTAGTATGGTCAATATTACTTTAACCCTTATCTTGATAATCCCTCTTCTGCAGGTCTGCACTCTGTTCTAAGAAATTCCAGATGAACTAAAAAAAAATGTATAGAAGCATATACAGCAAAACCGATCAAACAAACTTTATTAAGACCACAATAAAAATTGTGAGTACCTACATTGCACACAAACCAATTCACATGCATCCCGTCACATGCATTAATAACATCTGCTAGCCACTCTCTTCCCGACCCAGTTTTTCTTGTGGGGTCTGCTTCCAAAAAGGGTTGATTTTGCTAGAAATCCTGTCATCTGTTAACCTCCTATGCTCTCTGCATGCGTTCAACTGTAATTAGTTACCCTGCTATCTCTAAGAATTACTAACAATGTGTTCTATACTATGGGGAAGAGGTGTTGCTCTGTAGTCCTGTCCTGTTGTCCTGATACAGCATACCCTGGGATAGAAAGTGTGCTACTGTAAGTAATATAGTCACTACATCCAAGGACTGGCAAGCTGCATTATACAAAATAGTTATTCTCTTAAGGTTTAGACACGCTTTATATGCCCCCCCCAAAAAAAGGAATCTGCAACACAGAGTATGCATGTGTATATGGTTATGGAAATTGCATTGGACTAATTTCTTTGGGCTGCAAGAAATTATATGACTGTTTATATTAAATAACATCAAATTTAAAATGTGTAAAAAAATGCACCATATATTATTATAGTTTTCCTGTAAAACCATAAAATTGTTTTTTACCCAAAATATTCCCTGTCATCAGATTCTTCTCCAAAAATATTTTTCATTGTGCACATCAAATACATAGTACATATGTGTTAATTTATGTCATCTCAAAAAGGAATTTTATGTCCTAAATGTTTGCCTTGGTACTTATCATATGTGGTGCATTGTCTTGCATCTTGCAACCAAACCCTCACAAAGAGATGAATCACTAGGGGCCTTTTGAGTTCACCTGTGTGAAAACTGCCCACAAAATGTGCTTTGAATTTACTTAAAATTATTTAATGAAAATCCAGCTTTCTGATGTCATCCATAGCACATGTGTTACACAAAGCATATTACAGCCAATCACTCAGCCTCCATTCCTACAGTCGTTTTTTCTATTACCAAGATTAACCCCTCTAAAGTACATTCTCTCCTAAAACATTGCTTATTTGCTCCATTTATGGAAAAGGCCTGGGTTGGCGTATGTCAATGGGCTTCATGGACATTTTAGGTAAAGCAAACCTTTTTTTATGTTAACAGTGCATCATAGCTGCCTCTTGTAGTGTCCATCAGAAGCCTGTTCAACAGCTTTGAGACAAGGCCAGAGGTAGTGTTGTCACCCTACCACATGAATTGCCTGCAAAACAACCTTCGTGATAAAAAAAAAAGTGATTTTAACAAGGCTGCAGATTTGAAAACATGTATATTAAAAATTACTTATGGAATTAGCACAATTTGTTACAAAATATATCAGACGATTTTAGTGAATGGGTTTACAGGTACTTTAAAGTGTACGTAAACCTAAGAACAAAAAAAATTGCAGTTTACATAAAAATGGAAATGTATATTGTAGAGCTGCAGCTAACGATTATTTTCAAAATCGATTAGTTAGCCGATTATTAAGTTCGATTAATCGGTTAATCGGATGCAAAATAAAATACATTTTAAAAAATGCCTCCAGTGATGGACTACTGGTTTGTATTGAGATTGCAGTCCATCACAGGAGCAAGCTTGGTGCGGTGGTAGTAAAAAAGAAAAGAAAAAAAAGTGTGGTGTGCAATATAGTGAAATGTAAAATTATACAGCAATGATGAAGAATGGCATCGCCTACAGAGGACTACAAAACCCAGCAATAGTACATTATACAGCACAATGCAGAATACCACCAGCTATAAAGAAATACAACAAATCCCAGCAATAGTACATTATAGCTGGCGGTATTCTGCATTGCGCTGTAAAATGTACTACTGCAGGGTTTTGTACTCCTCTATAGGTAGTGGTATTCGTCATTGCACCACTGTATAATGTACTATTGCTGGGATTAGTAGTCCTCTATAGCTGGTGGTATTCCGCATTGCGCTGTATAATGTATTTCTTGATTTGTAGTCCTATATACAGCCCAATGCAGAATATCACAAGCTATATAGAAATACAACAAATCCCAGCAATACATTATACATATAGTGTGTAATGTATTGCTGGGATTTGTATTCCCATGTATAATATACAGCGCAATGTACCATCAGCTATAGAGGAATACAAATCCCAGCAATACATTATAGAGCACCATGTGTGGGAAAGTGTAGGCTTACCTCAGCAGTCTTCCAGCAACTTGTTTCTGAGATCGGGCCTGTCTATCGGTGACGGTCATCCACCCTCCCACACCTGCTCCTCCTTACTTCTCCCCGCGTCCTTGTGCCGATCGTGGATGTGGGCGGGGAGGAGGTTCGGCGTGTGGAGCGTGGATGCAGCCGGGCGGGTCTGGCAGCGGCGAGCACAAGGTGGGGGAGGAGGTGTGGCGCGCAGCGTATGTGGAGCCGTGAACAGGGCCAACCAATCAAAAGCCGATTAATCGATGAGTGAAAAAGTTGACAACTTTTTCAATAATCGATTATAATCGATTATGTCAATTAGTTGTTGCATCCCTAGTATATTGCAGTTTATTGGTCCTTAGATGTGGTAGCTCCATTTGTTTTCAGCCTCTTTTTCCTTTATTTTTATCCAATGATCTTGCCAGTAACATACTACCTTTGCTAGGGTGACACTCACCATACTGTATCATGAAGGAGCAATATTGTCATCCTGAGGCAGGACTGCAGGGTACCTTTCCATCTCCCCTTTTCTCTATACAAAGGGACGTATTTTGTAGCCCACAGACATTGCTGGGAATAAAGCTAGCCAATAATAATAAGTACAAGCAGAAAACACAGTATGTTCTCAGCTCACAAGATATTTTTTAGAACGAACAGGTTTTTATGCACTTATTAAACATATATATCACAGAACTGTCAATTGAATATTCAATAGACCAACATGTAGCAAATGTGAGAAGTTAATTGTTAGGGTTTATATATAATTTAATAAAAAGATCCTTAGAAAATGAGACCATAGAACATAAATTGCATGCACATTCTATTAGCTTTGAAAACAAAGATTAAGGACACCCTCCTGAAATGGCTAGAGACTATGAAAGTCAAAGCATAAGCTTACCACCCCTCCTAAATCATACACACATCAATGCTTAAGTCTATCTATAGATTTCTCAAGTACCAGTCACGGCACAGTAGGTGGCAGGTCTGGGCTCATGCACCAACTCTCGCAAAGCTGATATCTGCATTGACTGTTTAGGAGGATTTTTAGAGCCATGAGGTACCTGTTATTACTGATTGTCCCTTCAAGGTTAATATATTGTTATGATAGGGTTTGTTTGTTTGTTTGCTTGTTTGTTTGTTTTCAAAAAGGGGACATGCCCCTTTTAAAAAAGGGGGATTTTTGTCAAAATTTCAAGTACACAATTTCAGGAGCCTGCTTACTCAAAACGGAGTTTGGTAATAACCAATTCTCAAAAAACTCATACCTGACTTTTCAGGTACCCACACAAAATGCCTTATTATATGAATAAACTCCCAAAAAACGACACCACTATACTGTCGCCTTCAAAAATGGTGCTTAGTTGATAATACACTACTTGTGTTGTCACAGGAAATAATCAAGTATAACATCACAGACCTGTTCAAGGTGGTATAGCTGTAGACCAAAAGAGAGAGATGGCTGCCACACCGTGCGACCTGGGAGAAGGTGGGCTCTCTCTCCTTTGGTCTACCACTATACCACCATGAACAGGACAACAAGTAGTTATTTCATGTGACAGCACAAGTAGTGTGGGTGTATTATCAACTAAGCACCATTTTAAAGACTTCAGTATAGCGGTGTAGTTTTTTTTAGTTTATTCAGAAGGATGGCATGGTGAACCTAAATGCAATACACAGACAAGAGATGTTTTACTGAGCACCTGCTGTAATCCTATACTGGCCCTGTGGTCACCCATCTGGGGATGTTTTTACCAGGTAGATTGTGAACGAATCGGTGTGCACTCTCCATATGTAATAATTGCAAATGCACCTGAGGAAGGGGTATATTCCTTGAAATGCGTAGCACATATCTCATCCGAGAATATTTGTTGTTTTGAGAGTGTATGTTATAATCTAACAATTTTTTGGATTTGTACAATACTCATATGAGATAATACATTTTTATGTGCACAGGATGATTAAGAACATGTGACTGTGTTTTGTATGGTTTTTATTAACAGGATTATTCACAGAAGGGTGAAGAGTTTGGAGAAGGCAGAAGAAGTGAACAATTGAGGCCAAAATAGCTGATTTGGAAAAATTCTCCAATTCAGCTCACTTTCCATTTCAGCTATGTTATCCTAGATTGTTCACTTCTCCTGCCTTCTCCAAACTCTTCACCCTTTAGTTAATGACCCTGTAAGTGTTGATTTTATGGAATCATATTGATTTGTACTAATAAAGATCAATTGTTTTTATATAATAAGGCAATTTGTGTCAGTTGGTGCCTGAAAAGTCCAATATGAGTTTTGCTAGATTTGGTTATTAATGATTTTTGTGGATGTGATACCCCCCCCCAATACTTCCTATCTGGTATACCATAGGTTACATTTAATCAAAACAGAGTCTGGTAGACTGTTTCACTCTTGGAGACTTCAGGGTGAATATTCCCCTACCATAGTTTGCCGACTGGGTTAAGAGAGAATCTGATTTGCTTGTATAGTCGACAAGAAAACAGAACACTGCTATGTCTAACATCATGCATGTTCTCATAAGGAAAATCCTACATAGCTCCTGACATTTGTCACTGTTATAAAAGACCTTTCAGGTGCTCACCTGGGAGCTGGCACAACACACAGAATATAAATGTTTTCATTCCAAATAAAATAACCTGACACAGTGTGAGCTCAGCCTGGAAAACATGAGTTTAAAAGGCATGAGCACATGAAAGCACCTGCCAGTCGGAGCCATTGACACTAAACTAATAGAAACTTTCTCCCTACACAGGCTATACAGTGGCAAACTGTCCACGGCCCTGCAGCCAGTGAGGAATTATAAAAGTCAGAATGTGTTATGGTCTGTAAGGACAGAACATTACTTGAATGCAAGAAGGACAGAAATGGCAAAACCACAAACTACATTGAGAGGAATTGATCAAAACTGGAGCAGACAGAATCTGGAGCAGTTGCCCATGGCAACCAATCAGAATTTATTTTCAAAGCTTAACTGTACAGAATGAAGAGAGAAGCTGATTGGCTGCCATGGGCAACTGCTCCAGATTCTGCCTGCTTCAGTTTTGAAAAATTACCTCCATTGTGTTTCCCATCATATGCAATACATCTTCATTGTCATTGTTATTGTTAATAGTGACTGAAAAGAAAACACTAGGGATGCATACCATTTTTTCTAGACCGAGTATAAGTACCGATACGTTTCCTCAAGTTCTCGCTGATACCAATTTCCAATACCTTTTTCTTAGAGCTTCATATGACAGTTTTTCTAAAACAATGCAGACTAATGATTTTAGAACAGTGGTGGAGTGCAAGGGCCCAGTTACAGCTGCAAACACTGGGACCCTGGTTGCAGACCCAGCAATTTATTATACAGCAATGCAGAATAATATAAAGCTACATACTCTGTGTTGCTCACAAGGGCTGTAACTAGGTCTCAGGAGGATGTTCAGGACCTCACTAGGGCTGTGTGCAGTCTCCCCAGGGCTGTATGGACGGGTGTGGGGCTCTCCAGGGCTGTACGGGTGGGTGTGGGGCTCTCCAGGTGTGTGCCATTCTCTGCAGGCAGCAAAAAGATGTGTGGACCTTGCAGACAGTGCTGGAAGGTCCCCAGCAGGCTGTCTGAGGTTCCCAGGAAGCTCAGGATCTCAGGCAGCAGAATCGATTAAAAAATGTAAATTTAATTTTTGTTCATCAAATACATATAAAACATATAGACACATTGCTTGCACAGCACAGAGGCAGCACATTTAATGAGGATATGAAGAGGAAAGCTAACAAAAAAGTCTAAGTTTATGTGTTCATATACAGCAACTGCATTGCTGGCATATGTTTTTTTTTATAATACATCTGCAAAAGTGGTGAAAATATATAATGTTGGGGGGTTTTACGTCATTTTCAGGCCTAAAATGTGGAATATAACATGGGTGCAAAAATTGAAAAAAGGGCCTCAGTCATGAAGGGGTTAAAGTCTATATGAGAGTTTAGTGATTTGATTTACATATACTAATTCCAAAAGGTGTTTTTAATCTATTTAGATTCAAAGAATGACCCTGCCATGAAGGTCCTTGTTTAAGCACTTGCTGTTATGGGGTTACAACCATCTTTTAAATTGTGCTACTGTGTTGTCACACTGTTACAGGTGCTCCTGGTTAGGGCTACAAGCAGCAATGCCGACACATTGCACAAGCATTATTATTATTATACAGGATTTATATAGCGCCAACAGTTTGTGCAGCACTTTACAATATAAGAAAGACATTACAATCACAATACAATTTAAGACAAGATGGTAAGGAGGGCCTTGCCCATGAGGGCATACAATCGAAAAGATTTATTCATAGTTGTCACCATCAGGAAATTGGTTAAATAATGTGCAGCTGATGTGGTAACATATGCATGCATACATTGAAAAAGGTCAAAAGCATAAAAAGTACAAATTAAACCTTTTCGCAAGTTTGTTGAGCTAAGAAGAATATCTCAGGATAGACATAAATTATATTTAGAGTCTTATGTCAATGATAAGTTCTGGTTTCGAGATATTGCCTATGCAACATCAGTACAAGGTGCCAACTCCATCTTAATTAAGCAACTACTTAATTCTGTTGCAACTGGTACCGTACTTCTGTATTTGGAAATGTGGTGATTTATAGAAGATCTCACATGAACCCATGCCCAAATATGACTGTGAGGTGACGAGCTGTTAATTATTCTCTGCTTCAAGTTACATCATCAGGATAACCTCACAATCCAAAAATGACGTGCAAATATTCTGCCTCTACATCTGATATCCAAAAATAAATATCTGCTTGTCATCATGCTTCTATAGAAATGGCTAGAGAACAAAACTGCAATTTCATAATGTGATGCTATCCACATATATACAATTTCATGGTATATAGAAGAACTAAAATAAAGGGCAAAACTTAAAATACCAATGGCTTTCAGAAAAATATTGCAAATATGGGAATCCATTACAACCTGAAGTCTATATAATCCACTGCAAATTTTAATTGTATAAGATCCCACATATGCACTTTTGTTTTCTGCTTCAAATGTGTTGATAAATAAAATCATTTACATTTTGATTTTGGTCTTATGGGGCAGTGTTCCCCTGCCTTTACTGCAATTTTGCTTTTCTTATGGGTGACGGCAGTATGTCCTGCTCTGAGGCAAATGAACTACTAATGTTCCTCCCACTGCAAATGCAAAAGAAAAGCAGCATGTTGTACCTGACTTGCTTTTAAGCCTCACACTAAAACTTTTGAGCATGTAACACAACAGATCTAGCCCCATTTACACCTGTTAATGTCTCGGTGCTCTGCCGTTAGTATCTATCAACTCCTCCCATGCTTGCCACCAGGACTTCACTAGAGTCTCTCCCATCCAATGGAACTCTCTACCCCAACCTGTCCGTCTATCTCCCACACTGACTGCCTTTAGGCGATCCCTTAAGATCATCTTTTCAGGGACGCCTATCCCACCTCAACCTAACCACTGAACTATCACTTTCTCAAATAATTCATCCCCACACAGCTACCTCCTCATGTATCTTTTGCCCCTCCCTTTTAGATTGTAAGCCCTCATGGGCAGGACCCTCCTTACCATCTTGTCTTGAATTGTATTGTGATTGTAATGTCTTGTCTTCCTTATATTGTAAAGCGCTGCGCAAACTGTTGGCGCTATATAAATCCTGTATAATAATAATACCGTGTTTCCCCGAAAAGAAGACACTGTCTTATATTTTTTTTGCCTCAAAAAAACACACTAGTTCGTATCCAAAGTTATCTGGTATCACTCCGCCTGTCACAGTAACTGGCGCTATAGAGGAAGTATTGGCTAATGCGGCTCTGCTCACTCCGCCGCAGCAGCATGCTTTCTACAGCGCCGGCTTCTTTTGCCATCAGGGACAGTGGTACCAGCGGTGGAGCAGTGGGGACATCAGACAGCGCGGTAAAGTACGGTACCATTTACCGGTACACAGTACCATTACATTAAGCAGTGCCTTCAGGGGGACAGCAGTTGGGAAGTATGGTACTGGAGTGCTCCCTGTCACTGCGCTGGGCGGAGGGAGTCTCCTGTCATCCCCTTAATACAGTATGTCCCTGCAGGCTGATACCATCTCTCCTGCTCTTCAAGTTCCCCCTCACATGCTACCACCAAACTAGGTCTTATTTTCGGGGTAGGTCTTATATTACCGAAATCTTGAAAAATAGTGCTAGGTCTTACTTTCAGGGTAGGCCTTATTTTCGGGGGAAACAGGGTAATATGCTATACACCTCCCAGTGATTGGCAGATCTGCTCTGTTGTAGGGAGTAGAGGTGATTCTCAGCCTTGCAGTAGCATGAATCAAATATATTGCCAGCATAATAAAGGTTGTGAGCGGTGTTTGCTTATCACGAGACTCGACATGCTACAAAACAAGATTTAGCTAGGGGGAGAATGGTAAGCAGATCATATCAGCATACGTGTCCTAGGTTTTAACCTTTGGCACTTTGCAGTGTCTCAGATCTGTGGCACTTCCTGGTATACAAACGCATTGAACTGTTTTATCAGTACATGATAACGGTTAGCTCGGCTGCTGCAGATAAAGTGATTACCCAGAAAGATTGTAGTAGCTTCATCTTGGATCACACTAGTACTTCTTGCAGCTCAGTGTGGGGATGTGCTACTTGCAGCTGAAAGATTTACATATATAAAAGTAAACCATGTTGTAACCCAATCCCTTGATGACTGCAATGTCTAAATGCTGTCCTAAATACCAGCTGTCAGGACTCTCAGCTGTTTGCTTCCCTTGAGTCATGATAGACTGTTAGCAGTTTACACCGATCATTGCTGTGCTGGGCAGATTTCTCTATACAGGTGCACTGGATACAAGCTGAATTCATCTACTTCATTTGACAGAACTGAGGTACTGATGCGCCTGTCATTTATGTGCAACATGTTAAGGTGCCCATACACTATACGATTCTCGTACGAGAATCGCGGGAAATCCCGCGATCGTACGAGAATCGTATAGTGTATGGAAGGCGTGCGACCGTTTCTACTGTACGGTCGCACGTCTTCCATCGAACAAGCAGGCTGGAAAACCCGCCGGGAATCGTACGATTCTCGGCGAGTTAGTGGCCTGCTTGTTCGACAACTGACGAACGGGCCGGTGTGTGCGCACGCGCACACTGCCCGTTTGCTGTCCTTGCAAGCCCGCCCCTCATTGCAGTCATCGCAAGTACGATCTGCCTGTCCAAGATGGGCAGATCGTACGTTTTTTTAAAGTACTTTACAACCCTCGCAAGACAAAAGTCTAGCAAGGGTTGTAAAGTGTATGGGCACCTTTAGTGATTAATTACAGTGTACTACTGTATATTTGTAAAGCTGGCCATACATGGGCCTTTTTAGGAAAGATACAAAACGTATTTAAAGGGTACACTTAATAAATACATTTTTTGCGGTTGTTTTGTGGTTCTCGTACAATATAGGGGTGATCTGCCATTTCTGATGGTTCCTGCACTGGAGAGTGGCAGGTATCTTTTAGACTGTATTGCCCTGAATGCTAAGAAATGTTTAATAATCATTACATTTCTTTCAAATTGTTTATAGAGAATGATTTTCTGAAAAAGTGTAATGATTTCTAAGTGGAGAGTGATCTGTCTATGGGTTCTACTGCACATGATAGGAAGTGGTAGCTGGAGCCAGTATTTAGTGACAGTGGTGCTGATCTCCTTGGTATTGATGCAGGTTAGAGGAGATCAGCAGCACTGTCACTAAATGTCAGGTCCACTCTGGAACTAGTAGAGTCTCTTTGGGACAAGTCAAAATAGTGCCAATACCTGGGACATGCACAGTAGCGGAAGGCAGTAACAACATAGTGACACTATTTATACATGCGCTGTAGCATGAACATTTATATGTAGACCAGCGCCATCCACAACACCCATACCCCACGGGAAGCACAACCACAGAAATCTCTTCAGCAAATTAGTCTGTTGTTGCAATGGGACATGCCCTTCTAATTTCTGGTCCCGCCAACTCAGCCTAATTTAATGGTAACCACATAGGGGGAGAAAAAGGCATAGGCCATCAACATTGCTGGGTACACACAATATACTAACAATAACTTTGATATTTCATACATTTCAAGCTTTTGGATCACAGAGACTCTGAACTTCAGAACTTACTCCCCTTCTACATACTTAAAATGAACTTGTGGCTTGGTTATAGGCATAAGTATTAACATATTCTTAACAAGCAGTAAATGAGCTTTAACGCAAGCCATAACTGCATTTACTGCTTGTTAAGAATATATAAATATTTGAATGTCCACAGCCACTTTAATGGCTAAGTAAACCTTTTGCAAAAATTAAAGAAATGCATATTTGATAATATATATGAAAAAATGCATTTCTTTCATTTTTGTATTAAAGCCTGGAAAGCATTGCAACAGTGATCATTCGATCAGGGCTGCAGAGCTCAGACTTCTGCACATTCTAATACTGGCAGAGCTCCGTACTGATGTATGACGGGAATAAGGGCAGCTCTGCCGCATCTAACCAGAGAGAGGACACCATATGAGGTGATTTAATCCAGTTTGAAGTCCAGCCGTCCTTCCCCCATCTCTCCTAACTGAAACTCTGTACCTCAGTACGGAGCTCTGCCTGGGAAAGAATGTGCAGAAGCCTGAGCTTTGCAGCTGTGATCGAGTGATCACGATTGCAATGCTTTCCAGGCTTGAATGCAAACATTAAAGAAAAGCATAATTTTCGTTATATTATTAAAGGAGAACTATGAGGTGTGTGATTTTACTCATCCTCATAGTTCTAGCCGACCTGTGACATGAGACTGTCACAGGTCGGCTCAGTAGATCGGGAAGTGAGCGAACACATACCGACGTTCACTCACTTCTCGATCTTGTCACGGTAGAGAGCCGTGACAGGGGAGGGGCTGGATTCCTCCCTCCCCGCTCCGATCCTCCAGCGCTGACTGACGGGGGCAGATACAGCTGGCTCTGCCTCTAGATAGGCAGAGCCAGCTGTCACTCACGCAGCGGTGCGGATCCAGATATAATTGTCGGGATCTGATTCAGCTGCGGCGTCTCAGTATACCGCGAGCTGTAGCCCCTGGTATACTGAGCTTATGGTGACGGGAGGACGCTAGTTTGTGTCCTCCCATTACCCTTAGGAGAACTATGGGGAAAAGCCCTAACACCATAGTTCTCCTTTAAATATGCATTTCTTTAATTTTTGCAAAAGGTGAACTTAGTCTTTAAGCAAAATGCCCAATATAGTAGTAGGAGTGTTGCAAGATTACAATATACCACACAGCATGGCTGCCCTTTGGTTAGCAGTATAGTCTTATAGAAATTGAGTCAATTCCCACCAGGTACTTGATCTACATGATGTACAGTATGTTCTCCCAATTCTTGCATCGGTATGGTTCAGGTAATCTGGTTTCCTTAAACAATCCAAATATACACATTTTAAAGAGACAGTGCCATAACAATAAAACATTTTACTTAAAATTGCTTTGTGAAATACATTTACAGTATTTGTAATATTCACCATGAGCACCTTTGTTATCTCCAGTGTTTACACTCTTGCCGAGCTAGAGGCACCACAAGAATCTTCAGCATTCAAGACTTCTTAGTGAGTCAGATGCCTGGATTTCCCCACTGTGGCTTCCATCCCTTCTGTCCTCACCTTGGCGTGTCTCTTCCGAGCTGAAAGGACACTCTGGTGACATAGCAGCCCACAAGTAGTAGGGGGAAGCTAAAGCTCGCAACAAATGCAGGCATAAAGATTCTAGAGGCACCTCTAGCTCTGCAAGAGTGAAAACGGGAGTCAATGAAGAGGCTAATTATGAGTATTATGAATAGATACATTTTCTAAATCACTTTAACCTTTATCACTGACATGACAGTGTCTCTTTAACTACTGACCATTGGGATAGTCTTGTATGAAGGGAACAAGTATGTTAAACTGTATGTGTTACAAAGCAAGGACTAACATGGATGGCTTTCCGAGCTTTGTAAGGTGCTGTGTAATATGTTCCTACTCAGAAGTATGAAAAATAATTAAAAGAGTGTCAGCTTCATCTTACTTAACCATCTAATTTAGCTGCAACTGGTATTTCTGTATTTGGAAATGTGGTGATCTATAGATGTAAAAGATCTCACATGAACCCACAGTGTCCTAAATGTGACTTTGTGAGGTGATGAGCTGTTAATTATTCTCTGCTTCAAGTTACATCATCGGAATAAGCTCACAATCCGAAAATGACATGCAAATGTTCTGCCTCTACATCGGACGTCCAAAAATAAATTACTGCATGTCCGTGTGATCAGATGGAAATCATGGAACTGGAAACAGCTAGGGAACGAACAAAACCTGCAATATCACAGCATAGCATTATATACATTGATGCAATATAATTTTGTCAAATTTATACAGAAAATTAATGGACAAATTCAGGCACAAATAAAGTGTCAAAGGAAAACAAAGCAACCCTTAGGCCTTGTTCGCACCTATGTGGCATCAATTTTGTGCGTTCGTATGTGCAGGTTCAGCATGCAGTTGTTTGCATTACAAAGACTAGAGGCCACCACCTAAAGTTGGTGGGGAAAAAATTCCAGCACAATGGGCGAAGAGGGTTCTTTACAGTAAGAGCGGTTAAGGTCTGGAACTCACTGCCATCAGCAGTGATTTCAGCCAAGAGTGTAGATTTGTTCAAGAAACGTTTGGACAATTTCTTGAGGGACCGTAATATCCAGGGATACCAGTATCCCCAAGAATGAGATGATGCGTGGACCTATATGGGTTGGACGTATGTCTTTATTCAACCCCAAATACAATTTAACTATGTAACTATGCATGCTTAGCACATTTTTACACATGTGAAAACGTGCGCACATGAACGCGCACGTCTTGACCTCCAGCTTAAGAAACATTGCGGTCAATGGATGAGCGTGGGTACAAACGTGCAAAAACACACACAGGAATGTGCAACATGCTTCTGCCACTCGTTTCCTGACGTTCCCACTAAAGTCTATGAGGGAAAAACGAGCTGCAAACTGCCAAAAGAGGCTTGTGTACTTTTTTTCCCCATGTTTTGAGTTTTCCTGCTGGCGTTTTGCTGCTCAAGTTTGAACAGGGGCCATTGAAAATCATGGGATTTCTTGTGTTGGGCGTTTAAAAGCAATTTTCATACTGCTCAAAAACGATTGTATGGCGCTGCAAAATATGTTGGCGCTATATAAGTAATTGTAAAAGTACAGTTATTCCTTACTAAGCGCCTCGCCCAACTGGGGATTAAGTGTACATGTGTATACTTGTAAGAATGCGGCAGAGACAATAGACTATAAAGGTCCTTCAGGTGCAGGTCCTGATATGAATTATTCTATGTAATCTCTGTAAAGGAATGTGTAATTGAGATTTCATTATAAAAGCACAGAAATAAAATAAAGACATGCAATGCCTACAGGTATTTTTTTAGACAGAGCCTGCTATGTGGATTGTCATACAGAAAAGAAGGCATAACCTCTATCCTCCACAGGCTTCTGGTGTGACAGCAGAGCTACCACTGGAAAATATAACAGATTGTGATTTCTGATAAGAAACAGATGAGGGATTTTATGAGCTGCAGAGCTGATAGAAGAGATAATGAGATGTGCTTTGGTTGCAAGAGGTGTCCTATGCAGGGTCAAGAATTTAACAATAAACAGATCACCCCCTATAAAACCCCTTCTGATTGCCCTTTTCCTCAATGCGGAGCAGAGCTCTTTTGCGCAGACCTAAGAACAAACACAAACAAACACTTCAAACAAAACAAAGAGCCACACAGTGACCCATTAGACATGAAGAAGGCAGTAAACCTAATAGACTCCGACCCTGCAGGGGGTCGTGACTCAACTTTCAGTTTTCAGTGACACAAACACTCATGGCTTCATCAAGCAGTTCTCTGCTGGTGGTAGGTCAACTTTTCAACTGTTATTTACTTTTAAAGTTATTTCTCCTTTTAGTTGTAAGAAAACTTGGAAAAGCTACTGGTTGAAAGTCATCATAAACATACTCTGGGGTCCAAGGCATGCCAGAAGACTGGGGCCCCCAGTGGGAGAAGGAATAAATTAACACTGCACCACAAAAGAAGGTGATAAGGAAGGTGTTAACAATGGAATTTGCTATGGCTGGTAATTACTTCAAGAGACAAGGTTGTAAATTAAGTGGGAAATCCTAGCATCGCTTACTGACAGCATTAAAGGCTGGAGGGTCTGTTTTCTATCAGCACAGATAGGCCCAGAAAGCCTTTGCTCCTCTCTAAGCTCTAAATGATCCATTATTGTACTTATCATATCAATAAAACAGAGAGCAGGGAAACAGCTCTGCCTGGAAGCCTGCAGCATCTGGGCACACTGGTCTTTATGATGTGCATGGTGATTATCAATTAGCCACTTATCAACTGAGCAGCAAACCACTATGATAAAGCAGCTTCTGGAGATCTGACTACTTCCTCATTCTGGCTATCTTATTAAACTTAAGAGGCATTTACCCATTAATCACAAATGATGTGCTGCAGATACAAGCATTTTACAAAAAAAGCTAAATTAAATCAGCTGGAAAACGTTAGTTATATTTAAACAGGACTTTGCCATGGGCAAATATCTTTATAAATTAAGTCCAAATGAAGATGCGGCATCCTTTTTTTTACTGGGCGCAAGTGCAAAAACAGTTGTCATATACATGATTCATAATGTTACCATTACTTAGGAGTGAAGCCACTGCTGTACACAACACTCAATAACTAATTTGCAGACAGGTTAAACAGTTGAAAGTACAATTCATTATACTTTATTTGAACTAACAGTACTAATTAAAGTAGAACCGATATTTGACCTGGTTCAGAGAGGGGACTTTTTGAAGTCTTCTCTTCATTTTTTCTTTGCTTTTATCTGTACTAATTATTTATGTTGCAGAAGATCATATTGTACAAAGTATTTTTTGGAACACTGAAATAAAATATCTTTATAAAGCATCCAGTAACATATTAACCCCTTCATGTTTTGAATAGACAACCCAGCAGGAGTATAAGGCACCTTAATATTTCCACACTGGAAAGTCTCAGACGGGGATAAGAGAAGATGGGTTAGCTGAGGCAGTGATAACCCGATAGGATGCAACTTTGGGATGCTATGCCAACTGCTAATCTGGTCATTCAATGCTCTCCTGTTTGTTTTTGTTGCCGTTTTGATGACCTCTGTCAAACTTCACTGCAGGAGCTAAGACAGAGTCAGGAATTTTGCTTCTGCCAAAAAAACAAACAAGCCCTCCAGAAACGACATTGGAATAACTAATTGGGTGCTTCAAGCCCATGTTATTATTTCATTTAGAAGACTCCTGGACTCCACAGCACTAGTCCCGGGAGGGCTTGACTAAAATCCAGTGCAATAAAACAATTAGCACATATTTCACCTCCTTTTGAACCTCTTTTATCCTGAATCATTTAGCTCCTTAGTAGACAAA
This sequence comes from Nanorana parkeri, assembly GCF_000935625.1. NCBI lineage: Eukaryota > Metazoa > Chordata > Amphibia > Anura > Dicroglossidae > Nanorana > Nanorana parkeri. The sequence goes on along the minus strand of NW_017306284.1, from coordinate 720,141 downwards.
ATGTTAGGTTTTGCCTTTAATACAAATGTACAGTGGATTAATTTATAAAACTGAAGATGAATGTCAGCTGTGTGCACTATTTACATTATTTTAATGGAAAGTCAAGTCAAGAGATTTGCAATATATGTCACACAAAAAACGCTGCTCGACTGCTTGCCCCATCAAGACAGTAAGAGGGGAATCAAATCAGCTTCTCTTTTTCATTTTCAAATCTTAACTGAGCAAACTGAAGAGAGAAGCAGACTGGTTGCCATGGACATCTGCTCCAGTTTTGATAAATTCCCCTCTAAGTACTTTAAAGCTTTTGCTGTCCAACTGCACTGAACCCAGCTACATAAGGAAATCAAAATATTGGTTTTCTTACAGGTGGACCACGTACTGTCCTACCTGGAAAACAAAAACATTCCTGGGTATTGGTAATCACGCTATAAAAAGGTCACGTTAATGCAAAGCAGCCCAATTTAGTGTAGAAATCCCATTTTTTCCATGCTGCCACTTCTGGGTAATTGGTGAATAAGTGTAAACAAATTACTCAATTGACTGTTGATGATGAAGCCATGCCAAAAATTGTTGGCTGAACAGTGAGAGACCGAAATAGGTAGCTAATGTTTTACAACAAGGTAATTTAAATAGGTCAGCATAGGTCAGCCAGTCAGTGTAGCTTTATGGAATATGGCTAAACTCGATCTTTTTCCAGCTGTTTGGTTTTATTTTAAGTTTTATTCACAACCATACAGGTGAAACTCGAATAATTAGAATATCGTGCAAAGTTCATTTATTTCACTAATGCAACTTAAAAGGTGAAACTAATATATGAGATAGACTCATTACATGCAAAGCAAGATAATTCAAGCCGTGATTTGTCATAATTGTGATGATTATGGCTTACAGCTCATAAAAACCCCAAGAACCCCAAATCCACAACCTCAAAAAAGTAGATTATTACATGCAATCAATAAAACAAGGATTGTACATAGAACAATATCGGACCTCTGGAAAGTACAAGCATGCATATGTACTCAGTACTTGGTTTGGGCCCCTTTTGCAGCACTTACTGCAATTACTTTTACACGATATTCTAATTATTCGAGTTTCACCTGTATACACAATAGTCCTATCCAAATTTTGGATAGAGTGGGAAAGACACTGTCAGATTTTTGTTCACAGCTGCCCCATTGGGAAGATTTTCCTTATACTTCCTTTTGTGATGACTAATGTCACCAGAACATTAGTTCAGTTATAGGTGCCACCTAGGACAGGAAGCAAGTTAAAATGGAAAACTAGACTGAGCTTCTAAACATTCCTTACTCTATCTCAACTAAAAATAAGCCAAACACATTTCCATAACTGCCACAGATACATGCATACACTCAAAGCTTTCCAAAGATTTTTCAGCAGTACAGCCTATAGATGTTTGCAGTTTTTTGTAAGAAAAAAACCCACTGGCAAAAATTATTTATGGCCAGAAAACTAAGAGGGGGGGTTATCAAAACTGGAGCAGACAAAATCTGGAGCAGTTGCCTATGGCAACCAATCCGCGTGTCTCTTTAGTTTGTTTAGTTAAGCTTTGGATGCTAATTGGTTGCCAGATTTTGTCTGCTCCAGTTTTGATAGTACGTTTTTTTTAAATAGAGGTATACGCTATGGTTGTCAATGCTCCATGATTGTCTGCTCCAGGTTAAGGGAGGCTCTCGCAGTTAAGCATCAGCTACAAGTTTACTCTGGAGTTTAAGAAAACAGTCAGCTCCAGCTCCAGAAACCTTGGCTCTTATCTCAATACTGTTCTGTCATCCCTGGCTCCAGAATCTACTGATTCAGCTCAAACATTATTCAAAACAGCTCTGCCCTGGCACAGTTGTCATAGAACATATGAATTCCTAGAAAACCTTACATACATGAAATGCACTGCTTTTTTTTCTTAAGGAATTCCAGACAAAGAAAACGTTTTTTCAGGGTACTGGTAAGGCACAATTACTATTTTCTAGATGTTCCCTATAAGATAGCACTGAAAAAGGCAGCTGCAAAATGCTAGTTCCAACTACAGCCTACAGTAGCTCCATTGTAATTTCAGCTCTTTCCAGCTCCAAAACTCTGCTCCAGGTCTGGAGCTCATGTACAATATGTTACCAGCTCCGGTGTGGTTCCAGGCATGGAGTTAGCTCTGGAGCAGGAGCCCTGCCAACCCTAGTCTATACATCAGATCAAAAGAGAGGTACAACTGAGGAGTGAAGATGGACAGAGGGAAATCTCATATGGGAGATTTCCCTCCCAAGGTGATCTGCCCAGGTCATTAATACTCCAGTGATATAAATTCAAAAACTTCTGACACTGTAGTTATCAATCATTGGCCATCTAATATTTATGGAAGAAATATGGTAGACCATAGACTCAATAATAGCATGCAATGTCAAGCAGCAGTTTCTAAAGCAAGCAAAATATTTTTCTTGTATTATACAGGGTCTGGACTCCAGAGATGGAGAAATCATCCTGCCCCTGTACAAAGCATTAGTAAGACCTCATCTGGGATATGCAGTTCAGTTTTGGGCACCAGTTCACAAAAAAGATGTTGTGGAACTGGAGAAAGTGCAGCGAAGGGCGACCAAACTCATAAGAGTCATGGAGGAGCTCAGCTATGAGGAAAGATTAACTGACCTGGATTTGTTCTCTCTGGAGAAGAGGCAATTAAGGGTGGACATGATCACCATGTATAAATAAATAAATGGTCCATATAAAGAGCTTGGTGCCAAATTATTCACGTTAAGGTCACTGCAAAGGACAAGGGGACACTCTTTGCGTCTGGTGGAAAAGAGGTTTAACCTTTGCATACGGAAAGGATTCTTCACAGTTAGAGCTGTGAAAAGGTGGAATAGACTCCCCCATGAGCTAGTTCTAGCTAGCTCGGTTAATTGTTTAAAAAAATATCTGGATGTAAATGCGCAGAATATTACTGGATATTGAGTTCTTATAGGTATATTAGGCATCAGAGATTGTTGAGCCAGGGAATATCCGATTACCTTAAGGGATCAGGAAGGAGTTTTTTGTTGCCTTCTGGATCAACAGTGGGTAATTGTGGGCATAGCGTTCTGTTTAGCCTTTTCTTCTTTTTTTCTTTTTCTCCGTATCTCTAAAGGTTGAACTTGATGGACGTGTGTCTTTTTTCAACCTGACTAACTATGTAACTTAAGCAGTGAAAAAAGTAAAATACAAAAATATCAATGTACCGAAATTCTATTTCATGTAAAACACTGGTAAAGAAATGAATTGTTTACAGCAAGTAAAGAATAATTATTTTCCTTGCAGGTCGGAAGTGCAGGTTAAAGCAATAGTACATAGACCACTGCTGAGTTTACCAGGCACCCTGTAGCTTTTATCAGCGCTAATGCTACTGTCAGTTCATATCACTGGCCCTAGCTGCTTCATTCTCTCTGCAGGTCGTGCTGTGCATTTTACTGCTCTCTATAAACATTCCACTACAAGAAAACACTGTCAGATTTATGAGGACTTAGTGGACCTTATACCCCCCACCTAAAGCTCTTTACTCAAGAGAGAAGATTATACAAAATGTATAATCTTATACAGTACAGAGTGTAATAGCACTTACAATATCAAAACGAGAATAGGAGGAATAAAAAAAAGAGAGCCTCAAACATCAAAGTATCTAAAAGGAGAGTGTTCTTATTGTCTGTACCAGCTAAAGACAGCTAGAATATGGTTGCTGGGCTTTCAGTCCTCATAAACAGGAACAGAGAGATATTTACACAGTGTCCAAGGAAAAACTGTACTTGTTGCCCAATCTGATTCTCCCATAAATTTCCCCGAAGTATAATGGAAACAAGGATAAGAGATCTCAGAGTTCTACAGGGAATACAACAAACCAATCAAAATATAAAAAAAAAGCATATCAGCTGTCAGAGCCCCCAGCAGTCTACATATGGAGCATAAATAAATGTAAGCCATCAAGAAAATACAAATGCTGATAAACACCTACGACACTAAATCAATAAAGAGTTTTTAATATACACCTGCCCGTACATTGATGCTGGCCAATTGTTCAGCAATTCACTGCCAGTTTCTGTGACTCTAACTAGCTTTTGATCACCAAAACTAAGTGTATGTAAACCTCTTTGGTCTGGTAAACATACCCTTAAAAGCATTTTGTTATATACTGTATATGTCATAAGTGCAAAAAAACAACAACTTGTTGATCTGTCAGAAACCTTGTAGGATGATACATTCCTGTGCTTTCTTCTTTTGTTGACTGAGTGCAGAGATAGCTGGGAACAATGTTAACTGATGATTACAGAACATCTCCTCTCTATATTGATTAGAAGAGAGGGAGATATGTTCTGTAGTCCAGCCTCATGGGCCTCTGGGTTGTACTTGCCCCCTGGGCTAAAAGTTGCCAGTCAGCCCCTGATGTGAGTGTTGTCACTCTAAGAGAACAAGTGTGTTAATGGTAGGATCACCAGGTGAAAAGGAAAACAAGCCTGAAAAAAAGGTTTCAAAAACATCAGTATGTTGCATTAACCCTTTGTTTCTTCTTGTGATTGGAAGCTGGTTACAAAAATGCCTGAACGATGCGGTGCGTACGGCCAGAAAAGGGGTATTAAACAGCCTCTGGCTCAGCAACACAAGCAGACAGACTGGTCCCCCATATACTTTTTGAGTGCTCTATTCTCTATTCTGAAGCCCAAGAGCCTCAAACATCAAGCTCCTGTCATCAGCTTATGTAGCAGTGTTGATAGATGGCCATCATAGGGAAAGGTGGTGGGCCAGCAATAAGCAACAGGATGTCTGCAATCAGAAACAGGTGTATATTTGTAGATCACAGAACCTTAGGTTTTGGGCTCTCGCAAGTTTATGGTAAAAGGCCAAATAGTCTTCAATACATGGTTAAGGTAAGATTATGCAGTCCAAAAAACTAACAAGAGTGAAATTACTGCAGTGTTTGGTGATCCTTTGTACCTGTACAGAACTGGTGAGACTTAGCAGTAGCAGTGACTGTGGGGTTAACTTTTGGTTTATTCGCCTTCTTTCTAAAGTCACCTAAAGTTTCAAGGTTTAAGGTAACTAGGGATGCCAGTGCCGATACTTGGCAATTTCCCGAGAACTACCAGGGTTGCAGCGGTTGTAGCTGGGACTTGGCTCTAGCGCTCTACCTCTGTCCTAAAATCATTAGTCTGTATTGTTTTAGAAAAGCTGTCTCATGACACTAAACAAAAATGTATCAGTACTTGTACTTGGACAAATATCAGTACTTGTAAAAAATGGTATCGGTACATCCCTAATATATAGATTTATATAGAACAAATCATACAATTAAAAAGAGATGCACAAATCCCAGGAGATCCGTATGCTCCATAAAAATGATAGCTGCCTCCTAACTTTTGAATTTTTCTCTAGTCTAGTCTTAGAGCTGGAAAAGTATCTGTACATGTACTTGTACCGAGTAGGGTACTTGGTATCTGCACGTCCCAAAAGGTAACCAAACACAGGAGAAGACAGTGGTCCAATTTCACTATTTACAATGAAGTAATGTCTATTAGTGCACCCAGACACCGTAAGAGGAATATAAGTGATCAGACATTATCCTGCTGAAAGAGGCCACTACCATCAAATAATACTATTACTTGGTCAGCAACAATGTTTAGGAAGGTGCTACTTGTTAAAGTAACATCAACATGAATGGCATCACACTGCTTCTGCCGGCTTGACTTCTTCCCACAGTGCATCCTGGTGCCATCTCCTGTTCAGGTAAGTGACACACACCCGGCTATCCGCATGATCTAAAAAAAAAAAAAATGTGAAATAGACCAGGCCACCTTCTTCTATTGCTCTGCAGTCCAGTTCGTTCTGATGCTTATGTGCCCATTATAGGCGTTTTTGGCAGTGGCAGCGAGTCAGCATAAGCACCCTGAACGGTCTGTGGCTATGAATTCCCATACACAACAAACTGTGTGTACAGACACCTTTCTATGGTAACCAGCATGAACTTTTTCAGCAATTTGAGCTACAGTAGCTTTTCTATTGGATCAGACTACAAGGGCCAGCCTTTGCTCTCCATGTACACTAATGACCCTTGGCCACCCATGACTGTCGGTGATTCACTGGTTTTTCTTCCTTGGACCACTTTTGATAAATCCTGACCACTGCAGACTGGGAACCTCCCACAAGAGCTCAGTTTTGAAGTTGCTCTGTCCCAGTTGTCTAGCCATAATAATTTGGACCTTGTCAAAGCCGCTCAAATCCCTACGCTAGTCCATTTATTTCAACTTTCAACACATCAACTTCAGGGACAAAATGTTCACTTGCTGCCTAATATATCCCACCCACTTCCAGGTGCCACTTTAACAAGATAATCAATGTTATTTACTTCACCTCTCAGCGGCCATATTGTTATGGCTAATCGGTGTATGTTGCATTTCAGAAAGCCCAGTCAGCTCTCTGTCTGATCTATTATTATTTGCAAAGTCCAAGCTGATACCAGGGGAAGCTCTGTTTTATGATATGTCATGGATTGTTTGGCTTTTAATCTGGGCTCTCTTTAGATGTGCGACAATGAAAATGTTACACAATCTCAATTGAAATCTCACTAACCTAATAAAAGTTGTGTAAAGTACGACAGCAAAGCTAAAAAGCCTAGCTAAGTCTATTTATAGTGTCCTCAAGGCCTTTAGGACAATTACCCAACCTGTCACCCAAGACTATGCTAAATGCTTAGGTCATATTTACAAGCATTACAAGTGTGTGGTCTGATATGACCTCTATCAGATGCAGAATGATATATTTATTGAATGTATTCTAATAAACTAGAGTTTAAATTGTATTGTTGCAGAGCTGGATAAGCTAAAGACAGAAAGCATAAATAATATTTGCAGTGTGAACGATTGGCAAGCAAAAAAGAATCTCATACTTACGAATAATTTTAGTGGGTTTTTTTTTCCTTTTACATATTGTATTCATTGGAGATTGATACAGTTAAACTTCATCAATACATATTTGATAGTGGTTGTCAAGATAGACAATTTTCTGATAATCTTAAACTGCCAGTAGGACACCAGCCAAACAACAGCCTTTATTAACAAACACGATAATAAAAAGTCCATTAAACGTTGGTGTTTGCCAACTATTTAAAAGGCAGGGTAATGTCAACTAAGTCATTAGAAAAATACACTAGAGGCTGCCCTGACGGAATTCTACAAGACAAAGTACTCTACTGATAAGATCATTGGTGTCCCTGGCTTGCTTTATTGAGGATGATGTGCAGGCCTTTCTGTGGGGTCAGTATAACCCAGTGCTCAGGTCACTATGCACCCCATTAACTAGGCCAGCTCACTGGAACTAGCGCAACAAATAATTGTCCTTTGTTCATCAGTACTATTCCGTAGTTCTCCGCTCTCATTCTTTTGGCCCAAAAATGGCTTTGCATCTCTTTTGTGCTCATCTGTATCTAGTATAATGTACAGAGCAGAGCTGCAGAAACATAGATTGTAAGCTCTCATGGGTAGGGTCCTCCTGGCCATCTTGTCATGAATTGTATTGTCATTGTAATGTCATACTTATATTGTAAAGCACTGTGCAAACAGTTGTGCTATATAAATCCTGTATATTAATAATAATAATAATAATAATAATAATGATAGCATTCAACTACCTAAAGGGGTTAATTTACTAAAGGAGTATTGGCTGTTCACATAGCAAAGTGAATTTTAAATCTGCAGGGGAATTTTCCCTTAGCTGAAAGTAATCATCCAACCACATACATACAAACAGACACCCATCTTATAAAACTTTCCTTGCATGTGGCTAGGTATTCTTTGTAAAGTTTGACCCCATTCACTAAGCTAAGTAAATATTGCCTTGCAAAATGAAAATGTACTTTGCAAGGTGAACATGCGCTAATAAATCAGACCCAGTGTGTTAATGCTTAAAAAGTAACACAACCCAACCTAATGTTCAGTCCAGAATTACTTCTAACTCAACGGTGGCCAACCGGTGGTCCATGGACCACGAGAAAATGTTGGTGGTCCCCAGGCCCCTCTGATGCCCCTTGGTGGTCCCCAGGCCCCTGCTGGTCATGGAAGCAGCACAGAGGCTTCGGGTCTGCCTCTCACTGACTCAAGCAGCGGCTGTCACAAGGAATGCGCGGCTCTCAGTACAGTGCGGGCTCTGCAGGAGGCGGGGCATCTTGTCAGTACCCGGACTGAGCAGGCCGCGGGACATAGAAAAATGAAAATGGTGGGACATCACCACTAGAATTTTTAGCTCAACTCCACTGCTTGGCCATTGCAAGGCCAAATAATGGTGTTAGTAATGTTCAAATGGGACTAGGAGGCAACATATTGTATAAAAGGATGAGAGGCGCTAGGATCTTTGATTGTCAATGTCCAATAATTTTACTGGGAATTTCTTTCATGGAGCTTATTTGTGGCTGCACTCCAACTCGAAAGGACCCCAAACTGCAGGTGGGTCCTAGGGGAAGTCTAATGAAGGAAAGAATGTGAGTGCCACCAAAAATGTTTTGTACTCTATGTTTGGTGGTGCCCCCGTTCCATGCTTTATTAGGAGGCAACATATGGCCTTCTATTATATCATGCTCCTCTATGAAAATAATTAAAACAATCTGTGTTCCCCACAGCAACCAATCTGCATCTTTTTTTGTATTTTACATACACGCTGCAGTGGGAGAAGAAAACAGGATCAACAAACTCATTTTTTTTTTGTATATATATTTTTCTCCCCCTTATCCACAGTCTCTCCAGCTTTTGAAGAAGTTACAAAAAATGAACCAAATATTAGGGATGCACCGATACTGTTTTTTCGGTATCGAGTACCGATATTTTTTTCCCCGGTACTTGCTGATACCGAATACCAATACCGAAAGTCGGATGAAGGAAACCGGGCGGCATGCCGCCCATCTTCCCCATTAGCCGGGAAGCCGTCTCCATGCTCCCTCGTCACCAATCAGAAAGTTGGGCAGCGAGTCATTACATGGCACTCGGCTTCCTGGTTGCCTGGGAAGCCAGCTCCATGCTCCCTCGTCACCAGGTAGTTCCGCTGCAAGGGTTAAGATTTTTTCCCCCCGGGAGTTCTTCTTTAACTTAACTAGAGAAAATAAGTCTCCAGTCCTGCCAGTTAGAGATGTATTGTGTAGTAGAACAGAGTAAATCTCAGGACTGTATGCGAGCAACACAAATCCTTGACAGGTAAAACAGCTCTCACAGTGTATGTGTATATAGCGGTTTGCCTGGAGGTTAGCTTTAAGTTTTAGATATAGTGGGGGCTCGTTACAATCTCTGTCCAGGATATATATTGCAATCGGCATGCCTGTTTACCCAATACTATGTGGCCACTGGGACAGAAGTGAGACGAAAACTCCCCAATACAGAGACAAACCGTTAAAAGAAAACTATTGAAAAATGTCTCTTTTTTTAAACAGATGGTTTTTGTTTTTTTCTTATCTATATGAGGATACCTGAATCTCATATTGATATATTGTTAATTATTTATTACTAAAAACCTGAGAGAGGTTCCAACTATGCTCATGTTTCACATTAAAATGTGATATAGCCAAGAGTGGGAAAACACTACAGGCCATCTCCTTCAAAGTGTATTTACACGTTTGCAGTCAAATTTAGGAAAACCCCTCTATATGTTTGTTATGTGTTCCTATTCACACAGCATACTGAAAAATAACGTTAAAAACATATTTCTTACTTTTTAGATGTTTTTGTTAAATCAGGCAAGATGGCCGATTCCAGGCTTTTCTCAGCCCTTTCACAGTGATCTGTCCTTATAGAAAGACTTAAGTCTGAAATTTGAGGATTGTGTTTATCTGATAAGCTTCATACAATGGACAAGCCAGCTCAGACCCCTCACAGCCCCTCCTAACATTTCCAAGAAATAGAAGCTAGAAGAAATTTTAACCCTTAAAATCCTAACCCAATTAAAAACAATTTAAACTGCAAGAAGTTTTTTTTAAGCTTATGCTATGTGAATGGGAACATGTAAAAAATATATAGAATAGGTGTTATCCCAATTTGCCTGCGAAAGTGGAAAAAAGTCACCTCCTGCCTACCTGATGGCTACCACAAAATATTACTTGGCATGGAAGACAACTTCAAGCAAAACTTTGTATTTTGCTTATTTTGTGTATAAAGAGAATTGCTGTGCAGCAACCTGTTTTAGGAATGCTTTCTCTCATTTGTGGATGTATACACTTCAATATGACACTGAGCAGGGCCCTCCTAACCATCTTGTCTTACATTGTATTATGACTGTACTAGGGATGTTCAGATATCAAGTACCGTACTCAGTACAAGTACAGATATTTTTCCAGCTCCAAGACTAGACTAGAGAAAAAAATCAAAAGTTAGGAGGCAGCTGTCATTTGTAAGGAGCACACGGAGCTCCTGGGATTTGTACATCTCTGTTTTAATGCATGATTTTTTAAAAATAAATATATATAAGTGATGCACCGATACCATTTTTTTCAAGTACAAGTACTGATACTTGTCCAAGTACTCACAGACACAAGTACTGATACATGTTTGTTTATTGTCATGTGACAGTTTTTCTAAAACAATACAGACTAATGATTTCAGGACAGTGGTGGAGCACCATAGCTAGGTCCCAGCTGCAACCGCTGAAACCCTGGTAGTGCTCGTGAAAATGCCAAGTATCCGCACTGGTATCTGAACATCCCTAGACTGTACTGTCTTCCTTTATATTGTAAAGCGCTGTGCGAACTGTTGGCATTATGTAAATCCTGAGTAATAATACTTCTCAGCCTTGAAGAACAGGGTTAACCCAAACACTACTTCTCATATTTTTATATGTCCATCATATGATATAGTCCTTTACAGAGTATACAGAACTATTCACAAGCTAATCATTATAGGATGGCTAAAACATCAATTTCTTGCAATTAACACCTCTGTAGAGCTATAATACATACTGTATATTTGTATATTCATATCATTGCCAAGAGCAGTGCAGGTGCATTCCCAGTGAGCGATTCCTCCACACTGCAGGCAGGTGGCACTGTCTGAACTGACAACCATAAACAAAAAGCATTATTCCACCTTTACAATAGATTTACAAAAGGTAGCTAC
>NW_017306284.1:704152-708909 GCF_000935625.1 Nanorana parkeri | reverse complement strand
TATATATATACATATACATATATATATACAACATTCACCGTATATGAAAGGAACAGATGAAAGAATCCACATATTAGTTATAAATGCTATCCCTTTTAGAATGGATATTGCATAAAACAGTCTTCAAATTAGAAAGCATTCATTTTTCATTTTGTTTATGAACATATAAAAGTAGGGCTGCAACTAATGATTATTCTCATAATCGATTAGTTGGCAGATTGATTTTGCAATGAATCGATTAATCGGAATAAAAAAATAAAATAAACACCATTCTTTATTTAAAATAAAATACAAAAATGTAGTGTTACAAACAAAGTTTACTTCAGAATAAAACTCCATGCACACTTTTTTAGCAATCGCACTGCACTGGAATGCACAGCACTGCTGTATTGTGCGTTCCTGTGTGGGCGATCACACTGTGGGTGGGACATGTATTCCAGAATCCTGCTGCACTCCTTACCGGAGTATGTATGTGACAAATAAATAAATCTATCTATCTACCGTGTATCCCTGTCAGGGTGGGTGCTCGAAGTGACAGTGGATGGCGCTGCCAATACTGAAACTTGTTAAAGATGTCACCAGCCACGCATCATGCCAAAGCAAATAACATTTCAGTGCCACACAGGGTCCCCTTTATCGGGCATGAAATTCAAATTTCAAGCCTGATGAAGGGGACCCTGAGTAGCCCCGAAACGTTGGTATTTGCTTGGACATGAAGCGTCAAAAAGACGTGCTCTTCACTTCAATATGGTGTGCTGGTGACATCTTTAACAAAACACACTGTGGGTGGGAGGCGCTTTTGGGGTGCCATTGAAATGAATGGCACTGCAACACATCTCCCACCGCAGAATTTGTCAGGCTGAAACCAAACCTTTTTGCTACCTTTTATAATTTTTAAATAATTGTATTGTAAGCACATGGCGCTTGAATAGCTTCAGCCAGGGAATGACAGCTGCCAGTGGCAAGATTCCGCAGATGGCAGCTGAATGTAAATAGAGCGCGTATTGGGCCTGTGCAATAGCCAGCCTGCTATTGGCCATTCCAAATTGCAATAGCAGTCTGGCTATTGCACCCGCCCACTGCTTGCTGTACCCTCTGTAAGGGGTTAAAAATTGAAGCCTCAGCAATTAAAATAATATGCAATATATGAACATGTAACTAATGAATGTGATTTTTCAAGGTCCTTGGCTGGGACAAAAGAAAAGATTACACTGCAGAAAACGCGTAGGACGGCATAAGATGTTTTAAACAAATCAACGCTTTGAAGCTCGCATGCCCAGGATATATGACGCGAAGAGGGCACCCAGCCAGAAGTGACTTTATCATAAACTCTATAAAAGATGTATGCACCTTAGGATTTAATTAGAGACTCTTTCAGACAGGAGGGGGACAGTTCCAACTCCATGCATCGTCTGTATCGATTCTCCCATGCGCATGTAAATAAAGCAGAGTGAAGATTTTTTTCTACAACAATCTCTGAGTTCTTGAAGGTTATTTTTAATAGAGCAATCTATTATTCCTTTTACACCTCCTCCCAGCATGGAGGAGAGAGCTAGGGAATCCAACCAACTAATCAATAATGACAATAGTTGACAACTATTCTTAATATTGATTAATCAATTAATTGGTTGCAGCCATAAAAGATAAACATTTTTAACCTCTTGCCGTCCGCCCGTAGTAAAAAAACGGACGGACGGCACTGCAGCATCTGCGGGTTGCCGTCTCCAGACGGCAATTTTTTTCTGCTCGCGCGCGCCCCCTAGCGGGCACGCACGGGCAGAAAAGACCCGCTAAATGCACACACCCGTTACCGGGTGTTTCACATATAGGCGATCAGCGGGTCCATAGCCCGCCGATCGCCTATATGTGCTCGTTCGCGGCACCCATCCCCCCCCCCCCCGCGCCCGCTCGGCGCTTCCGGTTTTTTTTTTTTTTTTTTTTTTCCCCCTGACCCCTCACCTTGATTCCCGGGATCCGCTGCCCCATCTTGGATCCCGGGACCGGCTCCGAGGGCGTCAGGAGGAGGAGGACGGGAGATCAGCTCCTTGCTGATCCCCGTCCGGGCTGTGAATGCAGAAGTGATGTGTGTTACATCACTTCCGCATTCACCTGTCAGTCATCTGGAGAGAGAAGAAGCTGATAAAGCAGATCTCTGCTTTATCAGCTTCTTTTGGGGTCCATAGGTGATATTAGGGGTCCTAGAGACCCCTAATATCTCCATAAAGAGGACCTGTCAGTGTGCCTTTGCTATTATATAGGGGGTTGTTATCCCCCTATATAATAGCAATAACAATAAGTGCAAAAAAAAAAATATAAATAAAAAAAAAGAAAAGTAACACATAAAAAAATAAAATAAAATAAAAGCCACATATAAAAAAAGGGGAAAAAACCCCCCCAAAATGTTTAACTCCCCCACCCCCACGTTTACGCGCCTATAAACGTAAATACGCGTCCGGTGCCCCAGCGCGCAAAAATTACAATTGCGCTACACATGTTACATATCGACGCGAACGTCGCAGTGAGAGCAATCATTTTAGGGCCATCAATCACTGATAACACTAAACTGATGAGCGGTAACAGCTTTTAAAGCGTCGCCTAGGGCCAATTTTGGGTATTATCGTTTTTTGAGGTTTCGCGCGCGCACGCAATTTTAAGGCTTGACATGTTTAGTGTCTTTTTACCCGACGTGACCCCATCTTTTATATTTTACCAAAAAATTGGGTAATAATAAATATTTTATCATTTAATATAGGGGAAACTGTTTTTTTGTTTAATTTCGGTAATTTTTCCTTAATATAGTAAAAAAATAAAACCCCCAGTGGTGAATAAATACCACCAAAAGAAAGCTCTATCTGTCCCCAAAAAAGGGTATAAAATTAATTTCAGTACAGCGCTGCATGACGGAATAAATGTCAGTCAAAGTACCGCAGCGCTGAATACTGAAAAATGGCCTGGATGGGAAGGGGGTTTAACACCGCGGATGTCAACTGGTTAAAGCTGTAACTCTCAAAACAAAAAATCACGAGGAGGTAGGAATGTTTGGCCACAGAGACATGCAAAGTCTCTTCTGCTTAATTCCTCTAGCAGATTTTATTATGGGTGTACACTGTGCAGCACATATGCCATGTAGGGTAAAACCCGGTGCATTCTCAGCATCTGTAAGATACCAGGAATGGGCCTAGGATGATGTACAGTAACTCCTGTGCACATGCGCAGGACTTTCATCCTCAGTGGTCATCCAATGGCTGAAGAGGATACCTGGAAAGTTGGAAGTAACTGTGAAAGGGCAAAAAGCCTGCATCATGCTGCGCTGTTGAAGGATACACTTGTAAGGTCAGTGTGACATAATGTGAAAGTATGTAGTGCATACTTGCAGGTTTTGGCAAAAGCCCACCCAGCACACAGCGATGTAATTCTGCTTTAAGCAGCTGTTGCCATTGGGTGACTTGTTTCTCTGAAGCAGGATTTCCACAGTTTATTATTATTGTTATTATACAGGATTTATATAGCACCAACCGTTGGCACAGAGATTTACAAAATATGGGGAGACTGTACAATTACAATACAATTCCATACAAGGATTAGAAGGGCCCTGCTGGTGAAAATGTACAATCCACAAACAGGGACAAGTGATACAGAAGTTAAAAACTGTGAGACATGCGCTGATTTAAGGAGTAGAAGTACATTTTTAAAGAAATGGTAGAAAAGGCTTCCCTGAAGACAGGCAGAGTAGGAGACAGCCAGATGAGTTGTGCTAGGGAGTTACAGAGGATGGGAGAGGCTCTGGAGAAATCTTGGAAAGCAGGCATGCCAAACTGAAAAGGAAACAGTGGGAGGAAATGATCTAATAATTCCTTCAGAGTTGACAATATGTCTACTGAGGGCCACACTTGCATAATTCCAATTAAAAAAAAACTTTGATAATCAACATAGTGACAATTGCAACTAACAAAACATGTTATCCCTGAGAAAGGTGCCCTAAAACATTACCTATAGTATTTAGTTGGGAAAGGTGACAATTTCTTACACCATTTTGCGGCTGGACAACATCGAACAAAACAACAGATTTACATCTTTACACCACTGAGGACTGCAAAGAACAAGTTAGAGGGCCACATGGGGCCCGCAAAACACTAGTTTTACCTATCAATCAAAAAACTAAATTACAGAGTACCTGAGATTCTACATCTTTAAAACATAAAAAAATAATAATAAAGCAGAACTGTTTCTTTATGCTATCGTGTTTCCCCGGAAAAAAAGACACTGTCTTATATTTTTTCCCCCCCAAAAAAAATCACACTAGGTCTTATTTTCGGGGGATGTCTTATTTTAAATACTGTCACACACAGTGTAACAATACCTGCAGGCTGCAGCTGTCCTGGAGCTCTCCTCTCTGATGCCATCCACAGTTCTCTGTGGGATCCCTGCCAGCGAGCCACCTCTCTCGTTGCCAGGCTGGACTGCACGGACCTCCAGTCAGAAGTTCCCTCAGTTACTGAGGCTCAGTCACCTCACTTCGACCCCACTGGCTACATTTCCCAGCAGGCAGCAGCACAGCAAGGCATATGTTCCTTGCTGTGCTGCTGCCTGCTGCGAAATGTAGTTTTCTGCACGGCGGCAGCTCTCGAAGCAAAGGCTGAGGCAGATAGGTGTCTGCTGATTTTGTGACAGGGGCGGCATGCGGGAGCTGCGGTGCAGCGGTTAGTCCCTGCCATGTACTCTGGTTGCTCTCTGGGCCACCCCCAAACTAGGTCTTA
>NW_017306284.1:689761-704003 GCF_000935625.1 Nanorana parkeri | reverse complement strand
AACTAGGTCTTATTTTAGGGGTAGGTCTTATATTACAGGAATGTTTCAAAATAGTGCTAGGTCTTACTTCCAGGGTAGGTCTTATTTTCGGGGAAACAGTACCATAGCCGCCAAAATATTCACTTACCAAAACTTGTGTGCCCATAATTTCTTCAAGCTACTGAATGTACATGCCAAATTTTGCCCTCGTGTATAATGAACTGGGAAGCAAAGGTAGCCCTCATAAGCAATGACCAGGAGGTTATGCTGGTTCTCTCTTAAATGCCATTTCCAAGGAAGTTATATTAATAGTGCAGGTAGCAACAGTAGTCCAAACTTGTTGCCAATTGTCAGGTGATTTGGATGTTGTAAGACCTCTTTCCCATTTAGTGACATAATTGTGTTCTGATGGAGAGGAAAGAGAGCTTAAATAGGAGTAAACTATAGAAATAGGTGTGGTAGGAGTATGATGACATATATGTTCAGAAACAATGAAATCTGACTGGGGTGGAGTATTAGGTAGAAATGAGGAGGCCCAATGTCTCAGCTGAAGGTATCTAAAGTATTCAGTGGGTGGAGCTTGCAATCTGTCCTTAAAATGGGGCTATGTACGGACAGACCCATTGTTCAATAGGTGACATAAAGAAGTAATGTTATGAGAGCAACTAGCATTTTCAGAAAGAGGTTAGCAAGAACAACCCCCATACTTATCCTGTGACAGGTGTTCTTTGAAAATGTCTGTCAAAAGTCACAGAAATACTTTACTTCAAAACCAGTACCTGCTCCTTCTTAACCTCATGAACTCTAAAGAGAAAGACTATAAATACTTCAAGGGTTTAGTCATATAAAAAGGATTAAGCTAGGATGTTCCCGCTAACCCAAACAATGTATATCCAACCACAAAGTGCTATATAAAAAGAGCAAAGACATCTGAAAGGATGACACTGGACTTGAAGACTACTTGAAAGTATTTACCTCAGGAGCTCTGATGACACTTTGATAACACGGTGTGATTTAAGCCAGCAGCTTCCACAATTCTTCTCTAGTCAAAACCCTGGGCTAGTAGCATCAGCAAAACCCATCCCACAGGGAGCAACCATTGAGAGTAAGCAGAACATGAACAAAAGAGTGCAATGTATTTTATACATGCTTACATCACACAACAAAACTGTCACTGCTAATCAGAACATGGACTCCTGTATGCCTCGCTACATTTAACATTGTAAGAGAAAGCCTGAGGATTAGAGTAAAAAAATTTACTTTTCAATCTTCTGCATTCCATCTTTATGAGGTAGGAATAATTCCCCAAGTAATTGCACTAGGATCAGCAGCAAATGCTACATCACACTACAGAACATTGACTAAAACAAAATGGGAATAAAACAGCAAGCCCTGTACTTCAACTGTGTATTCAGCTGATTGTCTGCAGGTTCGCTGTAAACTCATACTACTCAATAATGGTTAGCAGAA
Organism: Nanorana parkeri; assembly: GCF_000935625.1. Lineage (NCBI taxonomy): Eukaryota > Metazoa > Chordata > Amphibia > Anura > Dicroglossidae > Nanorana > Nanorana parkeri. The sequence goes on along the minus strand of NW_017306284.1, from coordinate 702,554 downwards.
AAAAAGCAAAGCTCTCTTTCAAGCTCCAGATGAAACCCCGGGTCCTGGAGTAGGCACTCATTCTGTTTCCATGAGGAACGTGGCTATTTGCTTAGTGGGTGGAGCTCGCTCCAACTCAGGTACTTCCTCTTCTCCATCCCACACTTGGCATATCCTGATATGCCCCCTAACTGCTTTTGAGGGCATGTGCCGTCATGGAAAGCCACTACGCCATGTTGTTTCAATAGTCTATAAGCTCTCTTCTCCCTCCCCTGATTTCTACCTCTCCTTTCTCCAGAAATGGGAATTAGAGCTGGGCCGATCTTTGCACAATAATTGTTAGCGGTCTCTTGCTGGCATTAAAGTGAATCTGTTGTGTACAAAAAAAAAACCAAAAAAGTAAACCTGTTAAAAAAAAAAAAAAGAAGTACAGTAGTATGGATTTACCAGTTTTTCCGCCGGTGAACTGAATGTTCACCCTCTTGCAGAGCCCGAAGGTTTGATAGAACCTTTAGCATTTAACACTTCCAAGTATGGCGATACTTGCATTGCCGGCTAGGTGCTCTGGTTTCAGCCGCCAGCCACTGTTACTACTGTGCCCCTGCAGAGCTGCAGTGACGCAGTGATCAGTTACTAGAACAACAACAACTGGGGGGTTGCAAGCACCTTATAAACCTGGAAGGGTTGGAAGCTGTAGATTCTACCAGACTTTCTAGCTCTGCAGGAAAGGGAAAAATTCTAGTCACCATCATTACCGGCTCCTCTCCTGTACTGAAATAGCGTACCCTGAGTTCACTGCACACTGTGGACCTCTCACAGCGTGCAATGGAGGCTGCGGCGAATCAGCTAGAGCCCTACTCATCTCCTGGCTGGAGGACACATAGCATAACCTAACCTTATCTTCCCACTGCTAGCCTGGCCCTGTCCCTCCCCTTATATTCACTAGATTAAATTTTTTTCAATCATAGAGGCTCATCATTCCATGCGGGCACTGTCTAGGTCAGTGGTTCTCAACTCGTGGGTCGCGACCCAAAAGTGGGTCGCGACACCCTCTGCAGTGGGTCGCGGCGTCATGTCTGCATAGACCGGCCCAGCTGCATTAGAGAGAACTAGAGGGGGAATTTGTGGTTCAGCCTGTGGAACCTCATAATGTCAAACTGTCCCCTCTCTCTCGGCCTCCCCCGGGCTCTCCAATAAAGTGGTATGGCCCGGGGAGAGAGGGGACTATTTCCTCAGTTTCGGGCCGGCGCATTAATATCAGGAGCTGCGGCGCCCGACAATTAAGTTATAGTTCCGGTCTGCACTGGAGCGTACAGCAGATATCAATCCGCCGCTGTATCTACTGTACTCTCCAGTCCAGATAGTTCAGTCGGCTGGAATCAGAGAAAGGTAGGCAGGCAGATAGGGAGATGTGCACTGTGGCAGGACAGGGGACACTGATGGATATTATGTATTCCAAGCCCACATAATATCCATCATGTATATCCATCACTGTCCCCTGTCATAATGTATGTTAATTAAATACACAATTAATGTTATTACACAGACTGGGCTCAGAATACATAATGTCCATCAGTGTCCCCTGTCATATTGTCCTCTGTCAGTGCAGAAGCTGGGGAGGGTATGGGGGGGGGATTAGCAGGGGGCTCCGCTGCAATTTTTTTACCTGCAGCAGAGCCTATACTAATGCACCCCTCCCCCAGCTTCTGCACTGACAGGGAACTTTATGACAGGGGACACCGATGGTCATTATGTATTCCAAGCCCACATAATATCCAATAGTGTCCCCTGTCGTAATGTCTCCTGTCAATGCAGAAGCTTCGGGGGGCATTAGCAGGGGCTTAGTAGAGAACCTGCCGTGGTGCCCCTGCTAATGCCCCCCCTTCCCCATACAGACACCCTCACCACCCCCTCCAGGTTCTGCACTGACAGGGGACATTAGGACAGAGTACATTGATGGACATTATGTATTCCAAGCCCACATAATGTCCATCAGTATCAGTGGCGTAACCAGAGTTATGGGCGCCCGGGGCAGACATTCCCCCCCCCCCCCCATTATATAAACATCCACTGGAACTGTACCCCGCAACCGCCACCCCCACACGTTTTTATTTTAATTTTGTTAAATATTTAATTTTTATTCTTTATAAACTTTTTAATTTTTTTTAATTCATTTACTTTCAGCAAGATATATATTGCTGAATACTGCACAAGTTGTTTTGTGTAATAAATTAAAATGTTTCATAAATGAAATCATTTTTGGGTCACGCCTTAATGACCAAGGAAACATGTGGGTCCCGAGGTTACACAGGTTGAGAACCACTGGTCTAGGGTGTTATACAAATGCAGTCTACCTAGAAAAACCCACTATTCCAAATTGAAATTCACACATCAATCACATGTTGATATTTGTGTAATTCATCCAAAGAGCCAGCCCACTACTGGTTTGAGAGGTATACGGAGTCACGGTGCAGTGATGTTTTTAGAAAACTATAATCAGCACCCTGCACTCCTACAGCTATGATCTGCCTGCATTGGATAGGGTAACACTGAAAACCTTTGATGACATCACAGATTCTAAAATAGAGTATGTACTGGTAATGTTTTTTAGAAATTACATCAGGGAGCAAAGGCAAAACTTGAGCAAATTACACTACAGCTTTAATTTTGTTTCCAACAAAATCATTTCAACATAAACTTTTAGTTACTGGACTATCTGCAGAGTACAGGGATGTATTCTATATCTGAGACAAGGGAATGGTTAAAATAATGCCCAGAAATCACAAAACAACAAAACAGAAAAGGAAAAATAAATTCCCATGTGAGTATAATAGACCAATTTATCTTGATTAACTCAAAACATGAAATGTATGTTACACATATGTAAAAATAAATCCCGCAAACAAGCGACAATTTAGATAAAGTTTATGAAGACAAATGGAAACAACTGAATTTGAAGGAAAAGCATCTGGCGTATAGATTATGTCCATCAGTAGAATCCTGTGCATTTAATAGAACATTGATGCTGTGCTGAGACCATGGATGACTTCTGATGAGCAATGTGTTACATAGCTATGTAACCATCTCACCTGTGCATTTGATTAGCATGTAAACTAGAAGCACATGTGATGGTCACAAAACACTGATCATAAATGAGAAATGTTGCGATCCGCAGACACATCAGTCTATAAAATGGAACCCCACGCAGAGCTCATAATGCAGTGAATGAGGAGACTGTACAGACACACAAGAGAAAGACAATCCCATTCACACGGTTTTCCAACATACGAAGGAATCAGAGTTCAGTAGACACATGGGCCTCATTTAACAAAGGATTTGAAAGAAGAAATGGATAACTGTGCTGTTCTGAGACAAAAGTCACATTTTGTCAAATACTAGCCTGCGCTAGAGGAACAAAACTGGTCTCTACCTGGTCATTTTTATAGCACTATAATAAACAGTCTTATATAGCAAATCTGTTAAAAAAACTTACAACTTACTTGAGTGGTTTTATTCCTTTTAAAGAACAGATTGTTTTTCAAATATTTTACTCATCATACAATCTGATGCCGGTTATAGTGTTTTTAAACGTATGTAGTCAGGCAAATATGGAATGTTACATATCTCTTTTCTTCTATAGAAACAGTTGCCGTCTCGGCTTAAGTTCTGGCCTATGGCATCCATTTAAGTGTTTTTTTTGTAAATTATTAAAAGTTTTCTAGTCATTTTTACATACACTGAACCAAAAAATGTGGGGGCAAAAAATAGTCAGTATCACACATTATAAAGCAGAAGACATACAGTTATATGTAAAGGTGAAAACAACCACAGAAGGTATCAATTACAAGGATTCACACCAGCAACAACTAAAAGCCCAATCAGGTTGGTGAAGGGCCAGTTACAACGTATGCTCAGGGTGCAAACAGGGGGTAGTATTTGGTCACCAACACATACATCACAAATACAATATTATAACTATAGCGGACCTCTAGATTTATATACATAATGTTCCATGGGAAAAAAATTTGACTACACCAACCAAGCCTGTTTAGGAGAAGGGTCAGGGCAAATCCAGTATTTAGCTATGCCGTTTCTGGCTACAAAAAGTAGTTTTCAAATTGTTTTAAGATTAGTAGGGGAAGAGGAAGCTCTCCCACATACCTATAAGTCATGGTAGGTGATTAGAGGTATATCAATGAGAAATAAAAGAAATATTTCCTGCATAAGCTCCTTCCAATACTGTTGTAACTTAGGGCAACACCACAGCATGTGGATAGAGTTACCTGCATAAAGCTGGCATTTAGGGCATTCAGAACTGGGGAACAGAGAAGCTTTAGAGTTTTTCTGGAGTCATGTACAGTGTGGAAAATTATTTGATCCCCTGCAGATTTTGTAAGTTTGCCCAGTTACAAAGAAATGAAAAGATCTATAATTTTTATCATAGGTGTATTTTAAATGATAGAGACAGAATATCAACCAAACATCCAGAAAAAACACATGATACAAATGTTATAAATTGAGTTGCAGTTCAGTGAGTAATATAAGTATTTGATCCCCAAGCAAAACATGACTTAGTACTTGGTGGAGAAACCCGTGTTGGCAAGCACAGAGGTAAGACGTTTTCTTGTAGTTGGTTACCAGATTTGCACACATCTCAGGAGGGATTTTGGTCCACTCTTTGCTGCAGGATTTCAGTCCATGGCGGTGTATTGTGTTAACAAAGGTTTGTTTGGTGACTGTGTTCCCAACTGCCTTGAGATCATTTACAAGCTCCTCCCATGTAGTTCTGAGCTGATCCCTCACTTTTCTCATGATCTTCCTTAGCCCATGTGGTGAAATCTTGCGTGGGGCTCCAGACCGAGGGTGCTTGATGGTTATTTTGTATTCCTTCCATTTGCGAATAATCGCCCCAACAGTTGTTTCCTTCTCACCAAGCTTCTTGCTGATAGTCTTGTAGCCCATTTCAGCCTTGTGCAGGTCTACAATCTTGTCCCTAATGTCATTTGAAAGATCTTTAGTCTTGCCCGTGGTGGTGAGGTTTGAATGGAAGAAAGAGATTCTGTGGGCAGGTGTCTTTTCTATACTTGTCGTTAGGAGCACCTTCTTAAATTGACAGGGCTAATCTGTGTACCACATAGCCAGTCTGTGGGAGCCAGAATTATTGTTGGTTGGTAGGGGATCAAATGCTTAATTTACTCACTGAACTGCAACTCAAGTTTATAACATTTGTATCATGCGTTTTTTCTAGATTTTTGGTTGATATTCTGTCTCTATCATTTAAAATACACCAAATATATGATAAATATATGATAACAAATATATGATAAAAAAAATTATGGACCTTTCATTTCTTTGTAAGTGGGCAAACATATAAAACCTGCAGGGGATCAAATCATTATTTTATTTCCTGTAAGTTCTGTATATTAGAAATAAGTGACCAGTGACACTTGGAGATTACACCAATATGAACCATAAATTTATTACTTGTTGGCCACCATAAGAAAGATGGTCACTGGTCACTAGATGCAGAGTCTAGACATCACTAATAGGCATTGCCATGCAAACTTAATTCGCTAATCTGAATGGCGTAACCTGTACTTGAGTAGTGTTTATCTTACAGCGTGTCTAAGTTGCAAATACATTTTGAAAAGTTTTGCAGGAACACCAATCCTTGTTTGCAGGGTAAAAAAGCATTTTAAAGGAGAATCATGGGGAGAGTGAAATACACTCATTCCCATATTGCAACTGTCACACGTCAGGTCTATTGATCAAGAACTGAGCGATTACATACCGCTGATTGCCCAGTTCACAATCTTCTTCTTGTAGAGGGTGGGGACTATCAGTCACAGCTCTTCGCAGGGATCCCCACTCTCCGCAGGGATTCCCCGCTCCCCTCTCCATTCTGTTATTCCAGTGCTGACTGGAAGGGCAGAAGGGGTAGGGAACACCTGGCTCTGCCTCTAGAGACTGGTTTGGCCATAATTATTTTGCGATAGCATTTTCATGCAGCTGAAAACATTGAATGGTAATCTCAGGGAGATCTGGGTTTCCCATAATGGGGTAAATGTAGTGTGCTGTCCCACCGCAAGGATGTGTTTACAAGTATGCCAGAGTTTATGAAGCAATTGCAATGTAGGGTATTTCTGCAGATGTTTAGACAGTTGAGAAATGCCAAGACACCCCAGAGGATAGCAGGCATTTTACTCAAAATATGTCTGGTGTCTTTCAAGATGCAGATGTTAAAACTGTCCTGATAGATAGAGCTCTACCTCTCCAAAAAAAGGTGTGAAATATGGACTCAAGTTTGGTAACCATCTAGGAGAATTTTGCAATACACACAATAATTTAGGCATCAGAACTATTCTTAATATGTTAGTATGGCCTACTACAGACAAAGACAACTTATACAAGGATTCTAACAGTTAAGTGGTATCCACTATAAACAGATTCCAATTCAGACTGATGTATTCAGTAGCTTTAAGCAGAAACTTGTATGCCCAGATAGTAAAAGGAGGTGACACATGGTAGCAGCTAGCTGGTAAGTGTGTTGGGAATTTTTTGTGTTTGATCACACCATCTGGCAATTTTTGAATGACAGTGGGCTCAAAGAAAGAAGACCTAGGAAGACTCCACTTTTGAAAGAAAAACAAAACAAAGAAGCAAAATTTGAATATTGGTACAGTGCATGTTAACAAGCCACAATGCTTCTGGGAGAATGTCCTTTGGACAGATGAGACAAAACTGAAGCTGTTTACAAAAGTTACATCAGTTCGTTGTCCACAGGTGAAAAACGTAAGCTTTCAAAGAACCCCATACCTACTGTAAAACATGGAGGAGGATCAGGTATGTCTAGGGCTACTTTGCTGCGTCTGGGGTGCCTTGCATCTGTGTAGGGCACAATTAAATTTGAGAGCTACAGAAATTGTTTGCTTCCAGCGATTGCCTCTAAAGGCTGTGCAACAAAATATTAGGTTAAGGGACCCATCATTAGTGTCCATGCCATATTTCTGTTATTTTACTTTTAAAATTCTGTTGAATACAAATTAAAGAGCAAAGCCTGATTTGTAATAAATATAGAATAAAGTGTAGAATGTCAATTACTCTGGTCAGTTTCAAGTTAGAGAACTATGAGGCGAGTGAAAATCGCTCATCCTCATAGTTCGAGCCGATGTGTGACACTGTCGCTCGCTCACTCACTTCTCATTCATCTCCCTGCAGAGAGCGGTGACTGTCAGTCACTGCTCCCCACAGGGATCCCCCCCCTCACGCTCCGATCCTCCAGTGCTGATTGGAGGAACGGACGGGGGAGGGTACAGCTGGCTCTGCCTCTAGATAGGCAGAGGCAGCTATCATTCACGCAGCTGGGTGGATTTCGACAGCATTGTTGGAATCTGTCCCGGCTGCGGCGGTCTCAGTATACGTCAAGTTGTAGCTCGCGATATACTGAGCTTTGGAAAACAGCAGAAAGGCATCATGGCACACTCACAAAACCAGCATGTAAAACAACATGTCTCACCACTAAGGATAATGACAGAGGTTTGGATACACGTCTTCTGCTGGTTTTGTGAGTGTGCCATGATGCCTTTCTGCTGTTTTACTGTTCAAAGCCCATTTCGTGTGCACCTTACTGTATAACTGGTAACAAATTGTTGAGTGCGTTTGTCGTTTGTTTTGCTTGACCGATTTGGTGCAGCGACGCATAGGGTTTCTCAGCTGCCATTAGGATGTGCGGGATCCCTTGTGTGTTTCTGTGCCTTTAAGGAGGTTGGGCGTCCTTCTGACAAACCTGCACCCAATTTTATATATTCTGCCCCCATGTGCTCCAAGATGGAGACTCTCATAGTTTAGAGTTAGGACCGCACTATAAGAGGTGCCAGTGCGGCTTACACATCCTCAGCAGAAGACGTGTATCCAAACCTCTGTCATTATCCTTAGTGGTGAGACATGTTGTTTTACATGCTGGTTTTGTGAGTGTGCCATGATGCCTTTCTGCTGTTTTACTGTTCAAAGCCCATTTCGTGTGCACCTTACTGCATAACTGGTAACAAATTGTTGAGTGCGTTTGTTTTGCTATACTGAGCTTTGGGTCACGGGAGGACGCTAGTATATATGTCCTCCCGTGACCCTTAAGAGAACTATTGGGAAAACCACTTACCCCATAGTTCTCTTTTAAGGGTTAACAAAGCAGGATCTCTCCAAACGTCAATGCTAGGCACTGGCTGTACTTCTGCAAAATGAATTACCAGCTGAACAACAGTAAGCAAATCATAAATTTACAAAAGATGATCCACTACATGGAGAAAAAAAAAAAAGTTTGCATCATCAAATACACACAGTAATATTGATCATAATATTTAAAAACCCACCCAAGAACTTCCGGTTCCGGCACCCATGTAAGTGGCAGCAGGGAGACGGCGCTCCCATTACGACGTCCTATTAATATAAAAAAACAGCTACCCACCCCGTGAAAACTTCTCTGCTGAGCCCGCAGAGTGTCCGGTGCTCGGAGATGGACCAAATCCTGGCATCTGCGCGCGCCAGATCAAGATCCCGATCGCTTAATCGCTCTCGGGCGCTCACTCGGGAATCACGTGCCTCTAAGATGGCGGCGGTCCTGGATACCTCCCCACAACGAAGCGTGTCTCCGGCCTCTGATGTAAGGGCCCTGGATGACGACAGCGCACATGCTCGGATAGCAGCTGCGGTGGCCAAACTGCTGAAGCCGACCATCACTGAAGCGGTGGAGACAGCCATTCAGCAAGGTATGGGCCAGATCAGGAAAGATCTATCAGCACAGGCATGTGCACTTAAAGAAGCAGAACACCGCATCACCTCACTGGAGGACGACTATTTTCGATTGAGCCTCTAGCAAATCACGTGTGACACTACCTCATGGGCGATGCAGGACAAAATAGATGACCTCGAGAATCGCTCTCGCCGCAACAACCTGAGGTTAGTGGGTCTCCCTGAATCATATAAGCCAAACGAATTGCTCACGATGTGCTCATCCACTATCCCGGCGTTGCTAGGGGTTTCTGCGGTATGTACAGCTGAGAGGGCTCATCGACTGGGGCCGCCAAAAGAAAAAACGCTAAGGCACCTAGACCGGTTATCGTACGGTATCTTAACTACGCCGACAAGCTCCAAATCCTACAAAAATATAGAGCTGCTGGATCTCTTCAAGTTGATGGTAATAAAGTACTGCTATTCGCAGACTACTCGGCGGAAGTGGCGAAACAGAGGAAAGCTTTCAGTGAGGTATGCTCCAACTTGTATTGCCAGCGGATCAAATTCACACTGGCATATCCGGCCGTCCTGCATCTTACCACGGCTGAAGGTCGCAACTATTCATTCCGGGATCCACAAGAAGCACTGCTATTTCTTACTCAGATGGATACCACCAATACTGGGTCTCCCTCCAACTCTCCCTTGCCTCCACGTTCACCACACAAATCTACCAAGACACCAAAGCGGGGGCTGGGTACCCCCCACAAATACCGTAAGCGTTGATGGTAAAGGGTGTGGACCTTCTGCTGAGTTTTACTAACTGTCTTTATTCTTTCCCATCATCATTACAAAGTAGGGATGGGTAGCGGATACCTTTCGTTTTTTATATATTGTCCAGGATGTCCTGTAACGGGATCTGAAGCGCACATCCCGTTATGCGTCCATAGGGAAATGGCGAAGTCAGTAATGTATATGTTTTATTTTTCTTTTACTGTACATGTTGTATGGTTTTCTTGCACTATGTTTTTTCATGTTTTAGTTGCACTATGATCAGAATAATGTCTCACCTACTGATGGTATATGTCTCTCTGTGCCACTTCAAGTGGCCTGTTGCCTACTCTTTGTCATGCCTCCCTGCGGTTGCTTGGTCGAGCTTCTGGGGGGACCCTCTCATTACCGTCCTTGCGACGCACTATACACACCTTCTAGACCCTTGCAATAATAATCCTGACCCCTCTTGTATACATTCATGAAAATAATCTAGTGGAATGTTAAGGGTCTCCGTTCCCCCCAGAAGCGGACCAAGGTATTGCGCCACTTGAAACACCTGCGGGCGAATGTGGCCCTACTGCAGGAAACGCATCTCAGGGACGAGGATCTCTTTCGGATGAAACGCCTATGGGTGGGGGAAGTGTTCTGCTCGCCATCCCAGGGCCGCACAGCTGGCGTCCTAATATTGCTTCGTAGAAACCTTGCCTATTCAGTGTTGGGGTAGACAAAGACACTGAAGGGCGCTTAATGTCTGTGACCTTGAAATGTGAACACACGCTCTTTACTGTAACGAATGTTTACTTTCCCAACTCACCCACCCAAGCAGATTTCCAATCCCTTGCTGGCTGGATTACTAAGTTTGACACATCTCACCATTTAATTGGAGGGGACTTTAACTCAACAATGTCCACGTTGGAGGACAGGAGGTGGATCTCTGGGACCATTCCTAAGAGCAGACGGTCCAGTTCTGGCAGGCAATCGGTGTTGGCATCTACGATGGCGGCTCTCTGTCTCAGGGATGTTTGGAGGCTGACACATCCTCTAGAATCGGAGTACACACATGTATCCCTGGTGCATGATTGACTGTCACGACTGGACTACTTCTTCTGTTCTGATGCCCTGTTGCCCAGCACGAGGGGTCCTGAGATTCACGACCTGGTGATCTCGGATCATGCCCCGATCTCATTGGTGGTGAGCCACGCGCCGCGGGTGGAGAACAGGATTATGTGGCGATTCCCGTCCTTTCTGGCCTCCAACGAGGACTTCCAACACTTCCTTCGCTCTGCCTGGAGGGATTATGCCATGTGCAACACAATACATACGACCGATCCTACCCTCTTCTGGGAGAGGGTAGGATAACCCTATGTTCCCCCAAGGCATGGAGTATACGGCGTTCCGCCTGTGGAAATCCAAAGGCTTACACTCCTGGAAGCAACTTTTCTGGAGTGACGTGGGCACCATACACATTTCAAGAACTGGTAACACGTTACCATCTGCCCTCGCATCACTTCCTCCACTTCTTACAAGCCACTAAACATTGGCAAGCGATATCTAGAGATCAAAAAAAACTTTTTGCTGCATCATTCCTGGACGTACTACGGTCTTCTAGATCGTACCCGATATCTACTCCCTATCCAATCAGCATCCACCTTTCATTTTCAAACCCTAACTGAACAAACTGAAGAGAGAAGCTGATAGGTTGCCATAGGCAACTGCTCCAGATGCTTCTGCTCCAGTTTTGATAAATTCCCCCCCATGTATTTTGGATAAGCACATATTCGTGTTGTTATTGCAGTGTTTACTTTGCAGTTATTTGTGATGCAACTTTCAAACTTTGATATGCTTGCATACCATATGGTTGTTATTGTCCTAAAAACAGAAATTTTAAAATTGCCCCCCAGAGGGAGCTCTGTGCTTTGCTGCAATCACTTAGCTTAACTCCTTAACATGTAAAGTAGATGTAAACCCCCAACTGAACGACATTTACTTGGATAAAGCAATATGTATAAAACTATTGTCTTTCCCATTTCTTTTTAAATACTAGGTTTTGCGCCGTGCACTCTTGGCAAGATGTACTCTGTAAAATGCTGGTTGTCAAGAGGGAGCCAGGAGTTGGAATAATATAACTCAGTGCACATGCACAGGAGATCAGCAACCACCCAATGGCCAAAGTCAAGAAGAAGCAGTGGAGCAGAGGGATAAGTCTGCCATAGTGTGTATGTATGCATGCACATTATGGCAAAGGCTCTGTGTAACCCCCATAGTTTAGTTCCCTTTTAGGAGACATTCTGAAGGTCTTTGGGGGGGAGAGTATAAAATTACAAACATGCATTATTTTAATGCATTTTGGCATACACTACAATTGTATCGATGAATCATACATTTGCGGTTGAACAATTATACACGTCTCTCTCTCTCTCTCTCTCTATTGTTTTTTTTTTAGTTGCAATCAAACAAAGCTTTAAAGCAGTTTAAGAGCATAGTTCCTCTTTAAATAAGAAGAAAGAGATCTCTCAATTACATCATCACAATTATATTACATCAAATAAACTTTCATTTTTTGCACAACTGACCGCATTGAGTTGTTCCAGTTTTGTTATTTTTTACATTTCCCAAGGACACTTTTTTAATTAGGTATTTGTTTAATTGAGTTCAATAATTGCAGCTTAGCTGACAGATTTTGCAGACCTCACACAGTTTTCAAAGGGTAACTGGAAACTCAAAACGCTCAACTGGTTGGAGGAACGCAGTCAATGAATTGCCGATTAATAACAGATTTCCTTTGATGGCTTCTCGGCAGGTCGCTGTCACACCACGCCATAAATTTGCTAGAACTTCTGGGGTTTCCTCGTACACCCTTGTGACATGGGAAAATGTGGTACTAGGCTGAGCCCCTGCCAATAAACCAATCAAACTAACGGACTGATAATCTCCCACACTCTGCTGTTTGGCTACATGCACCCAACCAGAAAGAGTTTAATTTGTTCCGCTAATGACACTGGAAGAAAAAAAAAAAAGGCAGACTTGCTTAAGAATTCACTTTGTGAAAGCCGAACTCTTCTGAGCTGCTTTCAAACTGTACTGAAATTCATCAAGACTGTCACTCTGCTTTAGGAAATCTGTATAGAGTCAGAACTATTAAAATTGACCAGTCACTATGTATTAACCTCATACAAGTGGCAATCTATTAAATACCATAGCTGCTGGCCTTACAGAAAAACCCATCTATTGATCCAATGCAAACTTATTTGAGTATACGGAAGTACTAGACTTGCTTCAACAAGATAAAAATGTGGGTCTTTTTAAAGTGAAAGAA
>NW_017306284.1:652387-689731 GCF_000935625.1 Nanorana parkeri | reverse complement strand
TTCATTACAATATATATATATATATATATATATTACACATACATGCATACAGTTTAAATACATACATACATAGTCTACAACCATACTTGTCAATGGATTTGCAGTTTTGTTTACATTTTTTTGTTCAGTCTTTCCACTGCTTCGCATTCCTGCTCCTTAGACAGATGTGATGATGTTGGTTCTTTTTCTAGTGAGCAGGATGGAGGATAAAGGGCGACTGTGGAAGGTGATGGGTTGCATCAGGAAAAACACCTGTCTAGCTTTGCACAGTATCAGAAGCTTGTATAGAATGACAAATCCTGTAAGACCGAAAAGGATGGTACAAGATGTCTACATTTTCTACTTGCAGGTTAGCTAAGGGCGTTAGGAGACATTCAGCAATGCAATATGTGTGTGGATGTATGCTGCCCCAGGCACCCAAAGTATGTTGGTTATGCCATTCCAGCCCAGGTTCCACTTTAAACAGCAAAAAGCTACAAGAAAAAAGTGTTAATGCTGCCATCAGTATTTTTTAACTGGACATGGACATTAATTTGTGGTCAAATATGGGTTAATTATTGGATCACCGCAAGTATTTTTGTCAATGAAGGGTCATGGGAGGCTCAAGAACATCTATACAAAGAGAAAACTGGTTTTAAGCCTAAGAAAAGTAATAATTGGCTACAATTTTGTAAGGTATTTTCAAGTTTTACTAGAGTAGCTGGTCAGGCACTGTTTCAGGCATCTAGTAGTTTTGGTATATGTGAGGATATGTGTCTGAATAGGGAGATGAGCAACTAATGTCTAAGCATTACTTTAGAATGACAGCATTAGAGGGAGACTAACTTTTTAACAGTCACCCTAAAAAGTTCCAAAGTGTATGTACAGCCAAAATGTTTTTTTTTGGTTATTTATTTTGCTGTCTGTGTCCCATACAAGAAAAATAAAGATAAAGATACCGGCACTCCAAATTCATGAGCTGTTTACTATGCTGTACATCAATAAATAGATGTTTGCTCATGAATTTGGAGTGCCGGTGTCTTTATCTTTACTTGTGATTATAACGGATGCCACCCGTTGACTACCGCAGCACCCGCTTTTCAAAGGGATCCTGACCCTTTAGTCAAAGGGTCAGCAGTGCGATGGGACCATGGACTTTCTGCCATACAGGAAAAGTTCCCCTCACTTTTTGTTGTAGAGACACAACTGGCAGTGAAAAGAAATAAAAATGGGGGGGGTGTCATCTAAGGCAGTCCTTTCTGAGAACAGTTGTCCTCATTGGAAGGTAAGCCAACATTTTAAATCAAATTGTTTTTGGATTGTTTTTTTTGTAAACTAAGTAACTGGATATCAGTCCACATTGCATTGTTTTATAAGGCAATGATTGCCAATATATGGCTGAACATTATTTGTGAAGGATAATGCCTAAACTGTTCATGTCTAATACGGTCACCCAATCTGAACAATATTGTCCAGCTAGTCCAGCTAGAAACAACAATTTCTTTAGGCACTCTGATCTCTTCAGTCACCTTCACACTGATAAATGTTGGGTAGGAGCTCTGGAAATACGTTTGTTAATTACTATTGCAGCTTTAGTATAAATCTCCAAAACTTTGCAGAAATCTTTGTGTAAGTTTATTCCACAATTATACTAGCAATATTATCTAGCAATCAGGGTGTCCAAAAAGCATATGGCTACTTAGGGCAGAGCAGCATGTGGCCACAAAAGAAATTTTACATCATATTCCATTTTACTGTAATACAATTACATACCAGACTTGAGAATTGCACACACACGTATGTATGCAGCCTAGGAGAGAGGTATTGAAAAGGTCATATATCACACATTACCAGCAGACCAGTTTTCTTTAGTTTGCCAGAGAGACGTGGATAGATGTCCTGTGGGCAGGGATAGACTCTGCATACCAAAACCCAGGTCATTTTTCACACACTATACCTGGGGAATAAGTGGTGGTAGAAATAAGGCAGAAACAAAATATTGTATGGACGGTTCTCTTTAAGGGACACTAAAAAATTACCACAGTTGCACATCCACACAACCAATGTTTTTGTCCAGCTAGTGGTAACTGTTGCATGCAAACTGACAGCCAAAATATGACTTTTATTGATTAATTATTGCTATGTCCCTTTTCCATTATCTCCTATTGTAGACTTAGCTTATTCAAATTAAAGTGAGCCTGCTGCCTTGGTGGCAAAACTTAACTATGGGCACACTGTCAAAAAGCAGATAAATACTCACCTTTCTGGCGAGTGGAAAGGAAAAGCCTTTATTTTCTGCAATAGTTCTGGGTGCCGCCACTATTCCACACTTCAGGTGTATTGATTGTGTGTCCCCTGCTGGTTGTTTTTGTGGATTTTTCTGAAGGCCGAAGCATCTCTAGAGGATATATAACGACCAGCAGAGGGAACCACATTGGCTGTCTGCGACACCTGGAAGTGCTGGATAGCTTGTCCTATTCTGCTCTATGTAAGCTGTGCTGCCCCAACCCCTAGAGAGGACAGACGCATAGAAAATTTGCCCGAGACTGTATGACATAGGTAAAGGCAACAAAGCAAACCTCTCCAAGAAATTAAGACTGCTACCACTGACTTCATGCTGTGCACATGGAAGTTGCCTGGCTGTAATGCTGATTCTCTGAATCCAATATTTCACTGACTAGATCACTGACCTAGAACAAGCATGCAGAGAAGATTTTTTTCTGGCTGATCTGCATACTTGCTCCAGGCCAGACATTTAAAGTACTGAAGCCTACAGCTGGCCATACACTGGTAAATTGTCGTACATTCATATGAAAAAACAATGACAAATTTTGTTCAAAATTTTGTTTGATTTTACCATCTGATTTTGGAATAAATAGAGTGTCCCAAACGAAAACCACATACACGGTTAGAATTTTGTTCCTTCAAGAAAAACTTTCCATCCTACTCCTCTATTTTTGCCAATATGGTTGGAAAAAATTGCCAATTTGACCCCATTAACTAACAAAATGTAACGAATGTTCTGCAAACAAATTTGATCAAACTAAATTCTACTGATAAATGGCCAGCTTCAGGGCAGGTTCACACCATCTCCCGGACCAAATCGGGTCTAGATCTGGTCCGGAAAATGGTGTGAACCTGCCCGCAGTTCCAGTGCATTCCAGACCAGACAAAATGAGGCATGCAGTATTTTTCTAGTCTGGAACGGACTGCGCTGGTGTGAACAGAGGTCAGAAATAGCATAGGGATATATTAGGATGCATTTTGGGTCTGTAAACAATCTGGTCTGGTCTGGAGATGATCTGGATGTGGTGTCAATGGGCCCTAAGGTTCAGTGTGCAGCCAGTCAGCAAGCAATTTTAGAAATCAGCAATTGCAACCATCAAATTTTTTTAGAAGGTGTTATTTAATTCCTTTAAAACAATCACAAATGTAAAATACTTTTTTATTCTTTTTCTTTCAATTTACATATTTGCAAGTTCTTAAAGGCTTGGGTCGGCAGCTCTGTCATACTTAGATTTGTCATTCCTAGGCAGCCAGTCAGATGCACACTGCACAATCCTAAATAATTAAAGCTCTTCAGACAAGTTTGCAAGACGTGCAATTTTGCTAACCCAAGCATGATAACCATCTGACACATTATAAAACACTATAAAATATACTTCTGGTTGGAGGAGCGAAGAGGTGTAATACATCATGCTTCTTGCACGCTGTCAGTAAACTCTACAACACTCTAGCTCACCTTAGTTTAGTAATGTGCATTATACTAATCTCTGCCAAGTCTTGCATTGTAACTCAGTGAAGTAAGCAGCGAGATGATGACTGAGCAGATCTTACAGTAACTAGAATGCATTCCATTCTACTGAATCAGCATTGGGCAATGGCTCTTCAGAGAGAGAGCCCCCTGTGCCCTATACTCAGTGCCCAAGCACTGGTTACTGTGTAATGATTTGATGTTTTAATGTGGTATAAAGTCTAAACTGCAGGAAAGCTGAAGCACAATCAGTATAAATCCCTCAACACATCCTGAGGGATAACATCTGTATCTTCTCACTGACGTTTGCCTACTTAGAGGGCAGATGTTGCAAAGCTTGCCTCTGCAAGATATGTGACTTTGTGACTTGGATTTGTCTGACTTGCTTATCTCAAAATTGAATTGCTAATTTTATTGTGTATAATTTAAGTGCATAACATTGAAAGATAATGACATACATTAACACAGGATTATAATATATAAAAAAAATCATGATTCAGCATTTGACCTTCCTGTTAAATTGTTATATATGTTTGCTAAGCTAAGATACCTTTGTTTCTGTTAATGATTATTTTATATGGGTCACTGGCATCAATAAAGCAATGAAACAGGTGCTATGTACAGTGGCCATACACTGCTGCATAAACAGTATATGCAACCATGCATTATACTGATAACAGACCACATTACACTATCAAAGCCAATTGTCTCCTATAGAATCGATTGCGGGTCCCAGAAAGTACTGTTACAGCACTCTACTGACAGAAAGGTGTGACAATGGAAGAAAATATGTCACTGTCAAAGACCCAAATTTATGACTGCATTCATTTTGATATTTTCATTAAACAAAAAACGAAATATATAAAATATAGTTTTGGTCACTTTTATAAACTGTCCAATTACATTTTTATTGCAATAAAGAACCTATTATTTGAATGGTCTGCCTAATGTGCAAAACCACACATAAAAAATTACCACCTGTTGTGGTACACTGCAATGCAGGTGCATTGGGGTGCCAATCAGAATATGCACCAATGTGAATACCGCGTGTTTTGAATCCAGCCAGTACATTTCTCACTACAGAGTCCTGTAATTACTTTACTGTTTAAAGTAAAACTCCAGACTTTTTTTGGACAGGAAGGGAGGTAGTTTTAGAACCTTGTTCCGGTTTAATGCAACCTGCAACCATTATTCCTTGAGATCACTCGTGAGAGAACGTTAAAAAATGGAAGAGTTAAAGTGACACTAAACTTAGGAGTTACATCTTGAAAATGCAAACAAGTACCTTATTAACAAAAATGTAACTTATTGGTTCATCTCTCAGCTGCAGATCCCAAAATCATCTCTCAATTCATGCTGACACTGTCCTTCCTTCTGGCGGGGGGCTACTTTTGTTCTCCATGGTCCCTGTGTATGTTGTAAAGTAGCCACCGCTCCAAGCTCACTCCCACAATGGACTACAATCTCACATTTAGTTTACCAATTTGAATTGAGATTGCAGTCCATCACAGGAGCGAGCTTAAATTGGTGGCTACTTTACAACACATACAGGGACCATGGGGAACTAAAGTAGCCACCCTCCAGAAAGAACAGTGTTAGCACCAATTTAGATATAATTTGAGGATATACAGCTGAGTGATACATTAATAAGATACATTTTTGTGAATAGTTAAGATACTTGAATGCATTTCTAAGGTTTAACTCCTGCGTTTTGTGTCACTTTAGCTTTGGTACAGCTGAGGTTACAATTCTACTTGTAGAACTTGTATGCTACAAATCTTTGCAAAGCATGGCACATACCGTAGGTTGTATGTCTTAGTCGCCAGCATCCCCCTTTTGAACCACCTAATAATGCCTCACTGGGATCAGCAGATCCAAGTAGAACAATGTTAAACACATTTAAGCTGTTAGGTTTAAATCCAATGTACCCCTTGCTATGCAGTCTCTCTAAGCATAGCCCCGTATAAACAATACCAGATAGTAAATACTATAAACTATACATGTTTGATTATGTAAAACAGACTGTTAGGGTCTATTCTGCAAATAGACTATTATTACCACAAGCAGATTTATAGTATTTTGATGTTTGTAAGGGCCAAACCACTAGCAGTTCATGCATGTAAACAATAATGAGGGAAATAATGGAAACAAAAAAGGGTCTTAATACCACAAAGGCTCAATCTACAGATTGCCACCCAGAAACTATGTTACTGACTAATTCACAAGTCCATGAAGCCAGTGGGAGATTAAACACAAAGTGATTACAGTTCTGGCTATTAGCAGAAATATAGCTTCTCAGTAATCGCAGCCTCACTTGTATTTGCACATGCATATCAGAAAGCGTTACAAATTCATTAGTGTTTCAATGCTCCGTGAATCCGACACATGTCCTGTGTTGCAACCTGCCTCTAGCTTTCCTTCTGCTTCACATATTGGCTGGGATCATCTGCCAATTTCTGGCAGCAGAAGAGTGTCTAGTGCTAAAGACTGAACCCCAAGCTGGAAACACATTGACTAAGTGTCCTATAAAACATCCTATTCTATTCATAAACTGCTGCTGCACAATGGAACAGATCTGGAGAGCTCAGCCTACTTTTATGCGTGTGCTATTTCTTCCAGTGTGTTAAAAATAACTGTTATTTGAACAGCAAGTACAGTTTCCAATGCCTCAACATGAAAGTTGGGAGGAATAAAAACAAACAGTAATCTGGTAATATGGTCAACTCAGGTCATTCCATGGGCCTGCCAAAGTATCATACATTAAATATGTCATTATTTTCTACCATTAGCAATCTGTATCACCCCAGTTAAAATACTAGCCAAACACTGAGCAAGTGTCCTTTAGGACATAGCCATTTTTCGGCAAGATCTCGTGATGATAGGAGGCTGCAGATACCGCCAGCAGCCCCCTGTCTGTGGGGATAGTCAACTGATTGCTATTATTACCCTCTCAGATAAGCAGAGTCTGCCAGCACTGTTCATCTGCTTACCTCTCCAATTTCTGTTGACTTAAATGGGAATGACCCCATCTTTTATATCTCCCCACCCCAAAAAAAAAATATTGTTGTTTGTAGAATTTTGTTACTTCTACAAGGCCTCTTGTAGAAGTACAATATAGTAAAATAGAAAATATATACCGTATATACTCGAGTATAAGCCGTCCCGAATATAAGCCGAGGTACCTAATTTTACCCAAAAAAACTGGGAAAAAGTATTGACCCGAATATAAGCCGAGGGTGGGAAATGAGGCAGCTACTGGTAGATAGATACCAATAAAATTACATTAATATTTATTTAAAAGAAAAATAACCTAGCTCTGTAAGTGGAAAAGGGGGTACAGGGCTACATATCATGTACTACGGATCATTTAACCCATTCATATTAGCAGAGGATAATTGTAAATCTATTGTTCAGTGCACTCTATATGTAGTATATAGTACATGTATATATAGAGTGCCTGCAACAATACATTTACAATGATCCTCTGCTAACATGAATGGGTTAAATGATCCATAGTACAGGGCTACATACAGATCATTTAATACATTCATGTTAGTATAATTGTAAATGTATTGTCTGCACTGTATTAGCAGTATATACTCTATATAGAGTATATACTGCTAATACAGTGCAGACAATACATATATAATTGCTTAATGAATCTCTCTCTCTACCCCCACCCTCCCTCCCCGCCCTCACTCACTGTGTCCGTGTTTAAAAAATGGGCTGAAAATCTCGGCTTATACTCGAGTATATACGGTAAGTGTTTTGGAGCTAAAAGTATTTGTTTTTCATTCGATCAGATTTTAACATGTGTGAAGCTATGAAAAAACTGATCTGATCATGGGTGGTTAAAAAGCCTCAATTGGGAAGTAATATCATGTTATGCCGCTCAGTTGTGAGCTTAGCTGGTTCTCAAAACGCTTTCATGATGTTCCATCCAAATATAAGCTTGCATGTATTAGATCTGGGGTAGGCAACCTTTTGAGTATAGCGTGAAAAAATGTTGCCAAGTAAAGTTTTAAAAAAATTGAGCGACGGCTGGAATTGCAAGACATAAACAGACTAGATCAGGGATCGGCAACCTGCGGCTCCAGCGCCGCATGCGGCTCTTTCATCCCTCTGCTGCGGCTCCCTGTCCAGGGGCGGAACTATTGCTGGGGCCTGAGGCTGTGGGGGGGCCCAGTGAGGTCTGGTCCTGGGCACCCCGCCGGTGGAATATGCGGCACTGCAGGGTCCCGAGGCCCACAATGCCAACAGGCTTCTCACCAAGGGGGCGGGTCCTGTGACTCACCTCCGAACCCGGCCACGTCCCTAGTAACAGGCGGCGGGAGAGGAGAAGTGTGTGTCACATGCCCAGCCCCCTGCAGTGCAAACCGTCTGGCTGGAATGCTGGCTGTGAGGCTTAGCAGGTGAGTCCTAATGAGGAGCGGGGGAGGGGGGGTACGGGCGTTACTGCACACTGTATCCTGTTATTTCGTTTAATTAGAACAGTGGATTATAATGGGGAACATTACACTGTAATGTTGCCTATTATCATCTATTTCTCTGATTAAATGATTAGACAGGGCCGCTGTTCTATCAAAGTTTGTGACTAGGTTGGAATGTGTGACCGGTGACGTGGTCACACATTTCAATGTAATACTGCCCAGTTTTTTGGCGGAGGAATGTGTGACCACCAATAGGTCAAGCATTCCAACGCTTTCTCAGCTGTTCCAGAGCAGATCGGCATTGCAAATCGTATCTGCAGGAGAACTAATCTGCCCTGAAATGTCACTTCTACCCAACTTTGTGAGTGGGGTGGAATGTGAGATTGCACTCACAAAGTCAGATAGAAGTGACATTTCAGGACCGAACAGCTGTTCCAGGGCAGATCAGTTCTCCTGCACATACGATTAGCGATGCCGAACTGCCCTGGAACAGCTGAGAAAGCGTTGGAATGCTTGACTTATTGGCGGTCGACCAGCCCACCTGGGGCCCTTCAGAGCCCACCATAGAGGGTCTCAGATGGGCTGTGCAGGATCTATGGTGTGATCTGCAGGGTTTCAGGTAAGTCCAGAGTCCAGTGCGTTACTAAGCCTCGAGTTCAGTGCATTACTAAGCCCAGAGTCCAGTGCGTTACTAAGCCCACATATACCTATATACATGCTATACATCGCATAAAGGTAAAAAACGATCTATGCCGTGTTATCTTCATTTTAGATGTCAAAAGGGTTTTGTGGCTTCCGGTGTTTTCTTTTCTGTGGGAAACGGGTCCAAATGGCTCTTTGAGTGTTTAAGGTTGCTGACCCTGGACTAGATTGGAACACTAGAAGTTGTCATTTGCACTGTGAATCTTGCTTTGAGCGCCAATATCTTTCCGTTCACATCATGAAAATATTACATGCTAAAGAAAGTGGCCAATTAGAAAAACATTTGATAAACACTGTGGACCTGTAGTGCTGGGGGTCTCTGTTTCTACAACAGAAATAGACAATAGAAAGGGTAAAATTATCTCTTCAGCCTATCACAAGCCCTTTTACAAATGTATCTATCCACACCAGCTACTCATAAGACACAGTCCAGGTCACCGACTATAGTGATTAATTTTGTGTATTGTGCTACCAGATGACAAGCCTATAGAGAATAAACAGCATAATCATGCAACCCTTTTCCCAGGATGTCAATCACTGAGCAAATGACTCCTCAGGTATAATAAATGAGTAATTCAAGAAGGGTAGCGGCCAGCTCTAGAATTAACCAGATAAACTGTTTGTGTGGAGTCATCTTTCCTCCTGGCTGGCCGCTGCCATGCTTTGTTAACAACATAAAAAACATGAAAGCTTGATTAACTTTTACACTCGTTTGCCCACTAAGTGGGAATGAGGGAGTCAATATGAATGATTAACTCTGCAAGCAGTCAGCTGAAAAACATTTAATTCAATCACTCAGAATAACCACACATGTGAGTGGTTGGAAAGTGAATATTTGACTTGCTGGAAGGTATTCTCTAATAAAGAGATTTGGCAATGTTTTTCTATTTAGAGTGTTGACTTAAAATGACTAAAATATGACTACAACACATACAGGAACTGCATAAAGTGGTGCGGGTACCCAGTAGTGCGGGAGACGAAATAAATTCTCACATTCTCATTTACCTGATATTAGTGCACACAAGCGAGTCAAGTGAACCTTTGATATCTGTAATTTGCTCTTGATGTTCCCCATCCTGGACACAGATTCTCAACTGCAATTCCTCAGCACTAAAGTTGACAATACACTGCTCCAAGTTTCAACAGAGTTTGGCCCTGCTGGAACCACTCTCTAACAAAAGTCAATCAACCTTTCTCGAAGGAGCTGGTCAAAAATTGTCAGCTGAACTGTGCCTGCAGCCAATCAACTGCAGTCCTTAAGAGCCGGTTCACACCACAAAGGTTGCGATCCAGACCATTCGGCCTCTGGAACGCAACCCGGCCGCCTCCCTACATTCAGGGGCGGGAGGGAGTGTGGAGGTGCATTGAGGTCAATGGCACTGCAGCCACGCCCCCGTCCACAGTGTGATTGCCGGAACCTGAACACATGGCACATTAGTGGCTGCGTTCTGGTCCAGTGCAATCTGCAAAAATAGTGCATGCAGCATTTTTGCAGCTCGCACTGGACTGGAACACAGGCACTAATATGGGGAGCCAGCGGGGTTGCGTTCTGATGCGTTCCAGACAGAGGCCAAAACGCTCTGGAATGCACTCTTTGTGGTGTAAACCGGCCCTAAATGTTTTCAAGGAGAACACAATAGATGGCAGGGAAGACTCCCCATTCACACTGTTTCGTGTGGATGGGGGAAAAAACTTTAAATGTGTGGCAAGCTTAAACATTACTCCTTTTCCTTTTGACATTCCAGTGCTAGGGACTCAGTGACTAATAAAGGCTCTAGCGCTGAATTGTTCGTCATAGCAGTGGGGTTAAGATGCAAACTGGAGTACAATACAAGTCCTCTCTGGAAAGGATTCTCCCATGGTAAAGCTTTTGTACCTTCCTTCTCAGGCATTGTGGTGGTTTTATACATTTGATTTATGTGACAGGTTTGCTTTAATGTAAATACATATTGGAAGACTGCTAGTTCCAATATCTGGCCTGCATTCAATATTTAACCTGTCACCTTACAGAACAGAGTTTATGTGGACTTCCTCTGGATGTCCGAGTTTCAATTTATTACCAAAACAGTATCTCAACAGAAAACTATTTAACATTTTGGTGCAATAAGTGTGCCACTGTACTTAAGGGTTTTAATGCTAATTTCACACCTTGACAACAAACAGATCACCTAAACTACATTTTCAGCTTATAAAGCCTTATATCAACAAAGTGGCTCTCAATACAAATTAGTAAACTAAAAGTGAGATTGTAGTCCATCACAAGAGTGAGCTTGGAGCGGTGGCTACTTTACAACACACACAGGGACCATGGGGAACAAAAGTAGCCCCCCTCCAGAAGGACAGTGTCAGCACCAATTCAGAGATGATTTGAGGATCTACAGCCGAGTGATACACTAATAAGATACATTTTTGTTAATAGTTAAGGGCCTTGAATGCATTTTTAAGGTGTATTACCTGAGTTTAGTGTCAATTTAACTTCAACTTAACCCTTAAGCCTTAAAGCACCTCTATCCCGTAGTAATATTTACATAAATTATTGCCAAGTATGGACTATCTAGCTAACTGGAGAATAAGCAGTGAACTACTATCTGTACCCGAAGAGCCCGCTATTCCCTCAATGGGTCTTGCCATTTTGCCTTTCACACAGGATCGTTAAAGTGAATCCACGATATCAATCAGCATATCATAGATACTTCTTCTTTTCCTCTGACAGTCATTCGTCCCTGCTACCTGCATGGCCAGCGGCCAGGGGGAATAGTAAGATATGGAGATGAGGGCTTATTTGGTGACTAACTCAACCTCAAAGCAACCTAAACTGTAGCCTTGATCCAATTCCTTATTTCATTATTTAACCTAATCCTAACCCAAAATATACTAAATATCATGACAAAAAGCTTTATTATCAGGCTAATACTAGTGCCTATGTCACACTGAAAACATTTGCGTGAGAAAACAATTCACTAAAACATCTGCGCCTAAAAATGTAGTCCTCAAATGACTGCACTGAAAACTATTTGTCCTTTAGAGAATGCATGTTTGACTGCTGTAGAAACAAAGTGTCAGCTCATATGGGGCAGGGGCAGATGTGAAAGGTTCTGCAAAAGTGTTTGTTAGTGCTATACAATTTGTTAGTGCTATAAGGCTGTGATATACACCAATCAGTCATAACATTATGACCACCCGCCTAATATTGAGTAGGTTCCCCTTTTGCTGTCAAAACAGCCCTGACACACAGAGGCCTGGACTCCACTAGACCTCTAAAGGTATGCTACGGTAAGCTGTCAGTAGTAGATCCTTTAAGTCTTGTAAGTTGTGAGGTAGGGCTTTCATAGATCGGACATGTTTATCCAGGACATTCCACTGATGCACGATTGGACTGAGATCTGGAGAATCAAGAGGCCAAGTTAACAACTCAAAATCATTGTTGTGTTCCTCAAACCATTCTGTAACCATTTTTGTAGGGTGGAAGGGCGCATTACCTGCTGAAAGAGGCCACTGCCATCGGGGAATACCTCTACTGGACAACAAGGACCAGCCTTCGCTCCCCATGGGCATCAATGAGCCATGCCAGCTCAATGTATATGTGTATATACATATTTACATACACATTTATTTCAGTTTTATAGCACTAACAAATTGTGCAGCACATTGTGAAGAACCTTTTACATTAGCCCCTGCCCGTCTCTTGGCCAGCTTTTATTTCATATAGTTTTGATATGCAAACCAATTCTGTTATTGTTTGTTCCCATGAGGGGGATTTACTCTCCCATTTGTCCTGGTGACCATCACTGGGACTGAAAATGAATACAAATAAAACATTTTGTGCTGCCACCAGTTTAGGAACAGAATGGAAATCTTAAAATGGGGGACATTTGTTTTAGTTTTTTTTAATTACTCTCACATTCTGTTGTGTATACAAGGCAGGAAGTGAAGATAAATCTCTCCAACGGGAGAGATATTTGTAAAAAAACAAAACAAAAAAAACCTGACTGGTTTTAAATCATATACGCACAAAACAAAAGTTTTGGCTTAAAATATACTTAATCCCCCATTTACACATGACTCTCAATCCAGATATTGGGATTCCTATTTATCTTTTTTGCAGCAGATTACATTTTAGTCAGCCGTTACACACCATACTTTGTAAAATCGTACTTAAGCTAAAGAGCAAAATCCTGTTCTTTGCACATTGGGATTTTACAGCCTACAACTACTGTTACTTTGAAACACAAAATAATGAGAATAAACCAGATTTTAAAGTAATTAGGTGGATAAGAGCCCCATACTCTGCAATTGCAAGCAGCATTTAGAAGAAAAAAAAAGTTAAAAAAAGAAAAAGCAGAGTGGGACCGTGAGTCCTGGCAACTGCTATAATCCTTTTCAAATTGCTCATATTAAGATTAAAGATCACTTTGTTTCTCTATTCCCACAACTGGTTGGGTATGGTAAAGAAATCAGCCTGCTGCTTTTATATGTAACATCTTTAACATTTGCTCTGTTTTCTGTGCCTGTGATTAAATGTAACATTTTGAAATCCCAACGTTCTGAGAAAAAGCATAAATCCTCCTCTCACAGCTGCTGTTTGACTCCAAAAACACATGCAACTTTTTTTTTTCAGGCATCGACCATCAAATGCTCCCAGCGGACAAGCGCTGCGGAACACCTGCATCTCTTCATTTCGTTCCAATAACGCAGTCTCAACTTTTAAAATTACAAAAATAGATGCTGTGTTCAGCTGCGTGTTCGCTCTGCCCCTAATTCCCGTGAAGAAAAATCCTAGGAGCATGAAATCATTCAGGCAAGGTCTGTCATCGAGAGGAAGACTTTTTTTGTGGCTACTTTTTTGCTGTAGATTCACAGCAAGAATACAAGAATATAAATAAAAAAACAAAACTAGAAATGATAAAGTTGTATGTAAAACCGAACAATATTTTCTGTTTTAAGAAGGCTCTACTGTTCAACCCCGAAACAACACAATTCTGCAGTGCTGTCCTGTACATTCTGCAGTGTTCCCTTAAGTGGTGTAATCAAGACGTTTATTAGGACTACAGAACAGTCCCCACCTGTATTATGGAGATGGGGGGGTGTTTTGCAGACCTACCACACTTCCAGTCCTACGGCAGCAACTGGCAATAGTGCTCCTCCATAGATTCAATGTAGTGAGTCACCGCTGTCAATCTAGGACAGGAAGCATGTTACTGGCAGGATCATAAAGGTGTAAAACTAATGCAGCCACCACATATAAGGGCTGGGAAGCTGAAATATACTGTTTGCAAATGTAGTTTTTGGATTTTATTACACATGAAGTACACAGGAGGACGGAAAAATGTTAGATTCTGTTCAGATCACGGTTGTATGCTAAATAGGTATTTTGTTTACAAAAGGTCAGTGGGCCAAAAAAAAAGTAATTTTAGTTTAGGTAAATGACAACAGGTAGAAGCAAATTATTTCCATTTTGGAACATGAAGCAGCAGAAGTAAGACTTTAGGGCTGATCTAGAAGAGATGATTTTTGGGTCAGAGTCAGAAACTCCTGTGAGAAAGATCCACCACTGGAGGATTTAAGAAGCCAGTGGGTGAATTCAGCCCACCAGCATTCACTTACAACTTACCAAAAAAGTGAAATTTCACCCCCACAATTCACGTTATTTATAACATAAGAACCATTTGTTAATCTACAACAAAATAAGGACCCGATGTATCGGATAGGTAAAGTCATTGTGTGAAACTCCACTGTAAGTGTGCTGGGACATTTCTGTGTTTTGTATTGTTGCAAGCCTCTCACAAAAAAGAATAAAAAAAAACAAAAATGTTTTTAAAGTCCCCACCCCAACATACACGCATGTAAACATGTGTCAGGTGCGGATACCTGCGAAAACGACGATTGCGCCTATTACGACGCACATGTTACATATCGCCACGAACGGCGGAATGAGAGCAATAATTTTAGGGCCATCAATCACTGATGACACTAAACTGATGAGCGGTAAAAGCTTTTAAAGCGTCGCCTATGGCCAATTTTGGGTATGCTAGTTTTTTGTGATTTCGCGAGTGCACGCAATTTTTAAGCTTGACATGTTTGGTGTCTATTTACCCGACGTGACCCAGACTTTTAAATTTTACCAAAAAAGTGGGTAATATTAGTTGTTTTATAACATAATGTAAAAAAAAAACTTATTCTTTTCAAAATTTTCAGTAATTTCTCCTGATTATAGTAAAAAATAAAACCTCCAGTGGTGATTAAATACCACCAAAAGAAAGCTCTATCTGTCCCCAACAAATGGTATAAAATTCATTTCAGTACAGCGTTGCATGACGGAATAAATGTCAGTCAAAGTACTGCAGCGCTGAACACTGAAAAATGGCCTAGCCAGGAAGGGGGTCTTAACACCTGGTCTTCAAGCGGTTAAACCTTATTGCATTGTCTGCATCCAGTACCTTTTTCTCCCCCAGTATCCCCCCACATTTATCTGTCAATGACGCTCGTCCCTGCCGCCAACCCTGAAGCAATCCTCTGTTCCCCGATCTTCCTGGTTGCGGGGGGAGGATACAAATGGCAGGGAAGCCATAGACTCCTTCTTTCATCAAACTGTTGGGTGGAGGAGGGCCATGGCCTGCCACAGGGCTTTGTGTGTCTATGGAGGCACACAGCCACTGTGGGCATGAGCGCGCACGGATGCCTCCATTAACCGATGGAGGCACCTGTGCAGGGGGCGGGGCGCACTGCGGGGACCCACTTGAAAACAAGGAATTGAAAACTTTTTTTTTTTAAATGGCAATAGACTGGGTCTCCTTGTAGCAAATATTTTTCTTAAAAAGGAAGCTTTAATATTACTTTAAAAACAAGACAGTTTTATTATTATTGATCATTGCTTTTCACATTAAAGACCAAACCTAAGAGCAAACAATACCAGCTTTTGTCACACCCAAGCCTATATGACTTAGAAAATTCAGAAGTGCTAAAATGCAAGCAGTAACCAATAGGCCAAGCTTAACGGAGCTTAAAAAAACATTTAAATGTTAAAAAACAACAACTTTTCCAATGAATAGGGAAGCAATACTGCAGCAATGTATGTGAAACAGATATACTTTGCCACTTGGCACATTTTGTATGATTTCTCCCAGGGGAGGAGTGGCATGCAGTAACAGGATGTAACATGATCGCACTGTGGTTTTACACTTACCAGAGCTGTGGCAGTAGTCCATCTGCTGGGGAACCTGGACTGTAAAGGCAATCAGATCTGGACCAAGTAAAGACTCTGGCTTTCTGGTCTCTTTCAGCCACTTGCTCCTGTGCAGGTCTTTGGTGTCTGAGGGTCCCTGAATCAAGGGGATTAGCTTCTCCTTCCCAGCTTCACCTTTTGAAAAATGAATACACAAATTCACATATTCTACTCACCGTGAATACTAAAGGTCTTCTAAAGGTTATATTATTGAAGATTATTGGTTAGCAGTTATGTTTATGAAAGGAGGGTTATGGGTTGATTCCCTACGAATATCTAGAACCATAAAACTACTCTTCAGAGCTCCTCTTTTTTTCAGTTTTGTATTGCTGCTAATCATATGAAATATGATGTTGCATCACTGATAATAATGGAGCATTACCTGACATAGATAAAGAAAACGCCTAACAGTCTAAAATAGAACTCCAGTCAAACTTTATTAATTTTGGTGGAGAAGGGTTAAAACCTAAGTTTTTATTGCTTTCTGTGTCACTGTTGCAAATATTTCCCCTTACTTCCTGTCCTAGTGACCACTTGTCATCAATGTAGCATTTAAAGTGGATATGTCCCCAATGGGGACATAGGAACCAAAGTGTTTAAAAAAAGTGACAGAGGTTCTAAATCATCTACAAAAATGTAAGAATGGTGTTCCTCTAAATAATTTAGCTGGTGCTAGATCTTAAAATAATGGGTGGACAGGAGTTTTTACTTGTAGATTGAAGGCAAATGCTATATAAGCTCTATACTCCTTTCCAGCCAATGGCAGACAGAGTACTCAACTACACCACTGGCAAATTCACTGTATATTGGTGCACTGCTAGAAAAATGTTAGCAGTGTCCATGTCCACAGCAGTGACAGGCAATCTCAGTAACCATTCGGCCCACACCTAGTATAAAAGGGCCCCCAACTCCCAGAGGGCCCTTGTGCAGCTGCAAAGTCTGGACTAATGTTATGTCCACCCCTTCTCCCAGACAATTCCTCTGACCTACACCTAACTGACACAGCATAGGAGCCGAGATGTGCCTTGCCTAGGTTAGAAAGAAATCTCAGAATCTATCTGGCTGCGTGGAGTCATATCTATGTGTAAATAGTGGTCTGTGAATGATCAGAAGTTCCTCAGCTAAATAGGATGACCACAAAACCAATCTCCCTTTTTAAGCCTATTGGCAATTCTACACAATTTGCTTCTGCTCTTACCCCAGAGTTACTGAAAACATGAGCTCTCTCATTAGGGGGACAATCTGCTGTGCATTGCGATTAAATCCCTACATTTTTCAAATTAAAATATTGGCAAGAATCTGCCCGTATAGGTTTTTCATATGGAAGCCACAGCTTGTATGTATCCATTATGATGGTTTGATAGAAGCTTTTTGCAACTGCAATTTAACTATAGAACTGGACACGGCTTTAGCTATATATTAATTTATTTATTTTTTTGTCAACCCTAATAATCATTGTTTACAAAAAAGAGTCTATGATAAATGGCAAGTAACTTATTTGTGTCGATGTGACCAATAAAACCTTCAATATTTTGCAGAAGGGAAAAAAACTGAGCTGTTTATTAAACAGATTTAATGAAAGCAGCTTATGTGTAAATGATCCTCATGGGCTCAAAATGTGCCATTCAATTTCATAGTGAATTAAAATCGGAAATATAGTCAAGATTTTACTGAGCTCATAAAAACCCAGGCGGTGGTGACATTCCCTTTCCAGATAATATTCCTGCCTCCATTGTATTCGCAGG
Source organism: Nanorana parkeri (assembly GCF_000935625.1). Lineage (NCBI taxonomy): Eukaryota > Metazoa > Chordata > Amphibia > Anura > Dicroglossidae > Nanorana > Nanorana parkeri. The sequence continues at coordinate 671,899 of NW_017306284.1, read as the reverse complement.
TTCAAAATCAGTCATGGGTTTATCATCTTGGCTCCACTCCAAAGCATTATCATCAATGTAAATAAATTAGCAAGTATTTGCACCACTAATTATTTTATTGTTACATTTATTAAAGTGGCCATTGATTTATTAGCACTGTGGTAGAAGTAATTCTGGTTCTTGGCTGTAGGCCAGCAGGAAATGTTAATGATCTTAAAGGAAACTTGTCAGAGAAAAACTGGAGCAGCCGCTGCAGGTCTTGTGAAAATGTCAGTAAGGTTACTTTATCTCTACAAGGAGTTTGTATGTTCACATTTTTGTACGTTGAAGTTTCTTCTTACAGTCATGAAACGGCCCAGTCAAACCATATCCAGTGCGTTCGGGCACGGTTCGAGACCGAAACGCACTGGATCGCATAGATCAAGCTAGGCTGCGTTCTGGGGTGGGAGGGGGAGTGGCGGTGCCATTCATGTCAATGGCACCGCAGACACGCCCTAACCCAACCGCCGTGTGATCGGCCGCACCAGAACGCAGGGTACAGGAATGCCCTCCTTTCCGGTGCAGTGCAATCTCAAATAATGCATAATCTTTACAAATCGCAGTACACCGGAATGGAGGGCATTTCTGTACCTCGTGTTCCGGTGCAGGCGATCACAGTGCGGGCGGGGGGCGTCTGTGGTGCTATTGACATGAATGGCACAGACACACCCCCTCCTGCCCCAGAACACTGACCGGCTTGATCTATGTGATCCAGTGCGTTCCAGTGTATTCCAGACCATAGAAAATGAGACAAGCAGTATATTTTTGGTCTGAACCTTAATGGACTGCACTGGTGTGAACAAAGCCCAGAAATAACATAGGGATACTTTTCTGGTTTGGGAACAAACTGTTCTGGTCTGGACATGATATGGACATGGTGTGAACAAGTTCATACCATGTCCGAACCTTGTGCAGACCAGAACAGTTTGTTCCTGTCTCTTTTTCTCTGGTCTGGAATGCACTGGAACGCATGGAAATGCATGCAAATGCACTGGACTGCACCTGAAAGCCCAATTTAAACTATTAAAAAATTAAGCGGCAAAATTGTGCACTGTGCTGCATTTGCAGATCTGCTCCGAACATGGTGTGAACAAGCACTTAGTGGAGTGCAGCAACCACTTTAATGATTGTAGACTGAGGGTTTGTTCACACCAGTTACAGTGCGTTCCAGAGAAGTTAGCTGCTGGAACGCATTGTAACGCATCCTGACTGGCTCCCTGCATTCAGGGGCGGGAGGGGGCGTGGCGGTGCATAGAAGTCAATGGCACCACAGCCATGCCCCCCTGCCCGCAGTGTTGCTCACCCACACCCGAACGCGTGTTTTCCTGGCCAGTGCGATCACGAAAAATGCAGCAAAAAATAGCTGTAAGTCAGAATGAGGCTAAGTGAGGTAACATTATACATTTTGTACAGTAGCACAGGTAATCGGATAGCTGGGGGAAGCATTTCAGTGGAACGTTTGGTAGAGCTCTTCAGTATCAGGTGGATATTGTGGCTGCACCTCACATGCTAAGAAAGATGCACTAAATGCACCTTGCAATCAATCGGACGAAAATTTTCATCTGATGATCGAACCGTCGTACGATTTTCGTACGTCGCCCCTATTCTGCCCCGACCATCACACAGTTCAATTAGTGGTCTTCAGCAGAAATCACCTGGACGAGTTTCGTTAATCGACCGCACAGATTTTTGCTTGCGCATGAGCAGTGTAGACCGTACGATTTTTGACGTTTGGAAGCGCCATCAACCTTGCGAAAATCGTACGATTCGACAGAAGTTTTCTAACCTGCTGGAACGTCAAAAGTCGTACGATTGTACAGTATTTTCGGTTGTGAACTGCCCATCCACGTTACAAATATTGGACAAAAACGCAATCGCAAACGAAAGTCGACTGATATTCGTTAGGTGTATGGGCACCTTAAGGCAGGGGTGGGTAACTCTGGCCCTCCACCTGTTTCAGAACTACAAGTCCCATTAGACATTGCAAGACTGACCGTTACAGGCATGAATCCCAGAGGCATGTTGGAATTTGCAGTTAAAGCAAGGCTGGAGAGCCGGAATTGTTCACCCCTGCACTAATATAACAAAATCAGTGCATAACTACTATATCAGCTTTTCTGTCCATTTGTTCCCAGGGAGGATATAACAGGATCAATGAGGCAAGATACCAATTTGCAGCCTATGGTAAAGATCTCTCACTTTGGTGGGTTTGTCTTCAACACATTACAGAGAACCACCTGTAGTTCTTGCCAATGTGTACTTGAGCAGCGGATTAGTAAGCACTGCTGCTCTGTTTATAATGCACTGCACGACCCACCACATATACGTGGGGATTTATAAACCAAAGAGAGAAAAAAAACAACAAAACACAAATTGTATTTTAGCATTTACAAATTCCATAACAGTTACTGTTGCTTATGTGATCAGGAGCCTTCTTTGATAAACTCTTGCGAGCAGTGGTCTAGATGTATTATCCTGGCATAAAAAAATGAAAAACACCCAGAAAAAAAATCTTTCTGATTCATAGGAACAATGAATAAATTCTTGTTTCAGTAACTCTCCTTGTAAAAAGTAAGGCCAATTCTCCTATACAGGCAATAAAGTTTTATACGGTCCAGCTGCACATACCTGGGGCTTTGGCACAAATTTTTATTGATCCCAGGGTCCCGGAGACACATTTGACCAATGATGTGCTGCAGAATTTCAGTTCGACATTCTGGATAGAACCCTCCAGAGTTGGCAGCGCATTCTTGGATTTCACACCTAATAAAAGAAAGCTGCAAATGTACTAGCCTGTTGAATTGTAATATGCTTTAATATTCATTCGATTAGACAGTAACACAATCATTTCAATTCAGTTCTATTTTTTTTTTTTAATTACCAACATCAGACAGCAGATTGGATTCGTGTTCAAACAGTATTAATTCCAAAACATTCTCATAGTGTTTAAAATAGCACTATTTGCAGTTCTGCAGGTGTCTATAGTTTGGCAGAAGTGTCAGTGGCAGAGAGTACAAGTTAACAGTGTAAAGAAATAAGTAACAGCCAGGGCACGCAAACCAAATGCTTTTTCATGTTCAAAAACAGTGAACTCAGAAAACCACTACTGTCGGATAAATCAAATGCTAAGAGGATTAAGACACACAATGAACTTTTCTTATTGCTTCTTTCTACCAGACAACTGGAACATTAGAGAACAGGGTGGTGAAACCTTGCATACAAAATTTATTATCTGTTCTGTTGTATCATCTTCCATATTTCTGCAGGCACTAAAAAGAGCCACTTGCGCCAGAACAAGTATGTAGCGTTTGCAGGAGTTTTTACTTTTCTCTCGCTGCATACTTGTTCTGGGACAGTGGCTCAAAGCATTGAGGCTAAAGTCAGCCAGAAAACTAGAATTGTGAGGGAGCCAGCAATGACAGACTCTCCAACTGTGTGCTCATGTGCAATAGTGGGTGTGTAAGAATGTGCTCTACTGTATAGGAGATCCGTTTTGCGATTCCAGGTCACATAATGTTAAGTGTTAAACATTACAGCTCAATATTTTCATCAAGGCCCTGACCCAAATGTATCTTTCAATCTTAAACATAAATAGAAGCGATAGGTGTAAAATAATCCCCCAATTTAATGTGAAGAAGCTGTGATATCCCAAAACCAATGCCACAGTCATGCAAGACTGCACCCAACCTTGGCTTTGCACAGGGCTACACTGAGTGAATTAGAATTTGTTTTACTAAGAAAGGATACTGTATTGGTATATTATTATGCTACAGGATTTATATAGCGCCAGCAGTTTGCGCAGTGCTTTACAATATAAGGAAGACATAACAATTAATACAATTCAAGACAAGGTGGTAAGTTGGGCCCTGCCCCTGAGGGCTTAAATCTAATAGGGAGGGACAAGTGATACATGAGGAGGTAGCTGTGAGGGGATGAATTGTTTGAGAATGTGATGGTTCAGTGGTTAGGTTGAGGTGGGATAGGCTTCCCTGAAGAGATAAATAAAGGCAGTCAGAGTGGGAGATAGATGGGCAGGTTGGGGTAAAGAGTTCCAGAGGATGGGAAGAGACTCGAGAGAAGTCCTGGAGGCGAGCATAGGAGGAGTTAACGAGGGAGCTTGAAAGCAGGAGGTCTTTGGAAGAGCAGAGAGGACGGTTAGGGTATATTTTGAGACAAGGTCTGAGATATAGCCAGGGGCAGAGTTGTGAATAGCTTTGTAAGTGGTTAATATTTTGACTTTTATAGCAATTTACCAGTACCCTTTATTGGTTAACTACTATTGTCAAGATGCAAGGATGTTCTGAAAGCTTAAATCCCTAAAACTGTAGCCTCTAGACTGTAATGTGATGATCATCCTGCCAAAGGACTGTTAAAGCTCAGGATGAACAACTCAAGAACTCTGCCGTCAATATGAGATGTACTGTCAACTACCATATTATTGCATTTAATGTTCATTTCATCTCATTTGGTAAAACAAAAAGTAATGAAAAACGAACAGGTATTACTTCCTAATTCCAAACGTCCTGCTTTTCTTCTACAACATAATACTCTGCAGATGCTGCATTAGTGGTACACACATAACAAGTGCAAATTTCCAAACCAGCATACATTACATGGGTAACTAGTAACAAAATTATATAATGAATTATAACAATTATATCAAAAAACAAAAACAGTGGCACTGACAGAACTCAATAATTTTGAAATAGTATAGAGTTGTAAATGCACTTGGTTTTAGTTCACAAGCTCTAGGAGCATCCATTGGGGTCACAAGGCCAAAGTACCCAGGAGATAAGCCTGTACAGGGGTTTCCTAATGCTAATGTGTCAGATGACAAATGGAGGAACGGAGAAGAGAGAACAAGTACGGCATCACAGCTGACTATCTTTGACTTTTGTAAATCCACTCTTCATCCTTCTCAAAGAGTTCCTTCACTTGAGTTCTGCTTATCAGTGCGGTGTTCAAAGTCTGTAATCATCAATTGAAATTACATGTGGCACAAGCAGTTACTAATGACAAACAAAAGAGGAGTTTCCTGACCTAGCACTAGCGATTTTCTTCTCTCTGGATATTCATTATAGGAAAGTTTATTCTCCATAGGGTGCTGTGCACGTGGGAGAAGGTGTAAAACCTTCCAGGTCCTTCAAACAATATGAAAGATAGGGTCCTCAGGGGGTGTAGAAGGTGAGACTGCGCCTCTACCGATTATCTTGGCTAGTCAGTCTTAATCCTACACTTTAGCTGTGTTTCAGCCAATAGAAGAGAACCTGCAAGACTGCACACAAAAAAAAAAAGATTGGATGATTAGTTGGAGGTCAGTAAGAGATGTACATAACTTTCACTTGTATGGCAACAAACCTCTGGTCTGCATACCTCAAGTCAATGGGTGCTCCACTGACAAAACCTGTAGAGAGTTTTAGCGGAGATTAAAGTATAGGAAACCCACGGCGGCAAACTGCATATTAAAAGCATAGCATCTAGGAGATTGATTGGTATTTGCTGAATACAATTAATCCTATCTACTCATACCTCCCAATCACCAGGAATCAAAAGAACCTATTAAAAAAAAAATATGCAGACTGCTGCTCTCACTTTAAAAACTGTAGTTACCTGGCTGTCATGCATGCCAATTATCTGGCTTTGGTGCTTTTCGAGTCAATACGTGCAACATACATGAAGCCAAAGAAGTCAGAGTTTAGTCAAATCTGATCTACATACTTACTTTAGGTCAGTGACTATGAAAGCACTGAATGAAGGGCCTGTGTTAACAAGCTTTTCTTCACAACAGATGGGTTTTGCAATCTATGGGTGTGCTAAGCCCGCTTGAAGCAGGTCAAATATAGGTCAGTAGGAGGTCAACTACAGATCAAATGCATCTGCCAAAGAATTCTGAATGATCTCAGAAGCATCTCAAACTAATTTTAACAAGCCCAAGACCCATCAACACAGGCCCAAAGAAAATTGATGGGAGAATTATGTAGACTGCAATTATTGACATCCTGAAGTCCAAGTTGATTTTAATCCATACGGCGGAACACAACCACTTGCAGCTGGCCACGTCAGTATGCCATACGTCGCTGGCTTTTAACCTTCTGCTAGGGACCATGCTTTAGCGACCATGAAGTTATACCAGAATAATTAAATAATTAATGCAATGCTGAGGCTGCAGGAAAAGAGATTGAGGACTCTGTACCCGGAATTTATTTTCCTATTTCAAAAGGGAAATGTGAGGGGTCTGTTTAGACCCTTGGGATTTCCTGGAGGCGCTCCTAACAGTAGTAATAACAAAAAATAATACAAATAAAACAAAACCCCCACACACAGAGATAACATACACATGCACCATATTGCGGTGCACGCCATGCACATGCACCGAAATATCAATTTAACTGTGGCAGTGCATGGCAAAGTGTTGTGACACGCTGTGTTGCGCTTAAATGTACACCTGTATAATTGTATAACCACACACACAGCTACACAGCGCACAAACGATTTTTACCATAAGTTGCTTATTTACAGTTTTGCGTTACCTTTTTTTACCGTTTCGCAAAAAGGCAAAATTTCAAATTTACACATTTTTATCATTAATTCAATACAGTTTTATCTTTTAGATTTAGTCAGAAAAGTTTTTTTTTGTGCATCGATACTGTTTTTACTGTGCTTTTATCAACATAATTGTGTATTTTTAATGGTTTAATACTGATTTGACAAATATTTGCGCAATTATCAAATTTTGTAGCACCATATTTTTATTCAACCAGCCCTGTGCTTTCAGAAAATATATGGTTTGGGGGATCTTTTACAAACTCTAAAAGCTGCCGTTGAAAAGGGCGAAAGGGTTAAGCCATTTGCTGAGATCATTCATAATTCTTTGACAGGAGAATTTGACCAGCAATTAACCTCCTTCTGACTTGCATTTGACCTGCTTTACTTGGGTTTTACATTCCCACAGACACATGAAAATGCAAAACTAATCGAACACCAAAAAAAGTCAGCCAAATACAGGTCCATCAATTGGAGAGCATGAAATACCTAGAGAAAAACATACAGAAGCTACCATTACTGATATCCTTCTAAAAATTCTAGACATCTGGCTATCATGCTGATCTAATGACTTCAGTACTTTATGAGTCACTGACCAAGAACAAGATGATGCAGATCGTCAAAGTGAGAGCTCTTGATCTATAAATCTGTTTTAGGCCAGCGATTCGGAATGCCATTAGATCAAAACCAGTCAAGCAACTAGAATTTTCAGGAAAGATTAGCAATGGCACCCTCAAAACCTACTCTGTATTGGTTTCCTTTAAAGTGAATCTGTGTACAGGATAAAGACATTTTTAACAAGCAGCAAATTTTAAAAGAAGCCCGGTCTACATACACTCGCCCCAGCATCAGCAGCACATTATTGCTCTGGACAGGTTTCCGTACAACTATGGACCATGTCTATCCATTGTGTGCCTAAAGAAGACTGCATTTTGTAGTCTCCATTAGGGAAGTGCATGACAGGTTGGCAAAGCAGGAGCACAGTTGGTAGACAGTTGTCTCCACATTATGGAAAGTGTCTGAGCAAGAATTTTTATAAAAGGATCGCCATGTATTATTTTGATGAAAGGTTTGATACTGCAAAAACATATTAAAACTTAAATGAGACTAAAAAGTGTATGGTTTTATCTTACATTTGATGGAAACATAATAACTGCCTGCCTGCAACACCTAACCGCAAATATTTTCCTGTTTTATCTGCTCCACCTTTTCTCCTGATTTTTGCACTTTAGTTTTCATAAATGAGCCCGATACCTCAGGAAACAAACAGGCAGCACAGCAATACACATCCACACAAATGTGTTATTGTTGCTGAAGTAGCCAGGAGTTATGGTAATGTAAAAAATGCCATTGTGGTGAGGTTTTAGAACTAAAACATCAGAAAAAAATTCAATTTAATCCTGTGACGAGGAATATTCTGCTGTTATTTCCATATTACATAGTAACCCTCACTTCAAGAAGACTAAAGTCTGGCCAGTCAGTAAAGCCTATCACGTTCTTGTTAGACTCCAAAGTTTTGCCAGTTTTTATTGAATCTCTGTCCTTAGACAGCCTGTGCAATGCTTAATACAGAAAAGTACGTATTGACTTTTAAGCATTCCTCATCCCAGGGGAACAATCCTGCCGTCAGAGAGCACACTGCAAAACTGGGCTGTGCTGATCCGCAAACATAAAAACTGATGGCAGATCAGAAACACTTGGCCCACCTACGTTCCCTGTTCCTCTATCTGCTATAAACTCTCCCTCGCCGTCAGATCATTCCTTTCTCTCTCCAGCAATGTAAGCGGCTTGAGAAACTGAATTACTTCATTTTATCAATCTCCATCTTCTCGGCTTAGAGACAAATGCTTTAGATCAAGATTTCCAGTGAAGTCTTTATTCTGGCCTTCACACCAGTTAAAAGTTGTCAGAGTTATCAATTTAGGTCTCTACAAAGATAAATACCCGCACTTAGTTGTTAAGATATACCGTATAAAACCAAAACTTTTTTTAGTTTTGTAGAGAGCAAGACTTTGTTGACTTTGATTGTCACATTGGGGAAGATTTCTTTTTACTTCCTGTCTTGTCAGCCAACAGGCTTTTGTTCACATCAAATTGTTTCCCCTACTATACAAGCCTATGGGAATGCAAAAACAGTTGGGGCAGGTCAAATGCGCCTGGAATGAGTGATCTCAAAGGTGTCTAAATCTGAGGCGGGGCCTTAGATTGAGACACCTTAGTTGTCACTGCAACAAATGTCTCTATTTGAGAATTTCACCTCTATTTTTGTTTTGGAGAAAAAAATCTATAATATTAAAGGGAGACAATATAGTTACAATACAATTCAACACAAGATGGTTAGGAGGGCCCTACTCATAAGGCTGGGTTCACACCTGGGCGTTTTTCAGCGATGATCGAAGCGCTGAAAAACGCTCTGCAAGTGAAATCCCATTAATCCCTATGGGCATGGTTCCCACCTGGGCGTATTTCAGCCCATGGAAACACGCTGAAAAAAGCCCTACATCCAAAACAAGTACAGGAGCTTCTATGGGGCATTTTTCCGCGCGTATCCATTGGTATTCCCGAGTGTGGCTCGGGGTTAACAAAGCGGTAACCCCGAGCCACACTCGGGAATGCAGCGATCCCCGCTGTGTCCTCTGGCCGCTGCCGACTTCCGGGTTTCGTCCCTTGCGAGCGGTCACGTCGCAGGGGGCGGAACCGGCGGGAAGTTTGAAAGTTTAAAAAAAAAAAAATGAAAAAAAGATAGAGAAAATAAAAGGAAAAAAAATCATACCGCCAGGGAGGTATAAAGATTAGTGTCGAACGCGCGTTTCACTGAACGAAAAAACATGCTAAAAAACGACCTGCCTATGGTACGCCCAGGTGTGAACCCGGCCTAAGAGCTAACAAACTTATTTTCTACAAAAAAATGTCATAAGATTTACATCTCTTATCTTCCTTCATTACACTTTCAAGTCTTTTTCCATGGTACATCTTTATTTTGCAATGCTCCTCCTGAAGTAAAGCTTAACAATGTTTTAAAGTGTTTCCTAAAACTGGCCATAAACTACACAATCTGATTATACAATCATGTTTAGATTTACCATTATTTATGTAGTTATGGGCCCTCCCTGATTTGATAGAAACTAATTGAATTGTTAACATTTATCCTCATATTACATACTTTACATAGATCGAGAGAAGATTTTACAGAGACTTGACAATACGATTGTTTACTGTATGGCCACCTGAAAATCACATCTCTTCAGGAAAGCTAATCCCATTTTCCAGGATGGTTTGTGAGCAAACAAGGTTGCTTTGACTAAATTTCACCAAATGTACTAAACACGACCGTAAAATTTTAATACACAGCTTCTGTATAAATGCAGATTAATGTTTTTTATTAAAGCCTTTCTCAAGGCCAACCAATTCAGAATGATATTTTTTTAAATATCTTGTTAAGCATTTTTATACCCTTGCCAGGTTTTCGGGGTGCAGGAGACCAGTATTCAAGCAGATATGCCCACACCTGCCATCTCCTCGATTCTGAGAGGAACCCACCACTGGACTGCCAACAGGAAATGTCTATCTCATGCAGATTGTGACGTGGAGCCCAAAAGAAGAAGACTCCTGTGCACAGAATAACAGAGAAGGCTCGGGACTGGAATGTCATGTGACCACGGTTTAGGTGAGTAAAAGGGGCATTTAGGTCATTTTTATTTTTTTAATGTCTGAGATTAGAGTAAGGTGGAGGAGGTATATGTGTGGTAAGCTGGAGAGTAGCTTTACCATTTCCACCCGGTGTGAGTTGGCCTTTTAAGAGTTTGCAATGTCTGAGGAGTTATATGGACCCTCCTGGTCAGGGAAACTCCTGATTGCAAACAGTGGCCAGAAGCTATTGGTGACAGCGCAGTCACTGTGCTGGGTGTGCAGAGTGAGTGCACTCCCAGCACAAACAAGAGACACCGAATGTATGCAAATATGTGGCAGCACAGTGTTAAAGGCATATTAAAATCAAAAGGTTTTAAAGCTATTTCAAATGCTGTTTAAATCACTTACAATTGATGTTGCTCGTTGATGTTTAAAAGTTTTACTTTCTTACAGAATAAGCTGGTTTCCTACAGAATAAGCTGGTTTCCTGAGTACTTATGGTGACTCTGATCCTCTGAAGGTTCCTATGGAGCCACCCTTGTGTGCGTTACTAAGCTGTGTATGTCTCCACAGACACAGCAAGGCAAGACACACCCCTGCTCCCCTCTCCTCCCTTCTCCAAGCTAGAAGATGGACAGCTGCTGTAGACTGCCCTGTCATTTGTGATCTTGTACTGGACATGAAGTTCAGGGAAGCAGAGCTGAGAGAGCCAACTGTTTGGAAATGCAATGGCTGTTAGCTCTTGGGCAAAAATTTAAAGAAATACTTTGCTGACCAATGTACATATGTTTGATTTGGATTTATTTAAAAAAAAGGTTGAGATTTTAATACTACTTTAAAGGCCATTGCCGTAATGCCACATATTTCAAGACGACCAATGTTGAAGGATTAAATTAGCTCTAAACCAAAAGAGAATGACAATTAGTTTGCTAAATGATACTGTGTATTATAAAAAGTTTCCCCATAAAATACTGTTTTTACCTTTTTGAATCTCAACGCTGTTGATCTCCTGCAACCTATTTCAGGCACTTCCTGTCTACATGCACTCCTGCATTACCTGCAAATGTTTGCTCTGGACCTTCCTGGCACATGATTACTTTGGTGTTTCTCTGATCACAGAAGAGCCTTAACAAGGTATTCTTTCAATTAGGTAGTGGTAATAGGTTCTGCCTCTCTGAAAGTGCCATGCAGTACATGAATTCAGTGTCCCTTTCTAAGAAGTGCTGGTCCTTTATAGCATGTACTGTAGCAGGTGCAGAAGGTGTTTCCCCCCTTTCCAAAAGAAAAAGTCTTGTCCTGTTTAGTGTCCATTCACACCAGCCGCTGTGCAAAACACACAGCAGTTGGTGTGCAGTGCCTGCCACAGTTCTGATGCACTGATAGCAGTACATTGCATTTTTGTATTTAAAAAATAAAATAAAAACGTTATTGAAATGCCACAAGGTGTGAGGCAGTTGTTCCTTGATGCATCTCGCTGTGCTGAAACAAAAGGTATGTCATACTTTATCAGCGCACACCACTGCAAAGCGGTGGTGTGAATGGTGCCCATCCGTGACAAGGCAAATTGCCTTGTCTTGCATTGGGTCTGCACTAGAAACAATGGCCAGCACAGCCCCAATACGTGATGTGAATGGACCCTTCAGGGATGTGTTGCAGTAGAGAATAAAGGCTAACAATAGTTGTAGGAACCGATTAACATGGGTAAAGAAAAACTGTGTAGTTCTATTTTTTCTTCTGTCATATACCTTCAGGACTAATTTTAGTTAGGATATTAAGCTATACTTGTAGCCTATCTATGCGTCTCAGATTTTCCCCTGTAAATGACATCACTATTAGTGTGCTGTAATGTGAGTTTAGTAGTGGAATGAATGGTGAGGTGGGCGGAGTACTGTGGACCCATGCAGGTTGTTGTCCTGGGTCCAAATCGCTGATCACAGGCTCTTTATGCATGTTGGTAATGTGCTGTGCAGTATAAGCTGAAATATATTCCACTGGGGAGGAAAGCGGAATAGGTTACATACACTGTTCCTAAGTGTGATACATTTAAAACTCCATTACTCACTATAAGCAGGTGCTTTTTATATCAGGTTCTCAGGAAATATAAAGCTGCCGGTGAAATGATTGGTTTACACAGACACTGCTCTGAGCTGCTCAGCTGTGAGGAATGTTTTGTTTTATTTTATGATGTTTAAAGCCTCATTTAACATAAAGTGTACAAGAGAAAATATTATCTGTAGAAACTAACCAGATTCCAGCTTTAGATTAGCTAGCAACCTGATTAGTTGGTAAGGGTATCAATCAATACTTAGAAAATAGTCTCTTTATGAGATCAGTTTTACGCTATGTTATAAGGAACATCTGAAACTGTTAATTGTGCCCAAGCAGTACTCTGAAAATGTACCTATTATTTTTCTTACTTTACTGGTATTTGAGCATACAATGTGGGTGTGCTACACTATATGGCCAAAGATATGTGGACAACCCTCCAAAATTGAGTTCAAGTGGTATGATGAATTCAGTGTGGAGGAACTAGAATGACCTGCACAGAGCCCTGACTTTAATCCTTCTGAACCTCTTTTGGGTAAACTGGAACACCAATTCTATTTCAACATCAGTACCTGACCTTGCCAATGTAAATTGGCTGAATGGACACTAACACAGCTACACTCTAAAATATTGCAGCAAGCCTTATTACAATAGTAGAGGCTGTAACAGCTCAAAAGAGGCAGCCTACCTCTTTTTAGATGTGGAATGGCATGTCCAACAAATTTAAAGAGGAGTGATGGTGAGGTGCCCACACACTTTTGGCCATATAGTGTAAGTGAAATAATATAATTTTGTCTTGTCAATCCACAACGGATGTTCTGATGTAGGAATGTGTACTGGTGAGTGGAATCACCCATGTGCTTATTACATCTCTGTGAATGTGGTGGCAAGGTTTTTCGACAGAACTCCCAGATTTATCCCCCACACTAGTCTCAGTGCTCTTGCTACTTTAAAAATTCAAAAGGGAGAGAGAGTTTTCCTCTCAATGAATACAGGAGATGACAGCATCTCGAAACTGTGATGCAAAAATCTCACAGTTGAAATTCATTGTAGTTTGGTTAGATGGTGGGGAATAAATGAGCCCTCTGGCTTCTTTTAACACCCAGAGGCAGGATCTCTACACTGCTCGGCTCCTGGTGATCCAGAGCCTTACTCTTCATACATTAATCTCCATAATGCACAAAGGAACTCTAAAAACAAGTAGGAAGACTGGGAAATTATGAAGCAGAGCTCTTATCAAAAAGATTCAGGGAGCAGTTTTACTTATGGGTGACTTCAACATGCCAGATATTAACTGGAGTTATTAACTGGGAGGAGAGGGAACTGACTGGATGGACCACTTGTTTTTTTTTTCTACTGTCAAGTGGTCAAAGGGGCACAGTGATCTCTTTTACCACTAGGAAATACACAGCCAGAATGTAAAGTTCAAAGCGACAGAGGTTTCCTTTAAAACCAATAAAAAGGCAGGAACTATTGAAAGCAAGCAACTACAGGTGATTGCATGTATTACTCACATGCCCTGTAGATGTGCTTGCGACTTCTTAACGTCCCAAGGCAAGATACACCAATCTTGGTGTTCTCTGTTACAAAAATCACAACCAGTGTCTGTTGTCAAGGACATGGGCCCACTCCCTCCCACTCTAAACTGCTGGCCTATGAATGATGGCTGAAATCAAGTGCCAATTGTGAAGTATGGGAGCTCTCAATCACAGGTGTTGGTCAGGATGCGCATGCTGTATAAGATATTCATCATTACTATGTGCCTGCTTTTAATATCTTCCACCAGTTCAGAGTTTTGAAAGTATCACTACTTAAACTTAAACAGTATGTTACGTGGTAAAAATAAGCTCCAGAGATATTAAATGGATGCCAATTAATATCCTACAAAAATACAGTCAGACTTACAAGGTATATATTTAGTGTGGAATTAAATGTAATATTATACTTTAACTAAATGTTCTCCTATGTGGATAGTAATTCAGATATTTTTAAATCATTTAAGGCATGTTCACACATCATGCAGTAGCCTACATTGTACCACACCAGATTAATGCAGGTCACCGCAAGGACACATAGAAAACAACCGTTTTCTTTGTGTCCCATTTACACCACAACATGGGTGTGATGGGCCAGGCATGGTGCTGCGATAAAATACAAACATGCTGCATTTTATTGCAGCGGTACTGTATGCCAATGCAGGTCACCATGCTGCCATGCAGAGACCTGAATGGAGTATGCACAATGTACACTTCACAGAAATTTTAAAAACAAATATAAACAGTGACAGCTCTGGCAGTGTGCGATACAACGCTAACTACTGGAACTGTCCCAAAAACTAGCCGATCTGATAAAATGTAGTGTTTCAGAGGGCAGGCAAGTGTGAACAGGCCCTTACTGCTCATAATCAGCCAACAGGATTGAGAACAGTATCTAGCTACAACATTTTGGGGGTTGGAGTTTACAGTTTATAGATGATGTCTGAACAAAGATGGTGCCATTCTTCTGCCAATAAAAGTAGATAAAGGAACTGCCAAGATGAGTACTGTTCTCGCTGTCAGAACTAATAAATACATTGTAAATGTTATATTATAATTACTATTATACAGGATGTAGATAGCGCCAACAGTTTGCGCAGCGCTTTACAATATAAGGAAGACATTACAATCACAATGATCGACGCTTTTCGAGGTATTACCTCTTTTTCAAGCTCGGGTAAAACAGTCTTTACCCGAGCTTGAAAAAGAGGTAATACCTCGAAACGCGTCGCTCTTGTCCGCTTTGATCCCTCTCCATCTCACCATTAACTCAACCTCCGGCATCTGACAGCTGCTTCCTTACACCGTCCCCAGCAGACCTGACAGTGACCGCTCGCTGACACACACAGCTACGGCTGCTACAGCCCTATCCATTGCCCGGCTCCTGTCCGATTTGATCCCTCTCCATCTCACCATTTTATTCGACTTTCGCCATCTGTCAGCTGCTTCCGTACACTGTCCCCAGCAGACCTGACAGTGACCGCTCGCTGACACACACAGCTGTGGCTGCTACAGCCCTGTCCATTGCCCGCTGTCCATTGCCGACACCACAGCGATCTCCCTGCCTCTCCTCCACACCGCACAGACCCCCAACGGCACTTCGGACGAAGTCCCCTCTTCTTGTCTACACTCTCCTGTGGATGTACCTCTCGGATCAGCACATCAACTACAGTCGGAACCACACCACGAGTGTCCCGATCCTAAATACCGGCCGTCCATCTCCAGATCCTGGCAATCACGCGTAAGTGCCACCACCGTTAGTCTTCATTATAACTTCGTTAGCTAGCCAGTGTTCTCTGCGCCCTTTCTTGGTTTCTTGATCATTTGCATTCACAGGTTCTCCTCCTGTTTCCCAGGGCTGCATACACGCCTCCAAGCTAACTCTTTGCCCATCCGAGAGCGCTGTTTATATGTTTTTTCGGATTACAATCACAATACAATTCAAGACAAGATGGTAAGGAGGACCTTGCCACTGAGGAATTACAATCTAAAAGGGAGGGGCAAGTGATACATGAGGCAGTAGCTGTGTGGGGATGAATTGTTTGTGAATGTGATGGTTCAGTGGTTAGGCTTCCATGAAGAGATGAGTCTTAATGAGTTTATTTACTCATTACTTGGCATGTATACCCTTAACATGAAAAATACATCTGATGCTAGGTCCACTAACTATATACATAAATATATGAATTCAATTTGTAAATATAAAGATCACAAAAGGTGGAGACTATTTTACTGTAAGTACAGTAGAGTACCCATATACCTCAAATCAGTACTTAAGGTCTAATAAAATATTTAAAAATCATTTATTAAACATTTACAATAAAACACTACATCCAGGCCAATATAGTTACTACATAATCTAATTTGGTACAGTAAAATTGCCCAGGACATAAGACAGAACTTGACAGAAGTCAATGGCCATTATTCTGAAGAGATCAAAGAGATCTCACTGCTCTACCTAGGCGCTGAACACACTTCTCAACCTGACAAAAGCAAATCACCGTTTTTAATATGTTTCCAATCAAGATGTCCTAGGCGTCCAATAGTGGTTTAGATCCTCTTCCACAAGAAGATACGTAAAGGATATTACAGATCTACAGAGAAATCCCTTTTATAGCTACATGGAGGAGGCCGTTCTTTGATCTATACAGGCCAAGTCTTTAGCAGCATGTGGAAGTTAATCTGAGTTTACCATACTTCGTGTGCATTTGACCCTTAAAACAATTTGTCTGCTTAGTTTCCCAAGCTAGATTTTTTTTATATCCATGTCATGAGAGACAAGAAAATATTATTGGCTAAAGGTGAACCTTACAACTATGCAACATTTATTACTTGTTAAACAATGATAAAGGTGTGTAACTGGTTTTGTAAAATCAATGACTATGAGTGGCAATATTTATTAACATTTCCTATGGAAAAATGAGTACTTTAAGATGTATATCCTAATTCAATTACAGTTACATTTGAAATTAAATTACTATGGAGACTGCCATCAGAATCCTAAAAACTCTAGTTTTCTGGCTGTCATACTAATTCAATGATGTGCATACTTTACTGGCTTTTATACTGATCCAATGGTGTCAGCAATTTCTGAGTCATTGACTAGAAGTAGGGATGGAAGTTAGAACTCCTGATATGCATCTTAGTACTGGGTCAGTGACTCAGAAACTATTAAATTCAGAGACCTTTCAGTCAGACAGCTATCAGAGGGTATTCAGCATTTGCAGTCTAGGTATTTCACTCATGGCATGCATTAAAGCCATGCTACTCCAGGATGTGTATGGCACCATAGTGCATGCATACTCTCTCCCCCTACCACTCTCACACATTTAGTCAGCGCTGGTGATGTGTCCACTCTAAAATACTTTATGTTCCTCCTTTTGACAAGGAAGGAAGCCAGTCTCAGCCGACAGGGACGTCCTTATGAATATGTAAAAAACAGTAAAAAAGACAGCGCCATCTCCTCATGAAATCATGAAGGGGATGCACCCCGAAACAGGTTAGTCTGGTTATGGTGACCAGTGGGTCCAGTCTATGAATCTGATCAAACACCAACGCATCAGTTCTTCCTGACCCATGATGGGAGACTTGTGTCGCATATGAATTCATTACACGCATAATTATATGCTCCAATTGTGAGTATTTTTAATCTGTTTCTTGTATTAATAAACCTTACATATTTCACGAGGAGAGGGCGCTTTCTTTTCTATTGTTTTTTTACACTCTCACCACTATGCCCGTACCCCCCCCCCCTCTTGGTTTTACCCCTATGCCTGCATGCCCCCCTCCCTTACCACTACTCATAGCCATCATCCTTCTCCTTTGCCTGAACCCCTATCTCCTTAGCACAGTGCCTATGTTATGAGGCTTAAAAAATTTAAGATTAACAATCAAGTTCTATACTTTGCTTAATGTTGGTTAGTGTGGCAATTTTTTGGTTTATTATTTAAAGCTGAACTATAGGCAGATATAAAAGGCACAAATAAATTAAGCTCTGTAATAATTAACAATTAAAAGTATTTTTTAAACGGTATAGGACTCTTGTAGTCCCTGTATAGTATAGCAGAAGTGTAAGAGGACGAAGTAGTACAAGGAGCCAAGGAGATTAAATAATGACAAAAATCATGCTGATAGGAAAAGAAGGCAGAGTGAGATGTATTCATCACTGTGCTGCTTCTTCAGGCCTAAATCTTCAGGCCTAAAATGTGCATTTAACATGTGTGCAGAAAATCTGCTCCCGCGGTATAAAGGTTATGGCCTATTTATTTTTATTTTGGTATTTATGGCTGTAGTTCTAATTTAACAATGGCTTTAATGTGGTCACTACCAGCATAGTTTCAGCGGTGCAGTGTTAATTGTGTAATGTAGGTTTACTGTACTTCAAAGTGTACTTCATTTTAGTAGTATCTCATTTTGCACTCCACAAGTCACTCAACCCTAGTGACTAGAAAGCCATGTGAACAAAGTGTTTCTCTGATTCTAATCTGAAAAGATGTATAAAATCTGATCTTGAAAGTGTTATTAATAACAGCAAAGGCAATATTCAGTTTTAGCGAGTCAGGATAAATGTTCTCAATTTCCGAGAGGTGAAAGAAGACTGTTTGCTGTGGGTTATTGTTCTTTGCACATAATCACTGCACTTTGCCCCACTGCATTAAATAAGCCTCTTTGTTCAAGTCTAATATCAGTGAAAATGTATATGTATATAACAAATCCTGCATCTGAACTGGTCCTGGTGCAGAAAATCCTGTTTTATATAAATACAGCAAAATTCTTCAGCCAGTTTCCTTTCATCTTCTATGCCTGGCACATGGCTGCAAAACGCATTGTTTCAAATATTAACAAATTGTACCCCAGCAGACAGAAAAGTCCGTTAGCCTCGGTATTATTTGCAATAGGCAAAAACCCTTTTGTCTGGCCCAGGTGAGGCCTGCTGTCTGTTTGTAACACAAATTCTCTGTCTTTAGTCTGACAGCCACCAAGCCACACAAATTGTTCCCTGCCTGTTCACCTGCTCCCAGCTGTGCCTGCTCAGCAAAGTATCCTGCCGCTCGACTTCAGCGAGCTATTCCAGGATTGATGACATGTGTGGATGATAAAGTGAGCAATTTCAAGAAATTACTGGTTAGTTACTGAGACACATCTGTGCTTAAGTGAAACTAGAGGTCTCTCATTACGCATTTTGCAACCTGCAGTGGCAGAAGAACAGTTGGAAGCGGTGTTTCATTTTACAAATACCTCTTGAGGTGCTTGGAGAACAGAAATCTGTCTCTCTGTCCACTTTAGGCTACAAAAGGTGTATACCTCCCAGCTTTCCGATAAGGGAAAGAGGGAAACCTTTTAGCACCAAGCATTTTAGACATAATGCACACAATTTGCACATCCACAATCATGCCTAAAATAAGTGCATAATGAAAAAATACAGACTCTCAATAATAAATAAATCCGAAGTCAGAAAAGAAGAAAAAAACGATCGCAGGGAAAGGTTTAATCTGCTCGATTGAGCAGATTAAACCTTTCCGGTAAAAAGAGAGCAGATTAAACCACTCTCCCGGGCGGCCGGGAGAGTTAGGCTGTGTACTCCCTGTGTACTCCATTGGGTAACAATGGAAAGGGGGAGGAGTCCAGTGACGTCACGGACATCGACCCGGAAGCCGGCGGAGAGGTGAGTATGGATCAAAAGAACTTTGATCGATCAAAATAATTTTGATCGATCAAAAAAATTAACGATTATTTGAAG
>NW_017306284.1:617257-652352 GCF_000935625.1 Nanorana parkeri | reverse complement strand
ATATATATATATATATATATATATATATGTATATACATATATATATTTTTTATTTTTTTTTTAATACCAAGCAACAACAAAAAATGAATGCAGTTTCAAATTTGTTAAAAAAAAGTATAATTATTTGAAGGACCACCCCCAACCAAAACCTAAAATTACTTTTTAGAAGAAAACCAAAACTTCTGCAGATGTACAGTGGAGTAAGAAGTGTTAAAACCCTGTCAGTATATTTTTGTTGTCTGTTTTCAGTTAGGGAGATTTCCCTTTACTTCCTGACTCAGAGGAGATGCAAAAGTGACAGAAAAACTCTAATAAAGGAGGTGCACTTCCTTCTCATACAGTTGTCCCCATGTCTGGTGACAACTCTAAAATGTTGGATTTCCTATCACTCCCTGTCTTGGTGACAATGGTCAAAAGAATAAATAGAGTGTGAACCTATCTTAAGGAACGGCAATAAAAACTTAAAAGGGGTTCTAATCCTTCCCTACTCTATCCAAAATAATTTGCTATACATACACCTTATGACAATGTCCTGAATTTAGGAACTTTAAATGTATAGATGAAAAGAAATTTTTTTTTCCCTTTATGTTCCTTTGCTATACAGATAATCTTCTCCATCTATAGTCATACAAAATGATGTAAACTCTGTAAAATTACAATTCTATATTCAGAACATTAATCAGCTAGCAGTAAAAACAACACACACAAAAAAATCCCTGAATATTTAATATCCAACTTTCTGCCTCTCGCATCAATCAGAATACTCAGTGTTCCTATCCACTAGTCGGAGGGTCAAGAGAGCATCTTCCCACAGTGATGTTACTCCCTTTAGCTGTTAAACATTAAAACAATAGCCAAGAGATATAGCTAGATTTTAGAGCTGTTCAAAGTTCTTAGGTATTCCTACAAGTAAACTGGAAAAGGGCTTGGCTCAAACCTACAAACTACCTACTCATTAATCTACTGATATCTGCAGAAGGAAGTCTTATTTGCTTAAAGAGACGGATGAAGTTTGCTCATAACAATGGTCCCCAACAGTATTCTAAAAACAAAGTCAAGCTCTTTCCACTTTTGGGGTGCTGGTTGTTTAATGTTTGAAGAGCAGCACAATAGTTAAACAAGTCTCTTATCCTCGTGTGCGGTCTTTAATATTGGTGCCTAAAGAATCATTATTTGTTGGAGACTGTCTCTACATCCGCACTGCACAACTGAAGAGAGCAACACACAGGAAACAAAAGCAGAATAAATATGTGTGATCACTGCTGATAATGAATTCCGAATTGCAGATACAGAGTGCACTTCACTCTCATAATTTCCTTCACTATCATTGCTCAGTGAAAGCCATTAACATGAGCAGCCAGTGATAACATTCAGAAAAAAAATTGACTGTGAAAGTAAACTTGCCATTAGAGAAATATGTAGTTAGCATTGCTGACATTTTGGATATTTTAGTAAGTATGTTGACTAACTGGCTTCAGTACTTTGGATATGCATATCAGGAAAGTGTGAAAAAAAAAATCCCAAAACCATATCAGAATGCATGTTCGTAGTCGGTGATTCAAAATATTGAAGGAAGAGTATCTGCATGATGCATGATGTCTGATAATCCTTGTGTCTGTATGTTGTGCTCATGATTTAGCTATAATACCTATATATGTACTGATGTAAAAGAAGTACAAAGACATTTAATTTGCGGATTGTTTACACATATGATTAAAGCACACTATTTATTTCTAACCTACATTGGCCCTTGCTGGAACAGATGGCGTAAGACTCCCATCTTAATTCTCAATTAAAATAACTATACCCCCACATATATTAAGTGGAAACAAGATGTAAAGCTACAATTTGCACTGGAACAAAGAGAAAACATTTGTTACACACATTAAAAACCAGCCTGCATGAAGTACCAAGGTTTGGGTTTTAAAATTCATACCCATTGGAATTTTTTAATTTTAGTTTATTTAACTTTTTATTTTTTTAAACTTTTTTTGTATTTTTTTTACATTTTTACATTTTATTTATTTAACTTCATTTATTTTTTAATATTTTTTACTTCTTATTAATTTAACTTTTTTAAAACTTTTTGTAATTTTAGTTTATTGTATTTTTCTAAAAACTTTTTTTTTTACTTCATTGCTGGAAGCAATAGCCAGCCTCCTATTGGATATTTCAAATTGCAATAGCCAAAAACAGGCTGGCTACTGGAGGAGGGACCTGAAGTTTTCTATCAGGTCCACCTCTGTTGATTGACAGCAGGCAGTGGGCGGGTGCAATAGCCAGCCTGTTATTGGCTACCTGACTCTGCAGAAGCAGCATAGTAGCAGCAAGCAGCTGGTGCCCACAGCTGAATAATAGGGGGTCAACGCTGAAGTGCTGTCCTCTGCAAAGGCTCCCCCACCTCAGCGTCGGGCCCCTATTATTCAGGGGTACACATGACAAATTCTGGCAATTCTTGATTTTATTGGAACAAATTCTCCTCCACTTCTAAGCTTTCTTGCAGAACTGCCAATATAATGATATATCTGGTGAAAGTTGCTGCAAATCGGATCTCAACCTTGGATGGAAGAGAGATGTCCTCTTCCCCTCTATTCATCTCTTTCCCTCCCCATCTTTGTTGTATTGACACTTTCAAAATGTCCATTGCTGTGTCCCGATGTCCCGACATTTATTCTCAAATAAAGAAAATATTAAAAAAGCTAATGCTGCTTTTAGTTAGCCTTGATATGTTCCACGGTGTGCAGACACATACTGGAATGGCAATACTCATAGTGATGAAATGTTAAGACTTCAATATTCTATGCACATGACTTCATCAGATTACATGTATTACACGGTTTACTACCACAAGATGAAGATCCGCAAGAATAAGACATGAAGGCGGTCATTGGAAGACAATTTCATACAATATACAAGACAACTGCTGGCACAGTGCTGAAAGAGCAGCAAAAATCCTGATTCTCACACATTTCCTATTACATCAACTCAGGTTGTGTTTTCAGGTAAACAAGCTTAGGCTCAAATGAAAACTAATACAAGTTTTACATTTCTTAAAACATTTAAAAAGAATGCATCATTATTTTATTACTGCAGGTATAAACCTGTATGGAGAGAAGGAAAACCTTTTGGGACGGTTCACACTAGCTCATCTGCTCAAATGCTGGGGGCCAGAGGACGGCTAGTTTTGGCAGTTCAGGCGGTGTGCATTGTATCGTTACCGTTTACATTTTTTTTCTATATTCTTTAAAAACTTTATGTGGAGTGTACAGTGTGTACACTTCATTCAGCACAGAAGCACAATGCACTCACATTTGTCGACCTGCGGTGGCATCAAGTGCGCTGCGAAAAAAAAAGTACAGAAAGTTTGCACTTTTCCACAGCAAACCTCCGTCCACATCTGCGTTATGGTGTGAATGGGACACATAAAAATAATTGTTTTTTTATGTGTCCTTGCAGTGACCTGAGTTGATCCAGTGCGGTATGTGTGAATGGGCCCTTAATAAAACAGAAGATGCATGGTTGGTGCTTTAACTTTTCTGAGCTTTCTTACCACCAGATATTGTAAAAACACTTGGTACATCTAGGTATGGGGCACAGAAACATTCTTCACAAGCGACTAATCTACAAAATGCAGCGCTGGGCCTCAGTTTTAAATGTATTGTGCTGTATAGGTTAACTTTCATGGGAATTTTGGGAGCATTCTGGTAGTGGGTTTAAAGGTGGAGGAATATAGTTAAGGTGCATGTATCTTAGTGTACCTGCATGCAGTTTTACCAAAATTTAATTTTTTCTCCTCCATAAAGGGTCCCTGAACACATTATTCAGTTATACTCTGATAACGTTTTATTACATTCACAGATAAGTAGAGGTTTCTTAACATTATTAAAACTGACAGATGATGAGCAAAGTTAAACTTTAGGGACCTTTTAGTGCCTGCTATGCTATGCCTGCTATGGAGCACTAAAAGCCAAGGGTCAGTAGAACAGCCAGCAACAGATTTTTTTTTCTATAGAATAGCAATGCCAGTATAATGGTTTGCAAAACAGGACAGCACTAGATATTATACTGCAGATATCAAAGAAATGCTGGGCGACAGACGTCTGAGCTTCATTTGGAAATGGTCCACAAATCTTGGTAGACAGAGATGAGATGGTGCATGCTTATTAACAGACAAGGCCCAGATAAGAAAGTTGACCAGTCTAAATTTCATCCACTCAGAGCAGACATGACTTGGAACAAAGAGGGGGTATTTCCTGTGGTTTATCAACATGATACACTCACGAGATTAAATAAAAGGACAGGGATTGATGATAGATCGTGATTCAACAGCATAATTACCCTTAAACTCGAGATGAGACTTAAAGTCAGCTGTCTTCACCTTAGTAAGTCATGTATTAATAGGTAGGGGAAATCTCATGGCTGGGTTATATATGCTACAACAAACACTCTAATCTATTCAAGAAGAATGCAAAGACTAAATCAAAAACAAGAACAGAAGCACAGGGATTTAAGCTGTGAATATTATTTTTCAATAAGAACATATTACACTCCGAGATCTACAGCAGAAAACTGGTGCTCGCCTTATTCTCTCTAAGTAGTCTAAAGTAGAACCTGCACTTTTAGATTTAACTCCTGATATTTCTCTTTTTAGATATACTGTAGGTGCCCTCATTGTTAGCAGAAGTGGCCAAGCATGGTGACCTCTAAATATACCCGACACAGATGTTCAGTGCCTCTGTATTACACAAGTGACAGTAGTGGTAACCAAATACAAGCGTAAAGTGGCATTTGTACAAAAAATTCTAATCAAAGCAGATATTTTGCTCTGGCAGACCATTCTGCCCGCTTCGGCTGTGACTACGGCTCAGCCGAGCCGAAGCATATGCATGCGGCTCAGCTGAGCCGCTAGGTTGCTGTACAGGATATTGTGAATAGCCCGTACAGCAGCCCTTTGGTCGACTGAACCGAATGGCTCCGGCGGCCGAAGGGAGCCGAAGGATCAGCCGCTGCTACGGCTAGATCCTTCAGCTCCTTAGTGAATAACCCTCTAAGTCTATTTACAGGATATGAGGACATGAAAAAGATGGGGGAAAAAAAGCCTAAAAACACAACTACAATAAAATGATGCAGACATAAAAGCTTGAATGAACAGCCAAATACTTGTGTATGTTTTGGGATTGCCTTGTAGAGGAAAAAATTAATTACTAAATGTTTTACTTAATTTTTGGTTCCTGTGAGTCTTGGACCACAACCTAGCCACAGGATAAGGACATTTCCTTTAGAACTAAACCCTTATAATTGTCTGCTTTTATTAACCTCCCTGGCGGTATTCCCGAGTGTGGCTCAGGGTTAATTTTCAGTACCAAGAGCGGTAACCCCGAGCCAAACTGGGGATTGCGCAAAAGTGTCACTTACCTTGCCCCTGCGAGCCCGCGGTGTCCTCTGCTGTGTTCGCCTGGCCGATGCCGGTATTCGGCTTTCAGTTTCGTTTTCGGGCGTCACAGCGGAGGGCAGGGCCGGTGGGAAATTCAAAAGTCAAAACATGACATTTACACAGAATACACACAATACAATCTAATCTGCTATAATTACATATATTTATCAAAACTATTTAATTTCAATTTTGTCCCTAGAACTTTGTCCAGTGCCCTGCCTGCACTTTTACTGTACTCTATTGACTGTGGTACGGATCAGGCAGCGCCCCCAGAATTCCCATTTGCTGGACCATTTTTTTTATTATTATATTATAATTTCTTATATATATTTATTATAATTATTTATTATATTATAATTTATGAAACTTTATCATACCCGGGATGTCTACTGGACTCTTGTTTGGACAGATTCCTAAGATTTACTAAGATCTACAGGCCTACAATATAAAACAACAAATTGCCATGAAAAACAATGTACCAAGCCATCCTTCAGGATCCTGGGCTGGAAGCATAGTTGCGGACGGCTCTTCAGTGCTTTTTCTCTGAAAATGTATCCCCCACGCAGAATGCCCTTTCTCTGTGGGAGGCACATAAATGTGTTATCCGGGGGGGTTCTCATTCGCATGGGTGCCCACCGCAAACGCCAACGGACCAAACTAATAGAGGAGCTTTATGCCCGGCTTCGAGAGCTAGAATTACATCACAGAACAGCCCTCAATGAGGAGACCAAGATAGCTCTGGCTCAAACCAGATCCGAGGTGGTGGCGCTCCTGATGGATAGGGTAAAGGCCCAAATGGCGAGGACGCGGAGATCGTTCTATGAATTCAGTAACAAACCGGGTAGAATGCTAGCTAATGCCCTGCGTGAAGTGCGTGCCCGCACATATATACCATCGCTCCGTTCACCTGGGACACTCGTTACGGAATCGGCCCATATGGCAGCCCAGTTCCATGCCTTCTATAAGAAATTGTATAACTTACACTCAGAAGGGGGTAGTGGGCATCCTGAAGCCCGAACACAGATGATCCAGAAGTATTTGAGTGAATCCGGTATGGGACGCTTGTCAGAGTCCGATAGTTTCCTATTAGAGCGACCTATTACAATAGAAGAGCTTGAAGCGGCCCTTAAGTCTATGACACCTGGTAAGGCCCCCGGCCCTGACGGGTTTACGCTGAACTACTTCAAGCGTTTCGGGGGAGTGCTAGGGCCACATTTCCTACACGCCTTTAACTCAATCCTGAAATGTCCTACCCTCCCTAGAGACACCCTAAGAGCCCAAATTACGGTAATCCCCAAGGAAGGTAAAGATCCCACTAGTTGCGCCAGTTATCGTCCTATTTCGCTGCTCAATGTGGACCTAAAAATTTTCAGTAGAATCTTGGCCTCCAGACTTCTTCCGTTTATGGACACACTCATTGGACCAGATCAAGTAGGTTTTGTCCCGGGCCGGGAAGCTAGGGACAACACCTTTCGCACCTTGAATCTTTTACACCTGGCTCAAGCCGCTCAAAACCCCTTCTCTTATTATCCATAGACGCAGAGAAGGCCTTTGACCGTGTGAATTGGTCCTTCATACGAGAAACTCTATCTTATGTAGGACTGGGGACCCATATGCGTACATGGATAGGGGCACTATATTTACACCCATCGTCGGTGGGTTAGGGTAAACGAGGCTCTCTCTGCCCCGTTATCTATCTTGAACGGGACGCGTCAGGGGTGTCCCCTCTCCCTGCTTATCTTTCTGCTCACCCTTGAACCGCTCATACGGACGATACAAGCATCCCGGGACATAGCGGGACTGGAGGCGGGCTCTAGACAAAACCGCACCGTACGCGGATGATCTCCTGTTTTATGCTACCCACCCGGAAGTCTCGCTTCCCAACCTCCTCTCGGCCTTGACGGTCTACGGGAAATTGGCCTTCAAAATCAACTTCTCTAAATCAGAGGCCCTAAATGTGTCCATACCTGACTCCCGCATACATTATCTTAAGGAGTCCTTTGCCTTTAAATGGGCGGACTCCCTTATCAAATATATAGGGGTTTTGCCGCCATCTGATCTTCGGAGAGTTTTCACTCTCAACTTTCTTCCCCTCCAACGTCACATCACCACAGATTTACGTGCTTGGGATCGCCCAGCTTTCACATGGTTCGGACGCAACAATATCTTGAAGATGACGGTCTTGCCCCGGTTGTTGTATTTACTCCAGACTCTCCAGATATCGCTCCCCTCTTCTGGTGATCCACCTGATCAATGCGGCGAGGACTTGTGTCCCCGCCCAATGGAAGAGCTCCCGACCCCCCTCAATTGCAATGTGGTTGCAAAGAGTGGAGGAGATTGAGATGGAGGACCTGACCTCCTCTCTGAGAGCGACACAGGACAAATTTGTACTCACTTGGGCACCATGGATCCAATTCCGCTACACGGAGGAGTACGCCAGGGCACACCTGACTTGAGTACTGGGCCCAACTGGGGGGAGATCTGATGCAGTGTTCTCTCACTAGCTCCATACAGTCCAAGGAGTCTTTTTCTCTTCTGCCTTCTGTTTCCGTTGTCGCCTTTCTTTTCTTGCCTATTCTGAGCGGCATTCTGCTGCCTATCCTCAGTTTGTTAGACAGTGGGTGAATGAAGATTCTCACTAACTGCCTTAAAGTTGTACTGGTTAAAAAACATTATGAAAAACGCATACGGTATTGCTGAGACCCCACACTCTATGTTGGAGATTACTATTGCATTATATCAATCTTAAAGCCGATGATGTATACTTACCGTGACTGTACTTGCGAATGATTCCGCCTATTTTGTATTTGGCTGTACTGTATTTTGTGGGGCGTGCCTTGCATGCCTTTATAAATAAAGAATTTGAAAAAAAAAAGAAAAACAAACAATGTACCGCTTTGGCATGCTAAAATCCTCCATAATCGTACCGCCAGGGAGGTTGATGCGGCTTAAACCTTTTTCCTTAAAGTAATAATAAACTCTCAAACTTTTTTTAATAATGAATTCAGATCAAACAAATATACATTTACCAGCAAAGCATAGCTTTACATTTTTGCTCAAACACTTACAATCATCATGTTTCTGAACAGCTGCTTCCAATTCTCTCTGCTCAGCTTCTCTGAACGTCCTGTCCAGTACAAGATCGCAAGGGACAGAGCAGACTCCAGCAACTGTTCATCTACTACCTTGGAGAAGGGAGGAGAGGGAGTAGCTTGATTTGCTTTATCTGTGTGTTTGTGGAGACACGCTAGCACACACGAGGGCGACTGCATAGCACTCCCTATTTTTAATCAAGGGGCAGCATCCATCGTAAGCGATTTCATCAGCATTTGAAATCGCTTAAAATCCTGTTGACTTTAATATCCCTTTAAAATTAAAAACTTTGTATAACTGCTTACATGGTGTTAACTGAAGTTAGGCTTTGTCTCTTACATCTAAGACTACTCTGTCCACAGGCAGACAACACTGTCACCATTTTCCTGCAGAAAGAACAGTGTTGTCAGCCTGTAAAAAGAAGTGGAAAAAAATAACCAATCTACTCACAAGATCAACAGGTAATAAAATGGGGGGGGGGGTAGTTGCTCAGAGAAACACTGCTGCTGCATTAATGCTATTGACATCATCATATGTGCCATTTTTTATTTTTCCCAAAATGAAGTGCAACTAAAAAGCTCTTGTATTATAAGACAAATGCACTTACATCTTTTTTTTTCTTTTTTCTAATTTCATGAACACAAAAACAAAGTTTATTTTAGTGCAGCAAGGTTGCAGCTTCAGGTTTTGAGAGCTTTCAGGAAATGACTACGAGAGACTGCGAGAGTAAAACTTACAAAACACAAACTAGACAGATTTAACCAAACAGAACCCTAGGAAACCAATCCTCCATTTCCCTCCCGGTATTAATTAAATTTCATTTCGGTTTAGGCCTGGGCATGATCTCTGGAAACTAAGCCTCCTTTTTTTCTTTTTATTTCTGTCAATTTTCATTTAAAAAGAGTTAAGTCGTGAGAACATTCATAAGCCTCACTTCATAACTCTGACACCAAATATGTATAAAAAGATTAGGCTTTATTTGGTAGAAAATCAGTTGGCAGTCTTACATCTGTGTAATGCAACATAAATACCCCCAGCTGGCATCTAGCACAAGCCCACATGTGGACTTCAAACCAAGGCTTTCTCGTTTGCAGTGCTGGCGAGGTAATTCTGTACACGGTGCATACCCAAGCTATTTGTCAGTGGGCTGCTGCAGGTGCGTCAAGCACATAAACATGCAGCTGTAGCCATACAGTCCAAGGATTCTATCAAACACTATAAAAAGAGACCTTTACAGCTGCGTTAGTCATCCCTACAACAGGTCTACAGAGAACAATACGGGTCAGTATTTTTTGCAACTAGCTCATACTGCATGACAATGTACTATAAATAATAACAATAGCAAAACCTTTCATTATTCGTAAAACAATTAGGAAATTATGTAATGAATAAGACAAAATTCAACTTTAAATTAAATCTCGGTTCACACTTCATCTGCATCTTCATGCGTTCTAGTGCACTTTTCCAATATATTGGCCAACAATGATTAAATAAAGTAAAACTTGACAAAACAGTGGGGGTTATTGACATGCACTAAAATGCATGTTACATGTTGTTCATATGCTTCCACTGAAGTCTATCGGGCTAAAAAGAAGCACCTAAAGAAGCAACTGCAACTTTTTTTAATGTGTGACACATAGCTGTGAATGGGCCTCATAGAAAATAATCAGATTCATTTGTTGTGCATTGTCGTGCGATGGCTGAAGCACTTCAATTTGCACAGATGTGAATGCGGATTTAAAGTAGATGTAAACACTAAATTAATGACATTTAGTTTGCAGTGTGCATCATAAAAAAACTAGCTTTTTTTTGGTTTTAATTTAAAGCTGGACTCTAGGTATAAATATTTATGCATACTCGGTCCAGCTTTGCCTAAAGTAGGAATACAGGTTTTATACCTAATTGGCCCACGTGGATCCTGTAAAACACTGTAGTAGCTGGAGTTACTACAGTGCAGTAGAGTGTTCTGTCCGGTCCTGTAAAGTCACTTTGCTGAGTGACTTCTCCTCTGCTGTTAAAACACAGGGCCACTCACTCGGCACAGCGGCCATGCAGTGAACGCCTAATTATTTTTATGAATAATAACAGGGTTGTTCACAAAAGGGTGAAGAGTTTGGAGAAGGCAGGAGAAGTGGTAAGTCTAGGCCAAAACAGCTGATTTGTAAAAATTCTCCAATTCAGCTCACTTTCCAATTCAGCTATGTTATCATAGATTGTTCACTTCTCCTCCCTTCTCCGAACTCTTCACCCTTTAGTGAATAACCCTGCAAGTGTTTTTTTATTGGACAAAGAGTGGTGATGTCATGGCACAAAAATGCTTAGTATACATTCACACAAAAAAACTAGGCATTCCCTGAATGGCTGCTGTGCCAAGCAAGTGTCCATCAGTGTTTTAATAGTAGAGGGGAAGTCGCTCAGCATAGCGGCAGTAGAGGACCCGGAAGATCACTCACTATAAAGCACTGTATGTATGCATGCATGAACTGCAGCAACAGTTTCAAATCACTTCTCAGGACAGTTTTACTGTAAATTTAAAGTATATATGTTTTATAATTTGTCCCATTTAAAATAACAATAAAATAATGTTTCTAGTACAAAGCATGACAAGGTTTATTGCAAATGAAAGTATAATTCAAGCTATGTTACCAAACCACCCACCTCCCTTCACTACTGAAGGGAGGTGCGTAGTTTTTACCCACCCCGGTATTAAATTATTTTTAATAAAACCTGCTGTACATACCATTTTCCAGGCATACTTCCAGGATTGACCGAAATGTCATTACATGTCCTGGAGTACTGTGAGCCCAACCTACATACTTACATACCTCCTATGGGGGCATGTAAACAGAAGACTGGGCTTAAAGGAATGGGAGAATGAGTGTTGTTCTGCCATAAAAAGGACCTCCACTGCTGGACTGTGAAGAATGTTAGGACAACACTGGGGACTGGAGAGGGTAAGATTTCATTGGCATTATTATTATTTTTTAATACAGCATGTGGGGTACCTTCAGTATAAATGTAAAAATAAAATGTTGGTGTTGAGCTTGGAAAAAAGGCATTTTAAAAATGTTTACTTTCATGTGATACTGAAAAAAAGAAACAGACATGATAAAAAAGAAAATAAATAAATGGTAAGCACAAACAGAAATCAGCATAAAAATAGCTAAGGGGAGAAAAAGTTAGCTAGGGACGATTAGGGTTAACTAGGTATACATTTCATTCATAAATATTTGTATTTTTTACTTGTAGGGTTTCTGCACCTTTTATCTATATATGAATAAAATAGTAAATACAATTTAACAGTACACTGATGCATTGTATTTACTCAATGACACTTGCAAGCCATCTGCAAGTGTAAATTTACACAGGAGCAGCTACATTTTGACAGCTGCTCCGGCTGTGTAATACAAAGTAATTGTAAAGGGTCAGGAGCAGGCTGTAAGACATGCGCCCTAGAAACTTTGGTGACAGCTTTTAGGACATAAGCCCTACATTCAAAATTCTCAAGTAGTTTAAGGAAACCTGCCTCTACTGACATTGCTGACCTCTTCCTGAAATGCTTTCCTTCTGTCAATGACTGGCTTTAGTATTTTCAGAGTCGCTGAACTGAAACAAACATGCACCCAGTGAAGTCAAATTTCTGATTCACTACCTATCCTGGGTCAGTGATTAAAAAACGAATGAAAACGTTATATAAGTGTGACAGATGACCCAACTGGCATTCTCAGAAGTAGAGGTTAGCATCAGTAACCTACACACTTCTTTCAGCACAGGTTTCCTTTAATGTGCTTAAACAGAAGTAGCACAGTGGAAATTCGTACAACTGCCTTCCAAAACTGGTTGACTGATGTATGAAAACTGTACGACAAAGAAGGTTGCCTATGCTGCCCAATCAGATTCCATCCATCAAATGTATAATGGCAAGAAGAAAAAAAAAAGATAACACCTGGCTAGTTAATACCGTCTCGCCAGTTTTTGTTGTTTTTTTTATAAATAAAATCAGCAACTAATAATAATCAGCAATTAATAAATCGGCAACGGTGCATTTTTTACATGTGTGTAAAAAGTTTCAGTAGGATCAGTTTCCAATTAAATGTACATTTGTTAATGGAATGGTTGGCATACACCTGATATCTAGTGAAAGCCATTATACAGCAAGAGTTGTGGGGAGACGCTTGTAATATACTAGGTGCTAGAACACACAGCGTTTCATCCTCACATCTGCACAATACACATGCTTCCTAATGCCTTCATTTTATTCACTACATAACTGCATTCTTGTCTAAACCCCATCCTATGCACATTTGCACGTCTGCTGGCAGTTTTTGCTTCGGGATCAGAAACACAATACAGACCACAACTTCTTAACAACACTTTGAGACAAAACCAAGTCACAGCTGTTTGCGCTTTTCATCTACTGATTAACATGCTCTTTGATGTTAAGCACCATTTTTTATTTTGCCTATATTGAAACAAACTAATGAAAAAAGCAGTGATTTTATTTCATTGGCAGATTTATATTTTTTTTGGGCTAGGGGTGCATGTGTGCTACATCCATTATGGAAGGAAACATAACAAATAAGCAGGCATATTGATTTATTTTATCAAACATGCAGCTTGTAATGTTCAGTATTGACATACAGTAGATGGCACTAATCTGAACAATTAGGCAACTGCTATTGTTGTAGAGTGTGAAGAATGCATAGGTGTGAATGGGCGCTAAATGATCTTTTAATCTTTGACCTTAAAAATGTAATCGTTTCAGACAGCCTATAGATATGCATTAATGATCCTCCTTTACTACACTGATAGAATATCTACACTTTGTACCTTTTACCGCCTGTCAATCCAGATACACAGGTTGGCCAATGTTGTATATGGTGCTAGTACACATATGTGTCATGTGTTGCCATGCTTTGTCCTTTTTGGATGCATCCAGACAAGTTATAGGGCTTATTAATGGCAATGGCATAAAAACAAATGGTTAGTGGTAACATGCAGCAGAAAGATCTAATAGCAAGAGTAGGGAATAGTGGCCTTTGCTTTTAGCAGTGAGTAGGCCATTAGTGAGTTTTAGGAGGGCGGTTTCAGTGGAGAGTTGGGGGCGAAAGCCAGATTGTAAGGGGTCAAGAAGGTTGTGATCAGCGAGGTGGCGAGATGCCGAGATATCTTACAATAAATAAGATACCTTTGGTGCTGCAATCACCATCCATATGTATGACTTTACATAGCACAATTGGCCTTTAAAAATAGAGAAAAATAAAATAACACTGTAAATTACTAAAATGTGCCAAGCCGCAAAACACATCCAGCCCCTGTACAATGAGCAAACGCATAATATAGGGCCCCCAAGTATACCTAAGCCAGCATCTATTTATTCCCGTTGAATGTTGCAAAAAAACAAAACCAATACTCCAAAAAATGCTCATGAGTTTTGTTTTTCTGAGAAGTGTTAATGTTTAAGCTAAGAAAAATATCATTACAATATTCCCCCACTTAATCAAACTTTGATTATTTCATACATCACAAAAATCCCTGTTAAATACACCGCTGAGGGAGATTTGTGGGAAACTACCGTGCCAAGCCAGCTGAAGCAACATGATCAATCCTGAAAAAGCTCGCTGGTTAAAGCTGAAATCATTTTACATTCTTAAATTCTTATTCAGTAGGTGAACAAGGAATGATACAACAACCATTATGGGTTCAGATTGCACTTAAAGGTGCACTCCAATCACACATGAAAACTTTTGACAGAAAGCATTTTAACAGACCCAGTCTACCTGTTATATGACTCAAATGTACTGTGTGCAGCTGGCCTCACTACTCCCCAAATTGTAAAGGCTTGTAGTGTCCTTATTTAAAAGAGAATTATGGGGAGAATGAAATACACTCATCCCCATGATTAGAGCCGACGTGTGACACTGAAGCTGTCACGCATCGGCTCTATTGATCGAGAATTGAGCAATCACATACTACTGAACGCTCAGTTGACGATCTTGTGCTCCACAGGGATTCCCCCCTCCCGCTCTGTTCCTCCAGCGCATCGGGGTGGATCCCGACAATATTGTTGGGATGCGCCCTGGCTGCAGTGCGGCTCTGCGCTGTCAGCATATAGTATGCTGCGTTTTGGGTCACAGGATGTCCTCCTGTGACCCTAAAGAGAACCACGTCAAAAAATTATTTGGCCCATTAAAGAAAGACCCTAAACTTGAGTCTAAAAAATTGAAGGTTGAGTGTTCCATTATCCCATCAGATCAATCTGCCGATTCCTTTAAAAGAATACCTAATAATCATGCCATGAAGGTCCATGTTCAGGCACTTGCTGTTATCGGTTGTCAACTCTCTGTTCGTTTCTTCCAGCTGTGCTCCAACATTGTCACCCTCTCACCAGGACTTCGGATGGAGACTACAAATGGCACCGCACACAGGGTTTTGAAAAGGATTTACTACAGCACACGCCCCTGGTCATATTTCTGTTGGCTATGGAGACTATGTTCTAGGAGAGAGAATCACCTAAAACGGACGACTAAAGACTAAACAAGTGCTATCTGGTTTGATCAATAGTAAATTCCTGCAGCAACATGGAGATAGTGGAGTCATAATTTGATGAGCATGGTACAAATCTATGGATCCATCCCGACTTGAGTTAATCATTTAGACTGCTGTTGGTGTGGGGAATGTTTTCATGGTAAACACTAACCTCCTTATTACCAACTGAGCATATTTTAAGGACCACAGCAGACCTGAGTATAGTTGTTTACCATGTATGCCCCCTTATGGTTACCAGATACACTATGGCCAAAGGTATGTGGACGGACCACCAAAATATTAAGTTCAGGTATTTCTAGTGAAGAGTACTGTTAATGCTATGGCATAAAAGGTCATTTGAGTCAATTATCCAACCTCTGGGCAACAGTTTAAGGAAGGCTTTTTTGTTCCAGTGTGACTGTGGCCCTGTGCACAAAGCCAGCTCCATAAAAAACATGGTTTGATGCATCTGGTGTGGCGAACTAGTGCATCCTGCACAGCCCTCTTAACTCATCACCACTGAACACAATTGGGATGAATTGGAAAGCCAATTGTGGGCCAGGTCTTCTCATCCAAAATGCCTGACCTCAGAAAAACTCTTTTGGACGATTGGGCACATTTTATCAGACACACTCCAAAAACTTGTGGAAACCCTTCACAGAAGAATGGGCTGTTATAGCTCTAAAGGAGGGGGGTCAACTCCACTCATGTGATGGGGTGGTCATAATAATCTGGCCACTCAGTCTATACTAGATGTCATTGTCTGGTGTCCACAATCTTGTTGCCATGCTGTAAATATACTTAATAAAGTAGCTACAGAGTGCAAATTTCACTGAAAGTAGATTTTTCTGAATGCAGCTTAGCTCAGTGAATTTTTTCAACAAAACATCACACTGAACAAAGACACATTTACCTAATCAAGCACATCCTTAAAAAATACATTCTTTTCAAATAAGTAATATTACACAAAAATACCACAATGCCTGCGATTTTGTTAAAAAACATTATTTTTCTTACTGAAGTACATTAACAAACGCATTGCAAGACAGTTTAATCATTAAAGAAAAATCCACAAGACCTCTTTTCCAGGAGTTAATGCATCTCTTTTTTGTGACACATTTGGCCAATGAAAGCAGACAAAACCAGTAGTACTTTGAAGCAATTGCCAATAAATGCTGCTGTGGTTTACCAAGAGAAGGATTCACAATATATTAGACCACAGTTAATGAAATTAAATCATTTCTTCTGTTCTTCAAAATGTGTCCTATATTACTCGTTTGGAAGCCAGACAACTGTTTATAATTTCTAAGATGTTCTTTCATTTCAGTAGGAAACACTATCTCCCACATCTACTTGTTGTAATTAACTCAAAACATGGGGAACACAGGAAACAGGGTTTGTAACGATTAACCCTTCCAAAACCAAGTCAGGAACATTAAGGTGGACTCCAGCTGAATTTTTTTAGGGAGGAGTTAGAAACTCAGAATTTCTGCCTGTATTCCTATGAGATGTCTCCTAATATCCTGTTTAGAAATCATCGGTCTTTGTCTGCAGTTACAGGACATATGTAGACAAGCTAAATATAAACAAAGAAATGTTAGCCTTCACTTGTAATGACAGCTTTTTAAACATAGGTAAATTAAGACTTAAGGGTACATTCACACCAGCAGTCGCACTCAACCACACGGTTGACGGTGTGCGTATCTCCAGACGGTGCCAATGTGCTTGATTCAGCCGGATCGCACTGTTTTTTTTGTAGAACTTTATTAAAATTTCACAAGTGTTCAGTTCTATGGACTCACCGCAGTGGAATGCGGTTGTACTGCATCTCATTGTGGTGCGCTTAAAAAAGTACTGCATGCCAGAACGCGGTGGTATGAACAAAGCCCATCCATGACGGGGCGAAATGCCTTATCTTGCATTCGTGCTGCGCTGGAAAAGACAGCAAGTGCAGCCCTTATACATTACATTTTAAAAGTTTACATATGTGTTTACATGAACAAACAGCTTCCAGGAAATGTGTTGCTCATTCGGTTCAATAAAGCATAGGTGATCCCTAAACAGCACCCTCTGCTGTCCATTATAATCAGCTTGTTCGCAAGAAGCAGGATGTAAACGTAGCTCAGTAAACTGCAGGCCATCCCTGAAACCGATGACAAAAATGCTTGACCTGGAGACATCATTACACACAACTGGGAGTATCAAGCCTGGGTTAACAGAACTGATGTGGAGCTATTTTATTGCACACTCAGCACTGTGTATTTACTCAGCACTCATAGAAATATTGCAGACATATATGCACTCTTCAAGTGGAATATCATTTTCTGTAAGTCATGTGTAGAAATTATTAAACCATTATTGATCTACATGTAATTTAGGGGGTCATATCTATTTGGTTAATTTCTGCACAAGAGGTGACAGTTTACACATACTAGATTGGATCATTTGTGAAACTTTGTGATTTATTTTTTTGTCTTTCAAAGTAAATATATCTTGGACTATTTGTATGTCTTTGGGTTTTCTATTATCTATAGATTTAAACTTTTTACTGGTTCCAAGCTATCTTCTATCAACTACTAAATCCCTTGCTCCCCATTTAATAATGATAAAAAGGAAGACATTTTGTGCAGTCCTGTCCTAGGGTGACCACAATGGCTACCTCTATAGATACAGTTAAATGAGTGTGAATGGTCACCCAAGGACAAGAAGTTATACAGCCAATCGTCTATTTGACTCTAATAACCATTACAACATCAAAAGGAACATTTCGAAAAAAACAATTTTTTTCTATACAAAAATTCTACTGGGGTATAGCCAGCTTTAAGATTACCACAGGCAAATCCCATTCTGAGCACTGGTAAGCTGAAATATATTCAGTTTTTATTTTTAAGTTTAAAAACGCATTAATGTCTACCTTGTGGGGGGGAAAGATGAATGTATGAATGTATGTGTATGTGTGTGTGTGTCTTAACTGGAATGGTGAAAAGGCCAACGTCTGGGGATTAATTTTGTTTGAATGTAATTGTCTCAAAAAACAAAAAGGCAAAGCTGTAAAATCACTGAATAAGGATCCTTCCATCTACTAAACAAAGATGATTCTCAATGAAATAACTAGTCTATCTTGGGAAAATAGAGGTAATTACAGTACAGAATTCAACTTCAACAGCTACTTGTTAATGAATTTGGAGGCACAACCTAAAAATACAAGACTCTGTATGGGGCATGGCTTTTTGTCATCAGTTAAGTCTGCCAAGCACTTTACTCAGCAGAAATATAGAGGCTCATAAATGTCGATGGAAGTTTGGATAGATGTAGCATAGAATTAAGGTAGGTGTGTGTGTGTCTTCCTTGCATAAATAAGAAATAAATAGGAACCAATTTAGAGGGGGGAAAAAAGAAAATGAGAATAAAAGCAAAAGTTTTGTTCCATTGCCACCAATTATGATCTTTGTTTTATTTTGTAAAGTTGGCGTATTTTTTGCTCCATAAGACGCACCTGACCATAAGACACCCCTGACCATGGTATGAGTGGGAAGTGTGTGTGAGAGCTGAGGCGGCAGGGCTGACAGTGTACCAGCATTATTTACCTCTTCCACAATGCCGCTGCCCGTGTCTTACTTCTGCATACTGAGACTCCTCCCTTTTTCTGTCATGTGGCATGACACAGGAAGGTGAGAAGCCGGTCAGACACAGAAGTTAGACAATGGCAGCATGTGCAGGGGCATTATGGAAGAGGTAAATAACGCTGGCACACTGTCAGCCTGGCCGCCTCAGCTATCACACACACACGTGAAAAATGAATGCGTGACTTCATCAGGGATCAGCTGATCCCTGATGAAGTCACGCTGGACGTAATGCGCATAGGGCGGAGCATTTGACGTTACATTGATCTCTACGACTGACGGCCGCAGTCATTTGAAACTCTTGCACATACTCTTGAGAGTGAGTCCATGCTATGTTACCACTGCTTTTATGTGCGTAATTTTCTTTTAATAAATCATACTCTGGATGGTACGCGCTATGGTGTTTGCTTTCTTTTTTCGGTCAACACGATCCTGGCATTGACACCTTATACTGAGGAGGCCTATAGAACGATAAAGATTGAAGGCCATTGCTTTCCTATTTAAGAAGTGTTGCACAGATCTGTTTGCTGGTCTGATCACACCATTGGAGGACATCTGTGAGCGATTGGAGCCGAGGGCCCCCTCCCCTGGTTAAGAAGGGAATTGCCTGGTTTGACCTCTTGCTGGGGTCTATCAATAAGGTGAGCACCCCTATATCTGGTGTGGTGCACATGGTGCATTTGATGAAGGAACAAGAAATATTAATATCACTATTGCTATATTTGGACATGTTTGCAGATTTATGAAGATTTAAAGACTTTACACCTGATTGATTTTTTTCACTGACATTGGTTTGAGTCACTGTTTTTTTATACTCTTTATATCTGATCATTGTTGTAGCTCGGCACATTTAGTTATTCATTTTTCACGTATACACACTCACAGTGGGTGTACATTCCAGTGCCTTGTAGCTGTTAGCTTGCTTATTGGCGCAGTTCATTTTCTATATTTATCACACACACACACACTTCACCCTGCAGGACGCGTGTGGTGTGTGGGTGACAGCTGAGGCGGCAGGGCTGCTGGTGCAGGAGATTGTCGAAACCTGGGGGGAATATTTGCTCCATAAGACGCAGACATTTTTGCCCGCCTTTTGGGGGGGGGGGAAGTGTGTCTTATGGAGCGAAAGATACGGTAACTCATAGTAACTATACAACACAACAGTTCAGCTTTGTTCCATTTAAGGTTCTTCTCCTCTTGTTTGTGAGCAGAGACATAGATTATTACATTGCGTGCTTTACTTTTACATCTACTGTTCAACATCTAACCAGATATAAAGGGAAAACATCTCTGCTCGTGAAATGGGTTACATTTACCAGCAAATTTATTTGACTTTCTGATTGGGCAGAGCTGAGTGGCAAAAGTCAGATCTATAGTAAGTTCTTGAAGATGCTCACAACAGTGAACAGTCATAAATGTAAAAAAGTTCACTCCCCTTCCATGACTCCACCCAAATCTAAATTGGTCTTTGACTGCGTGGAACAGTTTTTATTACAAAATCTGTGAATACTTTAGGTAGAAATCAAC
Source organism: Nanorana parkeri (assembly GCF_000935625.1). NCBI lineage: Eukaryota > Metazoa > Chordata > Amphibia > Anura > Dicroglossidae > Nanorana > Nanorana parkeri. The sequence goes on along the minus strand of NW_017306284.1, from coordinate 632,147 downwards.
ATATCAAGGGGTTAAAATAAAAATGTTTCCTTATGTTTCCTTCAAGTATTCTTTACCATCTAAATGACTACATTCACATTTGGTCTCTGGCTTTGATTCTGAAGAGCCCCATCTGCATACTGCATTGCTTACAGGCACATCTCAGTCATGCAATAACTATGTCACAGCTCATATATCAAATAAAAAAAAAAAACATTTGAGGCCACACAGCTCCATACACTCAAAGTCTTCTACAGTATTCTGTTTAAAGTAATCCTGAGGGAGCCGTCACTGCACCTCACTGCTCAAACCATGAGAAGAGAGAGCTCAACTGAAATATCAAATGGTTGCCAGTGCAACTCAGATGACAATTCTATTATAGTAACGGGCTCTGGAAGTGTCATTATTATATATAAACAGGTGGACATGCAGCAGCATGAATCTTCATGGACTTAAGAAATGTAAAGCACTTAATGACCAACAGCATACTGTAGGTGTCAGAGAATACTGGATAGATTTCCAAGATAACCATTGAATTACAGTTTATGGCTGTGAGATTTCACTAGAAGGCAGCACTGTAGGTGACCCTTCATTAACATCCACACTTCATTTACATCCACAATTCACATGAATAATTAAAAAGAGGACCTGTACTATGGAAGTGGTGCTCAAAAAGGGCAGAGGGCAAAGGACTAGTGGCTTATGTGGCCTGTGGGCTCCGTGCAGTTGATCTTTTTTTTTCCATTACTGGCTTATCATGACTTGTTTAACACTGTCTTTTTGTGGTGGTGGTCACCATTTGGGTGGAGGAGCAGAGTTTTGCATCTGCACGTCAGAGCTGCCCAGAGATGACTGCTGGAGTAATATACAAGAAACAGCAGATTGAATGAAGCATGAGCAAGAACCTAGCTTTGCATGCCTTATAGTGCAGCTTTATTTACAGAAAGATAAACAGTGAGCAGCACAATAGTGACATACTCATTCGGAATCTTGTAAGGACTACTAGTGACAGGCTTTAGAAGATCTCACAATGCATTTATACAGCTATGAGATTCTAGGCACAATCACATATCAAGAAGTGCATTACTGTTTTTACATTTTAGGGCTTAGGCACAATAAAAATCCTTTAAGATAGATTTTTTTTAGCGTTCAAGTCCATGTTGAGTCCCCAATTATGGCATGAACAAAACAATGGGAAACTGAGCTCTCTATGCCTTGTCTCCGAATACAATGGCCAATATGAGTGTTTCACATCGTTACAAACTGAAAAAAATGTACTACTTTCAACCAGACAAAACATGGTCTAGTAGATTTGCAGTGATATAGGAGGATCAGTTAAAGATAAGAAGTTCATATAATACAACATGTGTTTGATGCATATTTGAAAAAAATAAAAAGTAATTAAACAACTGCATGTGTCTCAACTTGACATTTAGTCCCATCAATGGGTTGTGTGATGCATTGTGTTGGTAGCTTTTTTTTTTTTTTTACAGAATACAGAGTAAGAAATGGGGTTGGGGAAAGAAAAGATATAGAAAGGGTTGAAAAAGAGGGGTTAATGAGGATCAGGGTATAGGGGTCGGGAAAAAAACGTGTGTAGAAACCTAGATCTGGGAGTGGGTGGCCTGAAGACCTCAAATTTAGAAATTAGTTAATTATGCTAGGATCTTAAAACATAAACATAGTACTAATCTCTCAAACTTTTTGTCAACAATGAATCCAGATAAAACATTTTTATTGAATAAGTGGCAACATTTACAAAGTTTATACGATCAATAGCATATAAACATACATTATAGACAATTTAGTAGGTGTACCAGCCTGAGAATAGTTTATAGATGGATTCTTAGATTGTAGTGCTTATTGAGGAGACATGAACAGGTTTGGTAATGTTTTCTTTTTGGGTGTCAGAAAGAGTTTCAGCTCATTACCACCCAACCGAGAATGAATAATGTTTTTGGAAAGGTCTTCCAAGAGGAGTTTTTAAGACATAGAAAGGGGTTGAAGAGTTGGACATTTACCCAAGCACAGTGTCTGTGAAGGTTCTCATTCATCCAGGTCATGGTATATCTGTAAAAAATAAATCAAGGCAACTGGACTTGCTGTATTTTTCTTGAAGATGTTTCACTGGACATCTGACCAGTTTTCTAATTCTGGCCATACACTGTTATAATTTTAGCCATCATCATGACTGCTCACTTCCTCATTACTTTTCCCAAATGCTCTTTTTTGGTAAAATTTAACTGCCATCATACTATGGACAGCTTAACACTGGGTTAGCCCACAGGATAAAATTAGCCACATGTCTACTGATAAAAACAGTAGGACATGTAATATTCTTCTGCTGTCTTCGCTTTTTAAGAAAGCAAAGACTGGAGGCATGGGTGACAGGACAGTTAATGTGTATAAAAGCAAATATGTATTTATATTGCAGCTTACTAATCCTTAAATGTGGTTGTTGCATTTGTTTCTTTTTACCTGTTCATCTGGTCAGTAAGTCTGTTATTTTCAACTTCCTTCAATTGACCAAACTGTCTAGCATAAGTGGCAAAGGGTTGAGATTAACCATTTAACACTGATGGAGTGTTAACAATCGTCCGCTTTTTTCATGTAAAACCTTTATCCCAAAAAGGCAGAAATAAACTTTTGCTGTATCGGCTTAAAAAATGTTAGCTGGAATGTGGAATGTATTTGTTAGTTAAGTTCATCTAAAACTACCCTCCCATTAGGGTGACAATACTGCTGTCCAAGGGTGGCTCTAGTGCTCCGCCACAGAGTGAAACCACCCTAAGATAGGAAGTGTGTTCTTGGCTGGATCACAAGGCAAAAAATTAAGGAAGAAAATCCCCCGACCCCCCCCCCCCCCCCAAAAAAAGAAAATTAATGCAGCCATCCACATTTATGGACTGGAAAGCTGCAATATATTATATGACCAATATAAAACAGTAACATATATCAACAGTGACATATTTTTTCTGGTTCACACTCGAAAGCTTGTCTTGTATATATTTTGTTAGTCCAATAAGAAAGGTATAATTGCACACTGCAATACTGCGTTTTTGTCTTTTTTGACATCTTGTCTACTGGACTAATACGGCTTACCCATTTATATTGCAATATATATATATATATTTGGGGGGGGGGTGGGGATTTAGATATGCTTTACGTCTTATACCCTCCTCATTATAAGCTGATCTCTTTCTCAAGTATATCTAAAAACATAAAAAAATGCTAAAGTGTCTCTTTAAAGAACCTCTCTGTTAACTACATTTAAAATAACTTCTCTATAGACACAGCTTTCCAGGGTTCCTCTACGTTATTGTGTGATACACATCTTGTTCTGCTGTGTAGGTTGTAATGAAACAACCTACATTATAAACTACACAGCATTAAATTGATTTTCTGACTTTGGCAGTGGAAATGTTTTTTTGAAGAGTACTAATAGTCTGCCGATTGGTTTCAACTGTTTCCTGGAGTTGCTAACCTAAACATGAGTTTAAGGATATAACATTTAACAAGGATAAGGAATTTACCTTATTTTTAAAACTGCATTTTTATACCTGGTAATCCTCTTCATAAAGCTCATTGTGCAAGCACTTCTTGTTACAAGGTGACAACCTTCTGTCCTGGTCTCCCAATTTTGTTCCTGAATTGTTACCATGTCACGTGGGCTTCTTATGTAGACCACAAGTGGGTGTTTTAACAAACATTAGGCATGATCCACTGTTGCCACCCTAAGGAAACCTGCTCTGGGAAATCACACGCAGCCATTGTTGGAGTAAAAGCATGAAAAAAGGAACTAGCTGCAAATCAGCAGCAGTCAGATGCAACAAAGCAAAATGCCTGATACAGATTGCCTTCGTAAACTAAATGTAATTCAATTAACAAGGTACACAACACACAAAGCAAATAAACCTGTAGCAATTAACTACTTTCACTGCAGTTTTATTTTCATTAAATTATGGGCTACTCCATTTCGTACATCATAGTTAACATTTAAATTAGTAACTATACTTAATAAGTGAACAAATTTAAATGTAAGCCCTGTTCAAATCTGCAAATTTAAGGTGCATTGCAGGCACCCTGCATCGAAAAAGTCCTTTGTGCTGCATCTTGGTGAGGCATGTAACATGCATTTAAAGCAGGGGTCTCAAAGTAAGAGCAGGCCCTCCTGTTCCGGCCTGGGGCCCATCAGGTCAGCAGGAGGGCCAAGGAACAGTGAAGTGGCTCTTACCTTTTGCAGCAGTCAGGGGCATATCTAAGGTTGCCACCTATCCAAGATTCACTGGCACAGTCCAGGTTTTGAGCCCTGTATGTGCTGTGTCCAGGTTTTGAGACAGCTGTATTCCAGACAGAAGATGTCACAATGTCAGGCGGACAGGGGCAACCAAAGGGTGTTCCAATTTGAGTGCATGTAGGTGGCATGGGACACAAAGGGACCCTGGAACATGGGGAGCAAGTAGCTGTCTAAAACAGGGTGCAAATAAGTCTTGAAAGGCACAGGGGTTATGCTTTAGGCAGACGTGTTGCTCGCTATCTCTCTTCTCTCTCCCCCCTGGCTGTCTCTCCTCACTCTCTCCTGGCTGTCTTTCCTCACTTATCCTACTTGCTCCCTCTCCTAGCTGTCTCTCCTTCCTCGCTCTCTCTCTCTTGGCTGTCTCTCCTGGCTCGCTCGCTCTTGGCTGTCTCTCCTGGCTCTCTCTCTCTTGGCTGTCTCTCCTCGCTCTCTTTCTACTCGCTCAGCCTCCTGGCTGTCTCTCCTGGCTTTGTCCTCGCTCTCTCCCCTGGCTGTCTCTACTGGCTCTCTCTCTCTCCTGGCTGTCTCTCCTCATGAGGCCCCCATGGAAGAAGAAAATGTGCCCAGTGGCCCCCAGGTCATTTGAGTTTGAGACCCCTGACGTCAAGCATGCATAAAATGCACAGCCTGATTACAATGCAAGAAGCAAAAATTAATTAGTATGTACAGAGCTTAAACATATTACATTTTTAAATATGCATTTTTCTAACACTACAATTATGTAAAAAATACAGGAAGTAAAATGGATTGCAAGTTTCCCTTTAGTTTTAGCCCAATATAGAGATTATGGGGGTGATTTACTAACCTAAACACACGCACGCACCAGGTGCGTGTGATTTTCCCACAGCAAAACGTATTTATCAACCAAAAAGTCTCTAAAAGCATATTTCCACTAATGCCATATATGGAAAAATCATGCACATGATGCATATATAATGCTGCTTCACAGTTTAGACAAAAATGGTTAGCTCATGCATTTACATTCCTGCATTCATCAACGCAAGCAACACAACATAGAGCTAATTTACACAACATCACCTTGCAATTCATGCTTGGCTTTGCACAACACACCTGCTGGGTGTGTACACACTACAAAGGTGTTTAGATTCCACCCATAGATCATGCTGGGAGGGAACACACTACAGAGGTGTATACATGTTCGTGGTGTGTTTATAAGGTTAGTAAATCAACCCCATATATGTTTAAAGCAATATTATATTATGTTGAACAGAGTTAAATAGCGTTGGGAGATTAAAAAAAGTTAACTTGAAAAGTAAAAGAAAGTGAAGATAAAATGCTGCTCCCAAAATGGAAAAGGGGGCTGAATCCAGGTCATAAATAAGAGCCAGGTGCATCTCCAGACAGCACACCCATTCCTCTGATCCCCATGCCTCTCTCTTATCTATTGGGGTACTTTGCTACAAAGTTGCGGAAAATATCTGGTCAGAATTCATGTGTAAAAATCAAGATGCAAGTTTAAAACCTGCAATCTGCTTGTTGATGGTAGATCCATTAGAAAAAATATGCCCTTACGCATAGATGATTTGCATTTAGCACTGGAGCGTCTGATCTCAAAAAAACTTTTACTATGTCAGAAAGAGAATATCAGAATCGCACTAGAAACGAACGAATCACAAAATTTAGCAGAAGTAACTCCTTAAAATATACACGATTATAGTATTAGATCTGTGGTTGGGTTTGCTTCCCTTGGAGACCCCCATACATCCCCCACTGCAATTGCTCACATAGTTTGTATAGGGATAGAATGTGGTGTGAAACCTGGCCTAACTTGAGAGTTATGTGGGGAAGCTGGCGAACCACAGCAATGAGAAATATATGTAAAACAGATATGAGGTCATGCTCAATCTCACTAACATTCAATGTCGGAGTCTGATTAGTAACCAGACTAAGTATATGTTATTCCCTAACATAACCTTTTCTGCTCAATAATGAGCAACCTCATACTTCACTGTCATCTTCTTGTTTCTTGTAGTTTCTAAAGAATACAAGTGCAACTAACGCCAAAACTTTTTGTCTAGTTTTGGAAAGAGATTACAAAACATGCCAGACTTTTGTTTATGGTCTTTGACCCGTTAGGGAGATTCACCCCCTCTCTCTATCCTGGTGACTGATATCACTGAAAGTGAAAGAAAATTATAAATTTTGGGTTGCCACCAAAACAGTAATAGATGGGAAATCTGCCAATGGAGGCACTAGTTCTAGTGACCCTGCTGACCACCAGAGATATCCCTAACTTCAGAGGGGTTTCCTTTAATTTCCTGTTTTGGCTATAGGACAGGAAGTAAAGGGACATCTGACAAATGGGACACAGATGCCAGAAAGGAATGCATACACAGATCTACTATATTTCTTTTGGAGACTGTCATTTTGCCATTCATGGCAATGTGACAATGTGGTATTCCACACTTTGGGATGTGTTGAATACCTGCTCCTCTGCCACATGATGTTGATACTATAAACGGCTCCTACATAAGTCACTACAGGACAAACAATATGAGCCAGCAGGAGGAAATAATATGCAGCAGGGGAAGCAGGTATTCAACCCACCGACAAGGTCGAATACTTGCAGCGGCCAAAGAGAAGAAAAGCAGCAGAATTTCAACACATGGGCCACCAGAGAGGCAAGTATATTGCTTCTTCTTTTACAAGGTTCCAACTGTGTGCAAGTGACCCTGTGGAGACAGAACCATTTTAACAAATGATTACAACTGCGCTATAATAAGACCCTGATACAAAAACATTTGTAAGAAGGCAGCCGCCTGTAAAAGTCCATTAAAAGTCCATTAATACTTATCAATCCTGCCATCAGTGAATGTAATATTTGCTCCTTTGCAGATCTACACACTGAACAATTCACTATCTGACACTTCCAGGTCCTTGAGTCTCCCGGATACGCACTTTGATTTCACCTACAGAGCAGTGAGTATGTTGAAACAGTGCCACTTTTCCCAAGGCAGAAATTTCTGCCTTCGGAATGGCAATGCTTCCTTGATAGCACTGGAGGTTCACGGTTTGATATTACTTGTTGTTTTGTGGTTGAAAGTCAACTCCGGCCAAAATCTAAGTAACCTAAACATGATAAATTTTTTAACACTTTTCAATGCGGTTTAATACTCATAAAAAGCAGCCATAGGCTACTGCACATTTGTACAGTAAACTTACATTTCATTGAAATAGCCAACTATCCTATAACCAATCAAGCTACATTTAACTTGTATACATTTTTTTTTTTAAATATAGTTTACATTCCTAAAACTGGTCTCCAAAGTACATGGAATCGGTCTCCAAAATACGGGGGAGGAAAGTTATTATTTAAAAATGCAGAATAAAAAACATGCTAGCTTCCTTCCTCTTGCCAAACATAATTCTCGGCTCAAGTAACTAACAAATGAATATCAAAGAGCCGCATGGTAGTTTAGAATATTAAAAACAAACATGCCTACCAAAAACGGCAAGTTTACTCGCCAGAGTGAAAAAAATAAATACACCAAAAGCTTTTACAACCTCAAGATTGATTTTCAATATGTGCTGCTAAGATACACTTTAAAAAGGCACTTTAACCATTTGTCTTCCATGGAAAAAAATTAACAAACACTGACTCTTATACAGTGATTTTTGTTTTCCTTAGCTTGGTTATAACCAATGCAATAAAACACACACAGAAGCCCAATGGCACTAAATCATTACAACTCTGATATACGTAATGTGACCTGACCCATGGTCAACATTAGTGATGAGGCTGGGCTTGGCACGTACTCTGTTTGCCCATTCAAAACTCTAACCACCACCCTCTCCCCCCAACCCAATCAGCTGCAGGCTGGCACATTCCCTAATCCGCAGTTATATGTCATAAGGGTTTGGGTAATGCCCAAACACAAGTGACGCCACAGACTGGGTCGGGAGGAGAGGATGGCCGTCAAGAGCTTTGATTGCGCTCGAGTGAACTCAGGCAAACAGAGTTCGCACCATGCCCAGCCTCATCTTTAGTCAACATGCTAATTCCAAGACTTCACCACCCAAGGAAAATGATTCAAGGAATAGCTAGTGTTTTAATTACATCCTAAAATAAATTTGGTGCTTTGTGTCAATGTTCCTTAAAGCTGAATGTACACCTTCCCATTAGTGTTTTCTTGCCTTTTAACATTATAACATTGCCTTATAACATTGTTGACTTATCAACAATCACAATCTTTCCATGCCGTCATTATCATCAATTGACCTTATAGGGCAAAAAACACAAGCCAATGCATCGCGCTTATGGAAACTAGCTCCCTTTAAAACAATAGCTAACCTGTGTACATGTTATTGTAAAGCGCTGCGCAAACTGTTGGCGCTATATAAATACTATGCAATAATAATAATAATAATAATAATTAAAAAGCATTACAACGTAAAAGGTATGAATGGGCCACACACAGTGATAAACTCATAGGAAAAGAGAGCATCCATAAAATATCAGGAAACAAACTGAACAACACTTGAGTTGCTATTAAAAGGCTGCAGTGCAAGGTATCCCACATAAACATTTGTTTTCTACCTTGGATTGGGATGTTGATGCTTATGGACACTTAGCTCAGCGCTGGAGGCACCTTGGAACACATAATAGTGTACACAGAGAACAATGCTAAACCCAGATGGAGTCATGTTGCTGGAAAAGGGTTCTTGCGTACTACTGGGTAAAGTTCAGGTATATTGACTGCCAAGTAGTTAGAAAAAAGGTGCAGGTACATGATCTGTGGAGCCTATTCACATTGTTGCAGTACGTTGATGCACGGTATGCCATGCAACAAGGTTGAGGCAGCCCTTTCACTGGAATGGGCTGCCTAATGCACCAGGGCGCACAAAAAAGGAGCATGTACCATTTCTGACAGTGCACTGCACATCTGCTAGAAAACTGCATTCACAATAACTGCCACTGCATTGCACCAACACATGTAACATTATCGCAGGACAATAATATGAATGAGCCCCAACACAGCTCCAAACGTCTGTTAAAAACAACATGTATTTTGCACCACAACACTTAATGGCTGAATATTTGTTGCAGAAGCCCAATATACCAGATCCCTTGTCAGCTACACCAGAAACCCAGACACTTAAAAAAATATATGTAGGTGTGAATAAAGCCAGCAGGAATCGGGCCTCATGGGTCAGGTGACATAATACACTCCCGGCCCTGCACTATTCTTGGTTCATGATGTCACCTGAATTCTGCTTGCTAAATAACAGATTGTAATTCACAGCTAGTTTCCAAGTGCTGTGTATAAATATTGATGGCGTGAAAGGCAGTGCCAACTGTCCATAGCAATGAAAAGGTTAAAACGGGAATGAAGGTTTCCTTGCAGAGCTGCTTTTAGGACTCAACTGCTGTATTAAAAAAGAATTAACACAGCATTTCAACTCTGGAAAGAGGTGTAAGGAGAGAGTGCCAAACTCATTTATCTTTTATAATGAGGGTACTGACCAAGACTGCTAAACATTGCTTGTGATCTGCTACCAGTAAACACAGACTCAGTATTGTTACCTGCTATGTAAATATATATTGGTGAGCATTTTTGTACAGCACATGGGTCAACATAAAAGCTTAAAAAAAACATATAAAGTGCTGCGTAAATTGTCAGCGCTATATAAATAACTGTAATAAAATCAATAAACACTGACAAAGGAAAAGTGACAGAATCCCATTGATAACCCACCCCTAATCCACTCTTTCGATGCGCTGCCCTGACACTCTGTTGCATTGTTGGTGCCTCTGCACATGCCCATCTCTTCAGGGTATGGCAAAGCATGCGACATCTGGCCACCATATAGTTTTTGGGAATGAGAAGCCAATCACTAGGGCCAAACACTGTCATGTAAGGGAGGGGGTGAAATAATCTATCCAGTGTAACCTGTGACAAGGAGCTTTAACAGGGCTTTAATGGCAGAAGACAGGAACAGGGGAGCTTGGGGAAGGGGAGTATAAGTGGGTCAGGGGGTGGGCTGGTAAGAGACTTCCACTTTGCCCTGAATAAGTCAAGTGACAGTGTCTCTAAAGTAAAAATAAACTGGAATAAAAAAAAAAAAAAAAAATTTAGTTAGTAAGAGTAACTAAGTGCAAGTACATGTGCCTCCATTAGTCTTCAAATCAATACCAATGTAGCCCCATGGATTCTAGCAAAAACACTAACTTAGATTCCAGATTTCCTGGCTCCTGTTCTTGCCATGGTATTCGCATTGAATGATGCAAAACAGAACCTAAGTTGCTTATTGCAACAACCAGAGCCTCTCTATTGTTCTCTCCTATGGTGGAAAATGGTCATTCAAATCCAAATTTTATATAGAAAAAATAATGCAGCATGTTCAAAATGGCATACCGTATAACAATGTGTAAAGATCAGTAAAAGATAAAAGGAATCTTTTAGTAATTAAATAAAAAAATTAAAATGACTGCTATATCTATCTGCACTGTGCACATAATCACTATTCCTTTGAGTAAGCCAGATACATTTTACATCGGATAATCACTATACAATATGCAAAATACAGTAGAACAATAATGTTTTTACCCAACCACATACTGCACAGTGATAATTTTGTTGATTCCCATTCTGTTGTGTGTTCTGATTGCTTGCAGTATGAGGGATGTATTCAGGGAGCTGTTTTTTGTTTTTTTTATAGTACATGTTTATTTGATTATGCTTCTTAAGATACAAATGACACATCCTGCAACATATTTCTACTGTTCTAGTTTATTAGGAGGATTACATATAATTGTTCTGACCAGCAGCAGTCTCTAATGTGTCCCTTTGTGCAAGTATAAAACAAGGGAGACACTTGCTAGGAAATTTGTTTGCCTTGTATAGGGAACATTCATTATAAAGCATGCAATCATAACTGCAAATCCCAAAGTTTGGTATTTAGTCAACTAGTGGTAAATGTGCTCATTGCGGGTAGTGCATGACAATGCTTAGCATGTAAAAGGACTGACTGTTGTCTAAAAAAGTTCAAAATTTGTTGCACCGTATTGTCAGGTCACGCAATTAACTTTGCAGCAGAGAACTGTAGCAACTACAAATCTATTTTCGGTGGCAGACTGTAGCTGGTACAGTACATCTATACAGCTACAGATGGCTAAGGTGAGATGACCATGAGAAGACTTGGGCCAGTAGTATCTATTATTATTATTATACAGGATTTATAAAGCGCCAATAGTTTGCACAGCGCTTTACAATATAAGAAAGACATTACAGTCACAATACAATTTAAGACAAGGAGGGCCCTGCCCGTGAGGGCTTACAATCTAAAAGTATCTACTTGGGGTTCTTGTAACCATTTCAGACAAAGCACTCCCTTGATAAAACAAATAATTTCTCAGATGGTAGGGACGGCACAAAAAAAATATTTATTTAGAGGCAAAACACACATACATAATTGTCAGAACTGGTGCATGGTACCTGTGTCCCACAAAGACTTCAGCTGCAAACATTGAACACAAGGATTGTTTGAGGTATTTAGAACTGGCAAAGGATATGACTGGCCAAAGCTGGGCAACTACTGCTATAACTTAATCTCACAAACAAGAATATCAAGATCTCAGAAAATATAAAAAGTAGCAAGAAAATATGTTTCCCATCAAGAACACACCCAACTAGTGGACTTGATCTGTAATCTGTAGTAACTATTTCAACTCTGATATTAACCAAAGGGCATGGAAAATCTGAGTTTAAAAATACATTAGTTTGAGTAAAGCTATGCAACTAATTATATGACAGTATGCACTGGAAGATCAGTGTCAGAGCCAAATATTGGGATTAGCAGATTTGGGTCTTTAAGTGGCCAATATTCTTGTCCACCAAAAGGGTATCTTGCAGGAAGTTCCACTTACAACACAGGTAGGCATTTCCTTGGCAGATTAACAGAACATTCTCAACCATAGGTCAAGGATTGGTTTAAGGCAAAAAGTAGTATTTGGAAAGTAAAATATACTCTTCCAAATATTTAAAGCGGGTATGAGACGCTGCAGCTGCTCAGCTCCTGGATGCACTGGAAGGACAGATGGTAGGAAGTGGGCATAGCTGGCTCTGGCTCTAGAGAGGCAGAGCCAGCTGTTGATTAGGCAGCCGGATGTATCCCAACTTTAGGCCACAAGAATACTTCAGTTAATATACTCCTGTGACCCAAAAGGAAAGTGAAGCCAATAAATGGATAAAGGATAAAAGGATATGCAGCTAAAGTGCTAAACACGTTTAAATGTTGTTATAGGTAAGTTAAAGGTTAGGTGATGCATTAATTTAAAAATGAATGTATTGTGAAGCATGTAAGCAAGACTGTTATAAAACCCTGAATGTGCATTACGATTTCAGGTAGAGCAAAATGTACCAACTTTGTGTGAATGAGCAAAGTCAACTGGATTGTATTACACCGCACTGCCATTAATAATCATGAACAGAACATGCATTAAAAAACAAAACACAAGCCAGTGGCCAGCGAACACATACCTTTTACCTCCTGTACTTTGGCCATGGCAAGGTTTGAAAAGCATGTTGGATTTCACAGATAAAGTATATAAAGGCTTAACTGCAAGGGCCGAGTGCAAGAAATTAACTGAAGCACAAAGAGGCACATGCACCTAAATTCTTATCAGTTGCATAGTGCAACATTCTGGAGATGCTTAACAAACAGGTAGAACTCTGCTGTGTACATTCAAATTAGAAAAAAAACAAATACCTGACTTGTAGAAATAAGCATTACAAAAACTTCTGTTCTATAAAGCTGTTTGTCACAGCACCCTATAGTTCTAAGCTTTGTCTATCAATGAAAAAACCTTTGATGAATTCAGCAATTTTTAATAGGTAACTGTATCCAGAATCAAGGCTCTCACGGTAGACCTTGATACACAACCTTATATAATGGCTTAGTGGCTGCCAACAAGCTCGTAAATACATATACTGAGAAGTAAGATATTAAAAGACGCAAACTACGAGACCAGAACAGGAAGCAGAATGGAAAAATTGTGACCCACGGGGGAATTAATTTCAGAAAAGGCAGAGCACACTGTATTTGCCAGTATTTTGCACAGCTGTATTTCACCACTCCCAGCAATTACCCCGAGAAAGTGTAGGGCCCTGCCCATTTATTTTTAAACAGCACAAAACAAGCGCCTATCTTGGCAATGCTCTGGGAGTTAAAACACAAAATCGCACAGCTGGCACATTACATAGCAAAGGAAACTGTTTAGGTCATAGCCGGCTCAATGATCCTTTTTGTTTGTCATCTTAAAATTCAGAGGCATGCGCGCGGCAAGCTGCTTGTCCCAGCTCCCTGGGTTTCTTATTTTATTCCCTTTTTCTAGTTAAGTGGTTAAAGAAGTATGCAGTGACTCCGGCCTGTTTTATAAGCACACCTGGGAGGAATAGGGAATCCTGTTACTTTCCTCAGTTTTACCCTGATGTGGTTTATGCCAGATGTTTAAGTCTTACACTACGTACATTTTTTTTCTCTTCGTCCAGAGCACAAGCAAAAAAATAAGAGGAATATTTGACTTCACTCCACAAGAGACCTATTTAATAGTTTGGCGGTTATGTAAGTAAAAGGTAGCTTGGCTAACCCAAATGTTGACGACATACAGAACGACATGATCCTAATGAGTTGGAAAATATTGGCTCTCAGGAGAATCGACCAGATGCTACTGCGCTGAGAAAAGCTACTGTATTATTGAATTTCATTTTTATGAGGTAAAATTTATTATTCAACCATTAAGGTATCCCAAATGAAATCTTGCATAAAATAGTTTTACAGTTCCTCTCTGGAAAGTAGATTTGATTCTAGCTTTTCAGACACTGTTCACAGAAGGGAATCAAATCCCAAGACAATTGCCCTGTGCCTGAAATGTGAGGCCTGCAAGTCGTTTCACCATCAAAAGAAGCATCAGATTAATGGTGCCTGGCTGTCAGCAAAGTAATGAACGGCCCGAGAGGGGCAAGAAATTCTAAAGTGGGTTTTGGTGTGAAAACCTGAACCATGGAGGCTTTGCTTTCCTACTGCCCAAGAGATTACCTGTTCTCAAGATCTCACTCCTCAAATATTCATTTATGGCACAGACCTACATTTCTAAATGTTATTGCAATAATTTTCCTTCTCTTCATATATTACTTCATGGGAGCAAGTATTAACATACTCTGGCTACACATGGCTGTTAATTTAGGTAATCCTTTGGCCCATCTTAACACAAAAACTCTTAACTAGATACAAAATGTACTAACTACAGTTTTTTAGATCATAGGTTTAAAAAGCTGTAAACAGAAAATATAAGGAAGATAGGAAAGGAAGAAATAATGTAAATCAAACAGTGATTCATGGCTACACATGGCTCAGGTCACACGGTCTCTTAACAGGTACACAAAATCTGGCAGTCTGTACAGTGGTGGTCTAATTTAATATTACAGATTTGACGGTGTTAAAACTGCTATCATATTCAAACTATACCATCTGTATATTAAGTTCCCTCAGCTTAAATTGAACCTTTCACAGGAAAATATGCATTTGCATTTATATGGGTATGTACAGTTTAGAACATTCAATAAAGGGTCACTGTTATTTGTACACATAAAT
>NW_017306284.1:596207-617173 GCF_000935625.1 Nanorana parkeri | reverse complement strand
GGGGGGGGGGGGAGGGAGAGAGAAAAAAAAGCACTTAAAAAAAGAAAAGTTCACTCATCCATATTGTTTATGCTTACAAAGTATATTAAAGGACATCTGTCATTAAAATCAGCTGCCTGGTTTATGCATTAAATGCTAATTTTATATTCTTCAGGCTGCTGATGTAAATATTTATTTTATTTTGTTTTAATAATGTATGCTTTTTGTCACATGACATCAACATAAAAACAATATGTCCACAGCTCTCCATCATTACATGTGCATTGCATACCAGCAACTTTGTTTAACACATGGCCCTTGACTAAAGAGACAATATTAATACAAAAGAGAATAATAGTTGACAATAGCAGCCCGACGTTAAATGTCTGAAACAAGATAATAGATCACAGAAAAGCTCTCCTGCTATATAGTGTAAAGAAGAAGTAGGAAGAGCAGAGAAGCTGCAGCTTGTACACACAAACTCATTCCAAGAAATATAGCTCTATGGAAGGCAAAGTGCAGAAAGTCACCTTTTATTCACAGTTAACATTATTTTAAAAAAAGAACAGTCGCTGTAACTGTTCAAGCACTGGAAGTGGTATAGTTTGCTCCAAACCCTATACTAGGTATGCACCGATACTAGTATCGGTGCCGATGCCGAGTATTTGGACGAGTAGCAGTACTCGCCCAAATGCGCCGATGCCTAGCCCAATACTTCCAGTATCAGCAAGCTGGGCAGTGAGTCATTACACGCTGCCTGGCTTCCTGATTGGCCGGGAAGCCGGCTCCATGCTCCCTCATCACTCATGTAATGACTCGCTGCTCGGCTTCATGATTGGTTGGAAAACTAGCATCATTACATGGTGCCCGGCTTCCTGATTGGCCGGGAAGCCGGCTTCATGCTCCCTCATCACCTCGCTAATCAGAAAGCCTGGTGGCGGGTCTTTACACACCGCCCAGCTACCCGGCTAATCAGGAAGCCAGGTGGTGAGTTATTACATGCCGCCTGGCTTCCTTAATGGGACTTCCAGGCTCGATATTGGCGCGTACCGAAAAAAATGTCGGCACTCGTAGTCGATACCGAAAAAACGGTATCGGTGCATCCCTACTCTATACTATATAAATTGTGGGGGTGAAAAAAAAAAGCATATAACATTTTAAATATATACATTATTAAACACATAGGGGTCTATTGATAAACAATTCGTAGTTATTCGCCCTGTAAATCTCTGAACATTCATTTTGTGTGAATAGAGGAAAATAGAAACTGTTCAGCATATTTTCTTTTCAGGCAAAATGTAACATTCAGAAAATACCACCATTACAGCCACTAGATGGAGCTGATGAGCAGAGGAAATAAACACTTCTTTTCAGATGCTCTTCTTGTGGCCATAACATTGTATTACATTCTATTCAACCCCAGGAGGAAATGTACCAATTTGTGTGTTTTTGCCTCTATTCACACAGCACAAACATCCACAGAGATTTGCAGGGCAAATGTCCCTGCAAAATCCCTTATAAACACACAGCATACAGTTATAAAATAATAGAAATTTGTGCTGTACGTTAACAGAACAGAAGTGGGCCCTTGAACACAGGAGAACATGGAGAAGCATTTGTTAAACATAACACCACTGGGTACTATTTTCTAAACGCTGGGCATGCAAGCAGGTCTGAGTGTTCCTGTGCACACTGAAATACGCTATGCCACTAGTATACATCCCAAATAAAAAGAGTCTCCAACAATAATGTACTAAACTGCCAAATGCCCGCAATCTGACAGAACTGGTCTTTTGTCTGCCCTCTTAATTATAAGGGATATAGTTAAAAAAAACACATATAAAAGATAAAAATAATAAATGAAACAAAGATTTCTGGCTGGTAAATTCACTTTTTGTAAATAATCCTTCAATAACTGAATGAAGCTTTCATAAAAGATAGTGCTACTGTATGAAGGGCAACCAGGAGTATACCGTTTCACATTGTTGCCTTTTGGATGAAAACTCTTGTTTACCTGCTTCTAGAGCTGGAAATTAATCAATCCCTTGGCTCACGATGCTGAATTACAGCTGCAATAACAGTAGAACAAGCTTGCAGTGAATTCCACAGGCGCCTTAAACACACATTACAAAACTTTACTTCCCTTCAAAGGTTGTTTACACCCGTTTTACAGTAGATTAGTGTGATATACAGCCAAAAAGAGAAGGACATTGAGCTCCCGTGTATTAGGCGCTACGTTTCATGTGTAAAGCACCTGATCACATCATAATATGATTCTGATATTTGCTGTACTTTGCAAAGTCATCTGTGCAAGGGGAGCATCTGCCTGGTCCAGCCTAAGATTCAGCACCAGTGAAGGTGGACAGGGCTCATGATGTGACAACAATTCATTGTATCTCAGTTACCCAATTATGAAGCACAAAATTAACACAGTTTTTACCAAATGAATGCACTATAGCTGTTATGGGTTTCTGAGTTTTCTTTCAAGGGTTATTAAACCTTCATTTGTTTTTGCATATATCTACTGCTAGCAAGTGTCTCCGTCGCGCACTCCCGTCCGAACATCTGAAAAATTCTTGCGCGGCCGCAAAGGATCTTGGGGCGGGCGCATGCACAGTTCAGATCTTCGGGCGGGAGACGAGGAGACACACAAGGAAAGTCTATGGAGCAGCGTGCACCCACACAGACTCCATGGGACATGAGAGAAGAGGACAGAGGAGTCTGCGCTGGATCGGAGACCGGGACCAGCGCCGCAGGGAAAGCTGAATAGGACTGGAAAGAAGAAGAAGATCGGATTAAGAGACATAATTTAAGGTAAGTCCTTACTTTAGCACTGGGGGGTGGGGGAGGGACTTTAGCCATCTATGTCACTTTAAGCACTTGCAGGCCTAAAACAGGTACAGGGGTTACAAAATGAATGACATTCATGACATTATGTAGTAAGATTTGAAAAAAAAAACACAACATTTTTGCAACTGTACAAATATTGTGATATTTGGCATTTTTGTTCACATTTACCAAGAGCTTAAACTGTAACAAATGTAGGGCTGTATCAGGTCATCGGGTTTAAATGTTGTATTCATGTTTTTCAGGAAATATATCAACTCCATTTTATGGTTTATCATCTTGGTCACAACGTTTCAGTCTAAAGTCTCTCCTATGACAGCAGTGGGAATTGGGGCTGCGCCATGAAAATGGGGATTTCTTACAATGTGTCTGTTTTTTTTTTTACTTTAAAAAGTATTTTCTGTTGCCAAGTAAAAAAAGAAGAAAGCAATGCTGCATTGGTTACATGTAGACAGTCATATATTTGTATGTTGCTTTCTGCCACTTGAGCGTGAAAGTAAAAATAGCATTTTTGTTGTCATTTATCAGCTTTTACTTTGTGCCCTAATGCCAAGAGACTAAAGGCACTGGCTAGAACCAGTACCAGGCGCAATGCACTTGTAGACCACTGACGTCGAGCGAAAGACACCTTGTAAAACTTTGCAGCTTAAAGTGACACTAAACTCAAGAGTTAAAAATGAATAAACGTACCCTAAATATTAGGGGTGGCTACTTTTGTTCCCCATGGTCACTGTGTGTGTTGCAACGTAGCCACTGCTCCACGCTCACTCCTGTGATAGGCTACAATCATAATACAAATTAGTAAATTAAACGTGAAATTTTGGTCCATCACGGGAGTGAATTTGGAGCAGTAGCTACTTTACAACACACAAAAATGATCACTTAAAAGCTTGCTGGACACAAAGTAGCATGATTTTTTTGAGGAAAGATAATGTCAGACTAATCTGAATTCATTTTTCATTATGCCACAAATGTTTTTGGACCAAGGAGGTGCAGTGGACATAGGCTTCATTGCAGCAACGCATCTGATCTGAAGTTCCTCTCATTGTTTCAGTTTTTCCCCAAAGTACAAAAACCTACTGGTATCTTATTTGCATGCATCCAAATTAGCTACTACACAGTATATACTATGCTATTTCTAATGAATACATAACTGCATTAAACAGTGTTTTTTTTATCTGCCTGCATTTCATCCTAAAGCTCCATCCATAGGAGGCTTTAGGCTGCAACTGGGGATTCATGCAGTAAGAACCAATGGATTCTTGTGGCAGGGACCCCAGGTGTGTCTATACGGATGCGGCCGCTGTGCCAGTTAAATTAAATGACAGGCTGACAGCAGCTGCACCTGTGAGTACCTGATTGTACAGAAAACAATTATCGTCCAAGAATAATCATCTATCCCGAACTGTAGGTAATTGATCCATGTACAATTACATGCAGTCGCTGTCAGCCTGTCATTCACATAAACGGCAACAGCAGCCACATCTGTATGTAGCGTTTGATCTTTACATCAGTAGCTCCTGCCCCTCAGATTCCACAGTTCCCCCTTCACATCATAGTTCTACCATCACATCAGGACCTGCAGTTGTGGTAGCATGGCAGAGTGTGGGAAGCAGAGCAGGCCTGGATGAATGCAATCTTCTGTCCTTTTCTCAATGGATCCCACTCTCCCTGTATTACCATAATTTGTTTCCATGGTGCTGGTAGCAAGCCTGCCTGAAACATGGAAAGGCATGACGCTGTCAAACTTTCGAGGCAACCCTGAGGAAGCCAGAAGATACTCCAGGGTGCCAAGGCACACTGGTTAAGATAGGCTGATTTAGAGACATATATACTTTACCATATGCTTAACCATCTTGCCCTGACTGGTATGCTAACTGTAATGTCCTCCATATATTGTAAAGCACTACACAAACTCTTGGCACTATATAAATCCTGAATAATAATAATATTAATAACAACAATATAATACTTTGCCTTGTGTTTAACTTTGTAGCTACCTATTTGAGAATATGACTATGCTATACAACAGCCAGAAACAGCAATATGACCCTGAGATAAGCCAAAGTAATGTAAGGATCTGGGTTAGATGCTTTTGATCAAAACCTGACAAAACTCAAGTACAAACTTATACATTCTTATAAAGTATAAATGCATTCAAATGTGTGCATGTTCCATGGAATGTGCTTTTCTAATGCATTTCATAGCATATTTCTGTAGTTAGAAAAAAAAAAAAGTACACAGAAAACACATACATTTAATAGACTCAAAGCTGATGCCTTCTTTCACTTATGAATAACAAAACAGGCCCGAGTCTCTTTAGAAACATTTTATTTAGATTTGCTAATTAAAATTATGGCCAATAAAAATGAGCGAAAAGAGAGAAACATTTGCATTTCTCTTCTTTAATACCCTAAGGGGGGAAATTAAAAAGTCACACTTTTTAAGATGGATTTGGATAGCGTGAACTTGCGACATTAAGGTACACAAACCCATAAATGCGTCCATCAAATGCCGCCTGCTGGGCACCAATTAGGTTTTATTGTTTCATTCACACGTCTGCTGTTTTGTGCATAATATTTCTGGGTCAATTAACCATCAAATCAAAGGTTTTCAGACACTTTACATTCTCTGCACTGGGCCTCTAAAACACTTGAAATATTTATTTCTTTGGAGCCCCACTTAACCCAATGTACTCCTTGTTTATTCCAGATTAAACAGTCAACCTACATGACTTCTTTTCTCTGGAATGCTTTCATTTCAGGTACACACAACTATATTATTATACTAATACTAGTATTAAAAAGTATGAGTCTTCTAGAATTAATGGTCCTCAATCTTAATAGCTCCTATTTAGTGTCCTGGCACACAACCTCCTGGAATCTGGGGGGTAGCACTGTGGCTACAAGATTTCAGCACTCTAGCCCTGCATCTTGAAAGTCCATGTAAAGACATTATCTACACAAAAGTACTATGTTCTTCTTGGGTTTCTTTTCAATTTTCTTTTAAAGTACAATAAACTATTAGCTGATATTGCATCTGCGTGCACCCAAATAAGCCCTACTGTGTGAGCAGGTGTGTATTGCTGTGGTTGGGATATTACATTTTAAAGATCCCTGTGGAGGCAAAAATTGATGTGAATGGTTGTCTGTTCTGCAGAAAACACTGTGTTAAGTGTCAGCACTATGACAATGAAAACAAAGACACATCAGTTCACTATGCTCTCTCTTTCTTACACTTCCACCTCTTCTATTGTCAAAAGAATCTTCAGACTCACTTCCAGGAGTGTAGAATGTGCCTGTGTCCCTCATCAGGTGCTCTTTTTGCTAACCCCAATTTTAAAAAAGGGCACAGTTTTGGAATAAGAGTGTGTGGTGGGGACGCGGGCATCAGAAACACTTAGAAGTGCATGAAGATTTTTCAGGCATCAGGTGTCCATTCTGACTTCCTTTTGAAAAAATAGCTGCCAAGATGTCCTGCTAATCCAATGAATTTAATTATCCGAGTCATAAACTTAGAACAAATACGCAATCAGGAGATCTGACATTCTGAAAGCCTGGAATGTAGCATTTTCAGAAAGAGGTCAGCCATTGTATATCTCTGGCCACATGGTCCATTTAATGTACCTCCTATCTCAGCGAAAGTTTATCAATGGCATGCTGTCAACAGAATATCTATATCAACAATACACCTCTGTGGCTAACAATACAAAATCACTTTCTTGCAGTAGATGTTGTGCAAGGATGTTGACTGTGCTGTCTGAAACAGAGATAACCACTGGCGTGCACATGTAAAAAATCTGAATGGAATAATATAATGAATTCCAAAATGCCAAGCAATGCAGAGCAATACTGTGCAATTATTGTGTCTTAGTGAGTTATCTTTAAAAGAAAAAGGCAACGTACCTGTAGTTGGGAAGACTTCATTGAGCAGTACTTCATTCAGACCTGAAGACCCAGAACTGTTTGTACTGAAAGACCAACTATGACTGATCAACTCAAGAAGAAGAGTTTGAGCTCTTGTGGCTTGAACGGTCAGACTCGGAAGTTCAAAGATGTATTCTGTGACTGGAACATGGGTGCGCTTTGTCCTGCAGAGGAGAAAAAGATATATGCACATTTGTAAAAAATAATATATATTTACAATGGTTTCTATTGGTTATTTTGTTCTGCCTTCAGACATTTCTGATGCTTGGGGGCTAGTTCACACCAGAACTGCGTGCGTCTGCACAGCTGCAATGTGATGCGTTTGCTGCTTTTTTACAGCGATTGATGCATTTTTTTGCTTAAAATGGGATTTCAGGTGCGTTCCAATGCATTTGCATGCGATTCTGATGCGTTCCGAATCGGACCGGACTGCACTAGTGTGAATAGACCACCAGAAATCCCATAGGAAAGCATTGTGATATATTTTGGCTGCAGCAGCCAAACTGAAGGGACTGCATCACAACTGCCCTTATACTGCAGAGCTATCCATATCTATCCACTCAGCTGGGATGTAAGGAAGAGAGACAACTAAGAGTTGGCCTGGACTGTCCATTGGTATGCCAGATTTTTAATGCAATAATTCTTATCCAGCCACTAGGGATGCACCGATACCGTTTTTTCGGTATCCAGTACTGATATTTATATTTTGGTACTCGCTGATATCGAGTACCAATACCGGTACATCCGCTAGCTTGTAGCAGGCTTCCTGGGCAATCAGAAAGCCGGGCAGCGTGTCATTACCCACCGCCCAACCTTTCGGATTGCCCGGGTAGCCTGCTTCATGCTGTTTGGCTGGCTGGATGCTGATAGCCCGGGCAGCCGACTTACCAGCCAATAAGCACCAAGCAGGCTCGATGTTGATTGGACAGGAAAGCAGCTTCCCAGCCAATCAGCGTGGAGTTGGCTTCCCGGCCAATCAGGAAGTCGGGAGGCGGGTCATTACATGTAGCCCGACTTCCAGATTGGCCAGGAAGCAGGCTCCATGCTGTTTGGCCGGATCTATGCTGATTGGCCAGGAAGCCGGCTCCATGCTGTTTGGCCGGCTGTACGCTGGTTGGACAGGAAGGCGGCTTCCCGTCCAATCAGCATCGAGCTTGCTTCCCGGACAATCATGAACCCGGGAGTCGGGTTATTACTCGCCACCCGGCTTCCAGATTGGCCGGGAAGCCAGCTCCAAGCTGGTTGGCCAGATCGATGCTGATTGGCCAGGAGGAGGCTGCAGGTATGAAGAGCGGACTGAATGGTGCATCTTAATGACAGGTAAAGTAACAGCAAAGTTTGCCCATCCTTTATTTCCGCCTTTACATTGCTATTAGCTACCCATCATAGTGTAGGGCCAACAGAAATGTCCAGCGGAGCGGATTAGAGCCCTTGCCTGTCAGAACATCTGGCATTGCACTGCACCTAATTAACCATGTAATCTTGTCCACTCCCCACCATGACAATGTTTCTATGGGTGACAATGCACATAAGAACGGACAGTTGTACTTGAAGAAAGGGTCAAAAGGAGGAAGTAAATTTCTGTTGAAATTGGAAATCCCTGTTAAACCGTCTTCTCTTTGGGTGAACTCTTAACATACAAGTGTTAAATGCTGCTACTCTGTCCAGCCAGCAACTGCTCTTCAGAGGCGCACTGTGTCCTAATAACAACCTCATCTCCTATTATGTCACAAGTCTGAATTTATCACTCCATCAATAAAAGGCAGACTGAAGGAAGCCTGTGTGTGACCCCATGGTTCAAGTCCCAACACCATCACTTCAATAATTATAACTAAAACGTTTTCTTCACGCTGGAATTCTTGGCATACATTTGTGAAAAGGACTGAATTTCCTCCACAGGGAGAAAAACATCTGTAAACTTCATACTAAGCTATACACCATATCACTTAGATTTACTACAAGGCAGCGGTCAGGAGGAATAAGCATCATTTTCTGGCATTCTGTGCAGATGTCATGCAAAGACACAATACTGAATTTTGTCCAGGCCATCAATAACTCTGACACACTTTTTCTTTTTTTTTAAACAAAAATATGTCCCAAGACTATTATAGAACTGTTTTGACATGAGAGATACCATACCACCCTATAACCTTTTTATGGAGATACCATGCCACCTTAACTGATCTAGGGGTCAAAAACAATAACTATCAAACCAAGATAATATAGGAAGGTAAAGGACATACCAGCTTACTCGAAAAAGAGCGCAATCAAAAAATAACTAAATAGGATCACAAAGTGGAACTACAGCCAAAACTTATTTAAATGTTTTATTAGTAGTGAAAAAGTTGGTAGAATACCATCTCTGGCAGCTTTACTGCTGCCTGTGTCTCTAAAAAACACCAGTCCCAGTAACATGTGTTAAAGGTAGGTGCTCCCCAACAAGGACACAGACCTCAATAAAAACCTGATGGTGGATCAAACCCTTGTACATGGTCAACAACAAAACAAACAAAGGGTTATGAAGAAGGTTGTGGTTGAAATAACAAATCTCAACCTTTAAATTACATTTCAGGGCAAATCCAAGCAGTATGACAATGTTTAGAGGATGCCCATTATGTTAAGAGTGGGATAGGTACCTCCTGCAGTAAGTGTCAATTTTACTCAGATACTAATTAAGACTGCATACAGTTAAAAGGGATGCAGATGATGCTCCTTTTCTTAGTATAACCATGAGATGACTTATGGAGGTGCTAGGAGGCCATTCCACTTAGTTTTAGAAAATACATGTTCAGGCTAACACAGCAATAAAGGCATTAACTTGCCAAATAGCTTGCTAACAAGTTTCCAAAGTATAGAGTATATACACAATGGTATATGTTTATACCAATGGGGTGGTCATGCAGCACTGTGTGGTCTGGTGGCATTTCCCTGATCACGTTTTCGCCACCTGGTGGGGCAGCACTGGTACGTTACATACTTTTTATGATGAACTGAATGCATGCATTCCAGAAATTTAGTTCAATATGATGTTGGATTCATTGCAGGTGAGATAATTTGACACCAGGGTGTATATTGAAGCAGGATGTTTACAGAAGGACGTTTCCACAAAACCAAGTGGTAAGAATCAATTGTTACGTTATGACAGTTCGCAACCACCACATGTTTTCAGATCGGTAGCCAGGACTCATTTAGGGTGATCAGAATTGTGAGTGAGAGGACTAGACACAGCTTGAAGGGTCAGAAGAGATAGCAGAGAAACTAGGTGAGAGAAGATATTAAAGCCTTTGACGGAATGAGTTTGAGCATGTAAAAAACAAATAAAAAATAAAAATCAATAAGTGCAAGGAGGAAGAACACAGGAGAAAAGGTTTCTTTGTTATTAAAAAAAACACTAGCATATTCTTTACAGGACATATCTGGAGATTACGGAGTTATAATATATTCCTTTACAAGCATTTCGTAGAAATCGCACTATAGGCGATAGGTTGGGGAGATCTGAATATAGAGCCCTGGAACCTGCTGCTACATTCTTCGATCCTAAACGATGTGGCTCCTACCTATGTTTGAAGTTTGAGTTCAGTTAAAAAGGTAAGGAATTTATCCATCCGTATACTTGAATGGCTTACGCAATTAACAAAAACTCTATACATGCCAATCAAGTTATGTGATATATACTCTAGTTCGTCCATGAAAAATCAAGAAACTCATTGCACAACATCAGCATACAATTCGCAAAGCGCAAGGATTGTTACCACTGCCTAAACATTTTGCGGAACAGGGTCATGTGGAAATGGATCTGTGATTTAAGGTACTGGACAATGTACCACAGAGTAGATGAAGTGGTGATAGAACTTTGAATCTTATGAATTTAGAGGTTTGGTGGATTGATAAACTACATAGTTTTTTTTTTTACAGGTTCCTCGATAAGCTTTGACAATGCCGATGTAAGATTTACTTTTCTGGGCTATTAAGGGGATGTTGCATTTTGACAGGTGTGGTATGAAGGGCATTAATAAATATATCTGTCTGTGATTGTTTTAACTGAATTTTGGTGGGGCCAGTGTCGATGTAATATGGAATCTGATGAGGTATTTCCTGTTGTGGATACATTTAAACTTCTTGTGATTGCTTTGTCATTTACCATGAACATGACGAAGGACAGGGATGCCCAAAACTGTCTTCACCTGAAAACGCTTATACCCTGGCTGTTATACTGAACCAGTGGCCTCAATGCTTTAAGTAACTGCCTAGAAGAAGCATTTCTGACCTTGCTTACATTTTCTAAACTGCTTGATCCAACTCGGAAAGGCATTCAAGATACAGACCACCACGCATCTGTGTGTGTCCTTATCAGATTTTATGTATTTATTGTTTTAAAGGTTAACAGAAGACGAGATGAAAAAATTCCAGTGCACCAAACTGCTGCAATATTAAAGGAGAACTATGGGGTCAGTGTTTTTCCCCATAGTTCTCCTTAGGGTAACGGGAGGACACAAAATAGTGTCCTCCCGTTACCCTAAGCTCAGTATACCGCAAGCTACAGCTCGCGGTATACTGAGACGCAGCACCTGGAGCGGATCCCGACGTAGATGACGGGATCCGCCCAGCTGCGTGAGTGACAGCTGGCTCTGCCTACCTAGAGGCAGAGCCAGCTGTACCCGCCCCCTCCCCGTCAGAGAGCCGTGACAGGATCGAGAGGTGAGGGAACCCGGTATGTGTTCCCTCACCTCCCGATCTACTGAGCCGACCTGTGACAGTCTCATTGTCACAGGTCGGCTTAGAACTATGAGGTTCTAAGCCGACCTCCTTTAAGGCCTGACACACTTCTCACGGCTCTGTGTATGTTTTTAGTAGAGCGAAGAAAGTAACTTACTTTACAGCTGATCCAAACTACACAAAGGTAATTTGTGGTGTGAAACACTGGCTAGTATATCAAACCAAAAGACCTACTTAAACCAAAAACAAACATTAAATATGCCTCCCAAAAGGTCAATCAACCAAATAGAGATAATTAAAAACTGTAAAAATTTATGAAAATCCAAAATCAAATATTTTCTTATAGAGGATTTAAATAATCTCTGAGGAAATAAAGCAGCGAAGACTTCTGTTTTCTTTTTCTGTTCCTATAAAATAAGCAAAGGCACGTACCACATTAGAAGCCATATCATGTGTGCAGCAAATGCCTTCAATAAAACTTTCATTAATTGGGAATGGCATCATATAAAAGACCAAAAAAGGGTCTGTGGCTTCTTGATGGTTAAATGTAAAGAATACTGTAAAGGAAATCTGTACTTTTAATGATGTGAACTGGCAGCAGACTGTTAATACAAGCACCCACAGGTACTCTGCGCACATCACATTGGTTTGTCATTTGTTCAGGGAGGATTAGTAACTGGGAGGAAGCAGGCCAAGGCAATGACTACAGATTAAGTTTTTATTTCTATAACACAACACTGGGGTTCCAGAGCTTCTGCATGCTATAGAATGTATGAGTAAGAACAGGTACACAAACACTTTAGCACACTGCGTCGTATAATACAATAGAGCTTTACTATTTCCCTTTTTCCCCAAAAACTGATAATTAACTTATCCACCATCACATCTGTGTATATAAACAGGTTTTATAGATGCATCAAAACAATTACGTTTTTTTATGGGTTTCAGGAGTACAGTCTCATAGCCACTCAGGTAACCCTTTTAATTATAACAGCAACATACTAAAGTACGAAAAAAAAAATTGAATGGAGGAAGCACAGTGCTTGCAACCAGGCTGTTAGTTCAACTACACCATGGGTAGGCAAACTCCGGGCACCCAGCTTTGGTGCAACTACAAATTCCATTAGACATTGCAAGACTCGAACAGCCAAAGGCATGGCGGGATTCATAGCTTCACCACAGCTGGAGGGCCGAACTTTGCTTATCCCTGGCCTATACCATATATTAGGTGGGATGCATCCTTGATCTTACAGCCACTAACCCACACCTGTCCATTCCCGTCTATTATCCTTCCCTTCTAAATTACTTTATTTTTCCTTTCTTCTAGTAATTATCCTATCTCTCTCTACTTGTTTTTTTCTCCAATTTTTCTGTCTTCTCCAAGGTTTTCTGTTTATACTCCTGTTCATGTTTTTCATATAATGACCTTTGATCACAATCTTTGTGCACCTATCTATCTGATAAAACTGAACAGCTGGATGGTTTTATGTGCTTGGTACACGAGTATGCTATTTAACTGCCCTTTGTCAGTCTAGATCTCTTATGTGACATTTCATGCGGATGGAACCTACAGGTTGGCTCATGCTTAATTTATTCCTTGTACCATATGTGCCAAATATATTACAGTACAAGCACACCGTAGCACTGCCCTAACATGGCATGGGGCTTAAAAAAAATTGAAAAAGGGACCTTTTTATTATAATTTTAGAATTAGATTTTAATTACACTTCTTTTCCTAGCAAGTGCTGGGGAAATATATATTTTGTATCGGGCACCTGCAGTTTTCTTACACTTGCCAATTTATAAAAGCAGTCCCGCATTTTAAAGTTTTGTACATAAAAATTTATTTATCACTGCCAATATAAATTAAATTTTAAAAGACTGAATTTAGTAGTATATATGATAATCTGGACTTCATAATGCACTTTATAATGCATCATATGGACTTTATAATGCAATTCTGAGTAATAAGCATAATTAAAATGCTAAATTGAATGTATATATATTAGGAAATGAACACAACAGCACTATGCACGATTGGCTTAAATTTACTATCATAGCAGCAATATGTTCTTGGTGCGAACTATAAAATGTTAGCAGCTATAATTTTACTGACAGGAGCCCAAATATAATAACCTGCCAGCCAACACTGAAAAAAATCTAATTTTTAAACAGGCTGGAAAATCTGTTGCTGATAATGATAGCTTTAGAGGTTTAGAAGTACTTATTCTGCCGATCCTCACTTTGAAAGCGATGCTTGATTCATATATGGATCAGGGGCTGAATGGTCGCCCCCTAAACTGTGAGCTGGTCCAGGCAGGCTTCTGATCCCTATTGTGTAAGGTAATTTTTGTACATTTCAAAAACGTTTTGTATAGTTTGTAGTCATTGCTATACCACTTTATACCTTCAATTCACACGGTATTGCTAGGGAGGATGGCTCTGTATTGGTGAAGAATAATGATTATGTCATTACACTTTGTCTGTGAGAGCACAATACATTTCTAACCTGTTCTGTGAGCTACACAGAACAGGTTAGAAAACAATCAATTTGAAGAATTTCCACAGGGAAAAATAAACTGTCATGTAACTAGCTGAACAGGAATCTCATTAAAGTAAGGCTTGGACTAGCTCCAGAGTCTTCTCAGGAAAGGAAGGATAACAGCAGCAGTGAGCAGCTGAAGGGATCTAAAATGGTTTGTATAAAGTTGTTAAATCTTCTTTAATAAAAGGATTAAAAACAAAGATATCCTTATTAGTTAACAACATTCCTTTAATTTAATGATTTATATGACTTATAGTTGTAGAATTTAGAAGGCAGGGAAACAAGTATACTGAATGGGAAGCACATTGGCGTAGTGGTTAACACTTCTGCCTTGCAGAACTGGGGGTCCTCTGTTCGAATCCCAGCCAGGTCACTATCTACAAGGAGTTTGCATGTTCTCCCTGTGCTTGTGTGGGTTTCCCCGGGTACTCCGGTTTCCTCCCACACTCCAAAGACATGCTGGTAGGTTAATTGGCTCCTGTCTAAGTTGACCCTCTATGTATGCATGTGAGATAGGGACCTTAGTTTGTAAGCTCCTTGAGGATAGGGACTGATGTGAATGTGCAACTATGTAAAGTGCTGCGTAAATTGTCGGCGCTATATAAATACCTGTAATAAATAATAAATTAAAGAGACCTTAAAATGCCCACACATCTTTAGATTTCTCTCATTAAGCCTGGTTCCGCAAACCAAGCTAAACAGTGTAGAGGAAGGAATCTTCCCTGCCAGGTACTGTATTCAGCAGCCAGTGGTTCTCACATCTTTCATAATAGGAGACTACTGCAGGCCACATTGTATATCCATACAGAGCTACAGGACACGGGGCCAGTTCTCTGCATTTTTGGTCCACTGATTTGGTAAGCTCTACCAAATTATTTAGTTCAGTGACAAATTACACTTTTGTGTTTCATTGCAGACATTAATGCATGTTACAACATGAATGTTGAACATTGAACGTTGTGGTACCATTCGCTTTGAACAACTCCACAATGCACCTTTGACACATGTATTATAATGAGAAAATGATATAGGTTCAAAAGGATACATTTTAATGTGCACCTAGCATGAAAGTGGAGACTTGAAGGGACTTTATATGTCAGCATTAACAAATTAAATTGGCAAGTAAAAAGTGCCTCTTCATGAACATGAATTGAAAAAAAAAACTAACATGCTATAGAAGTTGTTGGAGACTAGGAACATGCTTCAGGAGACAGCCATAGACTGAAGACACATTACATGAGGCTGCAAGATGTCACTGCTGTTATACTCCCTTTAGAAATACTTCCACATTTGTGCCCCCCACAGTCCCTTAAAAATACACTTGTGCCACAGCAAGAGCTATTATGAAAGATCACATGAAAAGCCCGTCTGCAGGGGCTTTTAGGGCCACACAAAAAGTGCCAACGGGCCACAGGTTGGGCACCAGGGATCTAGAACCTAGGCACATGGTTTCATATTACCCAAATCATTTTTTTGATGATTGTAAGTCATTAAAGACTGCAGCCTACTGCTTATCTGTCAAACAAACTCCTCTTAGTAGACCTGCAGGAAGATAGTAGGGCCAAATCTCCACAGTCTATATGTGAATGCAAACTGTTATAACACCATGTTTTCCATTATCACATATTATCAGTTAACATTTCTACAATGCTCTACCTCTTCCTTTAATCCCACTGCCCCTTTCATTTATTTCAGCCACATCCTTTTTGCAAGAAATCTTCCCAAGACTTCCTGCTCTCCGGCTCCCTCATCAACTCCTCCCATGCTCGCCTTCAGGACTTCCCTAGAGTAATTTTCTGGAACTCCTTAACCCAACCTAGCCATCTATCTGCTCTGTCTGTCTTTAGGCGATCCCTAAAGACTAATCTCTTCAGGAAAGCCTATCCCGCCTCAACCTAACCACTGACCTATCACTTTCTCAAACAACTGATCACTACACAGCTACCAGCTCTTGTGTCACTTGCCCCTCCCTTTTTAAAATGAAAGCTCCCATGGGCCGGGCCCTTTTTACCATCTTGTCTTGATTTGCATTGTAACTGTAATGTACTAATTTTGTAAAGTGCTGCACAAACTGTTGGCGTTATATAAATCCTGTATAATAATAATAATAATATTAGTATTAAAGTAAATGTGGACCCTAACGTAACGAGATTTAAATGTTTGTATCATTTTAAAAAATGTCCTTTTTAAATGAAACATTTGCTTTGGCCTTTTTCTGTCATTTGTTGCATCTGCTGCTGATCCCTTGCAGATTCCTTACAGACAAATACAAGAGCATTTCTTAGGGCAGGCTTCCTGATGGAGACAGCAGTAAACCATTCCTGGGTAATGTGCACACAAATGACTACTTTAAGTCTCCATCAGACGGAGTGTCAGGGTGACATTGCAGGTGGCCGAAAAAAGAGCTTCAAGGCAGGATTACAAGGTATAATTTATTAATTGGTCAAATTATGTTTTTGTTATCTTTTATTTAAATAATTCATTAAAGTACCAATACTTTAGGTATATCTAAAACCAAAACAATTCTTCTGGATAAAGTAGAGGATTAGAACCTCGTCAGGATTTTATTGCTGTGTCAGAGTTAGGGAGATTAGTCCAGGTGACCACTGTCTTCGGGGCTGAAAGAGGTAAAATCCTAAAACTGTTGAGCTAGGCATATCTTTAAATGGGCACAATAGTTCACGTGGTAACTATCTATCCAAGGCCCCATTCACACCAGGGCGGCTGTGGATCAGCGCGGCTTCCGTGCTGATTTTAAAAGGGCTGTTTTGGGAGTTTTTAATTGCGTTTCAGTGCTGAAAGGCCATTAAAACAAGCCCAAAACCGCACTCAACACCGCAGTTCCATTGAAAGCTGTATGCAAACTGCACTGATCAGCACGGCAAAAAAGGGTCAAGTAGTCGGTCCCATAGCAATGTATGGGATTGTTCATGTCACGGTTGAACCTCTCTGGTGTGAACGGGGCCTAAGAGGGCTTTTCCCCACCTTGGAGAGATGTCCCCTCACTTTCTGTTGTGTCTATAGGACAGTGAAGGGAAATGTCCCCAAAGGGGCAGACTGCCAAAAACCCCAAAGGGTTTTAACTATTCCCTACTACATCCAAAATGAGGTTGAATAAAGTATAAATAAATATAATAAATATAAGTCCTTCAAGTCCAACCTATTGCGTGTATGCATTTATGGTTGTGCTGGTGTGTGCGTGTGTATGAGTCCATGTGTGATTTTGCTCTTAAGAGTACCTGTACCCCTGTATGTTTTGGTCTCCAAGGAATTCGTCCAAGAGTTTCTTGAATGATTCCACACTCTCAGCTGAAATCACTGCCTGTGGCAGTGAGTTCCAGACCCTAACCGTTCTAACTGAAGAACCCCTTGTGCTGAAATTTTTTCTTCACCAATTTTAGGTGGTGGCCTCTAGTCTTTGTTATGGGGTTAACCGTACCTTCAGTATTTAATTCTTTAAATAAATTACACTACTTTAAAGTGGAACTATGGCCAAAATAAAAAATGTACATGTATGATGCAGTCTGCAAACAAATTTAATACAGCAGTGTTCATTTTTCTGAGCCTCACAGTAACATGTTTTTATTACCTGTTGATCCTGCCAGTAGATTATTTTATTTTTACATTATATTATTTTACCACTTTCTGAAACCGGACAAGCTGTACAGAAATATTTGCAGCTATAGCAAGTGCCAAACTCAGCTGCTAAATGGTCCACCAGGGGGCAATGACTGCAGCATATTGGATTAGAGTACACCTGCCTGTAGTTCAAACAGGAGGGTTACTGCCTTCTGCAACGCTGAGAGCTGCTGGTCACCCTATTACCCAGCTATTCTCCCCCTATTGTAGCTCCCCTGCAGTTATAACTGGCAATTACCAACTGTCAAAATAACAGCCAGGACTTAATATACATCACATTGCAGGAGCAGGCTGTGAACTATCAAACAGCTAGTCTGCAATTGATATTGCGTAATACAGTATAACAATGTATTGTTACATTGCATTTACCATTTCATTCCTATGTTGATCAAAGATGTGACCTTCGATCTGCATAAGAAACTTTAAAAGTTAAAAAACAATAAACACAATTTATTTCCATTTAAGATTATTTTAACCATAAACAGCCCATATTAACTAATTTCTCCACTTAGCCATCATGCTTCTGCTGCTTTATTTTTTTTTTGATTATATATTTGTACTTTATTTTTATTTCATATACTTAAATTTGTATTTTGCTTTCATTAATTTGGTTTGTTTTCATTTGCAAATAATTTTGCCATGCTTTGTACCAGAATCATCATTTTTAATATACCTTTAAATAGGACAAATTGGAGCCTATAATGTATACTTTTTATTCACAGTAAAAACTGCTTTTTTTTTTAAATAACTTTTTTAAATCTAAAGGTTACATAAAAATAAGTATTTTTGCAGTATTGTTTTGCAAAAATAAAGTACAATTTGTCCCCAGAAAACAAAGTATTACTTTGTTATTTTAAGTAATGGCAACATTATTACAAAAAAAAAACAGGCCATTTGTAGAAATGTAAAAAAAAAAATTCTGGGCCATAAGGGGTATATCAGGTACGAGAACTTAAGTGGTTAAAGAAAGCTTCAGAGAGCAGAAGCTGGCAGGATCAACAGGTATTTATTAATAAGGCAAGTGGGTGGTATTTGCCATTTCACCGAGAAGCTAAAAAACTGCTTTGTAAAATCTGGCAGTCTGCAATAACCTACATTTCTGGACATTACTAATACTTCCTTTCAAAGCACTGTGGGCAAAAATCATGAATCTGAGATTGAGTATTAACTTGCTATAACTTTTAACAGTCACATTAATCTTGTGTAGACAGATTGCTCCGTCTCATGCAGGACCCCTACAACAGGAAATTCTTAAAGCTGCAGAAAAACTGGCCACAAAATGGATTAGAAGACTGTGAAAATGGGAATACATTGCAGACATTACTCAGGTCTACTTGAAGACAGACAGTTACATCAAAGTGTGTGTCGGAAGGCAGCCTGCAAAGCTTAAGATTTACCAATTTTCTGTGAGTCTGGATAGAGATATCACCTCACCTGTTTCTTGTTCAGCTTTACAGTCTACACAGCTTATATTTTACCCACTTTGCTAAATTCAAATGCAAGTATAAGAGGTGAACTATGAATATGCAGGCCTGCATGAAACACGGAGTATCCTTGGCTGTGTGCTACATGTAAGTGTTGCTTGTGTTTGTTGAGCAATGTAGGGATGAACAGTAAAGTGTTGGCAAGAGCGTCAGAAAAGCTTGCTCCGATGTTTCAGGAAGAATCCTTCCCTTTTCAGAGCAGAAAATGTAAAAATGCTTTCGCTATGTTTTATGCCAACTTGTAGAAAAGTCAGAGAAAACCGTCCCATCTGGTCCAGGAGTGTGGTGATTAGTGAATAGTCCTTCAGTTTCTAATGACAGATCTACCCGATTTAACATGGGTGACCCTAAAAGTAATATTAAACATTTTTTTTCAATAATGAATCCAGAATTAACAAATATACATTACCAAGTACAGCATGCTATCTTTTTGGCCAAGCAATTACAGTAATTATATTTCCTGGCAGTTGGATTATTATATTATTATTACCGTATATACTCGAGTATAAGCCGTCCCGAATATAAGTAAAAAAATTGGCTGAAAATCTCGGCTTATACTCGAGTATATATGGTATACAAGATTTATATGGTACCAACAGTTTGCAGAAATGTCTTCCCTTTACAATATAGGGAAGACATTGCTGCCAGTCATGGACAAAGCACATATTCACTTTGATAAGTGTCATTCGTTTCTCTGAGCAAAGCAGGCTTTTACAGGTTTGGCTATCCACTATGATGGCCAAATCTTGCCAATACAAACAGAGAGCGTCTGATAAACCTTCATATCATGAAAGAGATCATGTTTGTAGCTGTATAAGAGCTGCATACACACCCCCTTGTGGTCTTCAAACAATGGCATCTTCCATCTGGCTATTTCCACACTTGAGGATTTGGTGGTGGTTTAGTGGAGGTGATTTAGAAATTCATGGAGGACAGTGGCGTAGTAGATAGCACTTCTGCCTTGCATCACTGGGGGTTTCTGGTTTGAATAGCGGCCAGGTCACTATCTGCAAGGAGTTTGTATGTTCTCCCTGTGCTGGTGTGGGTTTCCTCCGGGTACTCCGGGTTTCCACCCACACTCTAAAGACATGCTGGTAGGTTAATTGTCTGCTGTCTAAATTGGCCGTGTATGCATGTGGGATAGGGACCTTAGATTGTAAGCTCCTTGAGGACAGGGACTGTTGTGAATGTGCAAGCTGCATTGTCAGTGCTATATAAATACCCGTCTTAAATAAGTAAATACTTGGCCAACGGCATTACCATGTATGTGCAAATTTACTACTTTTACTACACCACTCCTACACAGAACACAAAGCAGGGGAAAACCAGTTGCTCAGTGGCTGGAGCTTGTTCTCACTCCCACGTTAGCTGCCGTCAAAACAATTGAAACATCCGGCCACAGACCATGTGTTGCTGGAAAGTTATTTTTATTAAAGATCCTAGTTACAGAAAGTCCCGCCTCAGGTCCACCACACTAATGTGTTTCACTCAATCCTGGGCTCAATTGTAGAGACTCTACATAAATCAGATCTATATGATTAGGCCTAGAATTAAGTGAAATGTGTTAGAGGGGCGGACCTGAGGTGGGACTTTGTGTAACTTTAATAAAAATAACTTTCCAGCAATACATGGAGTGCGGCCGGATGTTTTATTGGTTTGACAGAGCACCTCGATTTTAGGTTAAAGCACCCAAAAAAACATCCCCTCCAATAGTCACCCTATACACACATACTTGCTTGACATGCGCAGACAAAGTTATGACCAGTAATGCACTTTCACCACTATACTAAATCAAGGGAACATAGCAACTGATACAAAAAAAAAAAAAAA